>NC_136905.1:48815495-49265495 GCF_949606895.1 Notothenia rossii | reverse complement strand
GTTTCCCAAATGAACCTTTCAAAGCCTCCAAAACTTTCAGCACCCCCCCACCCCCCCCCCCCCCACCCCCACATCCAGCTCCAGCTCCAGCAAAGCAGCCGTCCACTCGAGAGTATAAGGAGGCTTACTGGGGGATAAGACCCTGTGAGGTGCTTGAGGTGAGATAACCAATTACCCATGATCACTTTTGACTCTTCTAATCTCCCCGCTGTATCGGCAGGATTTAGCCACAGCAGCACCTGTGAAACCCGCCATCTCAACCTGCTGCCTTTCTTATTCTGATGTCAGCCATTTGACTCATGCACTTCTGTCAGAGGGGATAAGCACCTGCTGGGTCTGCGGCGGGGGGGGAGGCAACCTTTGACCTTCCAAACGGATAGCATTGATTGATAAGTGGGATTTGGTGGAAGGCTCTCACAGTTTCATCAGGTCATTCCCTCGGGGGGCTTCTTTCTCTCCCGCAGAAACACACACATGGAGTTTATAGAATCCACATGTATAGCTGTCACTGCAGCACAACTCGTTTTCCTAAGTGTGTGACCAACTTCCCCGGTTTACACATCACATGCAGTGTTTCCCCTAGGTTTACTGCCTTGGCAAGGTGCTGCTCGGGTTCCCCGAAAAAAAAATGTTATCCTCTGGGGCAGGGGTGGCCAACCAGTCAGAGGTTAAGAGCCACATTTTTTCTATGTTACTGCAAAGAGCCACATCAAACACACAGTCACTGATACTGCTTGTTTCAGTTTTTTGTTTTCTGGAGACAAGATTTCAACCACGTCACTGATGCATTTTTGTGGCATTGGGATATCTATTTTTTAAATCCTCTGGAGCAGAGAGAGGAGCTGTGGATTATTGTTATTGATTAATGCATCAGTGTTTCTTAGGGTCAAAAACACTAAACTCACAACTTAAAATGAAAGCGTTTAGTTTATTTAATAAAAGAGCATGTTCAATGTGAAAAGTGACAGTAGTTATAGATTATTTGCAATTTGGTGCTATATATATATATATATATATATATATATATTATTTAAAAAAATAATAATTATATATATTTCTTAAACACCTTGAATTTCAGGAGGGACGCGGGGCTCCGTTGACGGAGCGCAGCGCCCCTCCAAGACAATGGTAGGGGAAACACTGGATAGTGTTTAATTAACGATAGGTTTTCTCCCCCTCAAAGGTGATTGGTTCACTGCATCACAGGTATTATTGTGATTGGCTCTTGGGCCACATCAAAATTAGACGTGCTGTCATCCTCTCATAGTGACACCTGACACCACACATAAACACATAGGGAGAGCCGGGACGGCTTCTGTTTGAGGTTGATAAAATAAGGTCATCCTTGTAACTTAGAGAGATGATTATTATTTAGGTAGGAACTGTATGCATCGCTAAGGTTAATTTAAATTGGCTATGCTCAAGTATGTAAACAAGCTAATGTCGAAGTAGTGTATGTGAAATCAACCTCACAACAAGATGTGTGTATATTACAATTATTAATGTCATATTTCAAGATTATTACTTAGATATTACAATATGGTTGGTTGAGCTGGAGTTCATTATTTAGCTTACACGGTAACATCACAGTCATCTGAAGAACAAACCCAAACCTTGTTGTTTTTATGAATTGCATTACCAAATTTGTATCAAATAAACAGTAAGCATTGGTAACACAACTTCCAAAGTTACAGTAAAATAAAAAGGACCCTGACTCGGACAATACACAATCTAACATGTTCATCAGAAGAGAATCAGTTATATTGTTTGTACACATGGTACTTTAAATATATATCTGTTTGTTTAAGGTGTCCAGGTGATGCAGACAGGCTGGACCAGAGAGTGAGAGACAGAACTGGACTCCTCACAGCAGTGAACTTCAGCACAGGTACAAATACTATTTTTTTCATACTGTACAAAGAATCAAGAAAGTATTGACTTTAATACACTGATATACATTCCATTAAACAATACTAGATCACCTACACACCAGTGAAGTTGAGGGTTTTTTCTGTGCAAAAAGTTACATTTAGATGTTAACAAGCAATATGATTTTGTCAGCTTTCTAATTTAATGTATTGAAGGCAAAGATATTTAACACATAGTGAGAACTCCTACTATTTATCTCTCAATATTTTCTGTAAAAAATGTGGTAAAAGTTATTCTTTCAGTGAGACAACAGAGCAACCTTCTACAGTTGCACTACGTTTTGATAACAGTTACATATTATTTTGATAATAACATATATTTCAATGTTGATGAACTTCATACTTTTCATTCATACTCTGATTGTTTTTGTAGCTCACTGTTGAAATAAAAAAAAAACATTACAATTACAAAATAATTATATCTACAGCCCCTAAACACACAAACACACCGCTTTCATAAATAACACACTTGTTCTGCAATAATATGTTTTATGTTTACTGTAATTTTTGTTAGGAAAGGACATACCTGAAAGACACAACATTTTTCTCCTTCTCTGAGGGTCAACAAGAACATCCAAGAGGAAAATTAAAAGCTGATGCTATGAGATTTTAAGACCAGTACACTACTTTTATTGTAAAAACAGTCAGCTGATCGAATGCACCTATTTCCACATCTACACTCCATCAGCTGATTATTTCTATTTGCCTCGCTTTATGAGCTTCACATCACTTGTGCCTTGTTCCGCAGAGTTTGCAACGTCAAAAATAAATAGGGCCAATCTTCAGTCAGATGTGAATGTGTAATCTAACATTTCAGTAAGAATAATGGACAAAAGGAGTGCAAATACAATTTATTGAAATGTGAACCAAAGCTTAATCAAACATATTTTAAATAAAAAGCACATATGGACAGAAGGTGTAAAACTATTAAAGTAAACACATTTAGTCAAATAAAGTGACAGACTAGCCCTGTGCAGTTGGTATCAGCTTTGCCCAGCATGGGCTCCTCCATCAGACCGGGTCCTCCTCACAGAGGAAAGACCCTCAGTCCTCTCCAAAGAAACAGACAGGACGTCCATCACACGGAGGTTTCTCCCTGAAGTCTCTGCAGCTCTCTGGACACCACGCTGTCTCAATCCGTCCACATTGAATATGAGAGGGGGGAAATGAAAATAACAAATGCTTTAGACAATAAGAAACATAAAGTTGACTGTTGAGTTGCGATTTTTTTTTAGATTGTCAATAATATTACTGTATAACTAATATATCAGGTTAAGAAGCACATTCAAATAAAGATTGGTCTTTAAATACATGTTGTCTTGTGAATTGTTTGTCTTAAGTCAAGGATCTAGAACTGGTACTTAGTTTTAATGATACAGTCTGGTTATTATGCTGTTTGGAGGAGGCCTCACAGGTAAGAGCACTAACTAGCTACCATCACATGTACCTTAGCTTGACTTAAATGTATTAAACGTATAATTAATTGATTTCAAAATATAAATAACTAATGTCATGCAAACATATTAATATTTGCTTGATTCCAGTGTTGAATTTAGCACAATTGCATACAAACGTTAAGGGATTTTAAGATTCTGAAGTATTAGGCTAAAAACTCAATAACTTAGATTATTATTTATAGTTTTGCTGAATAGTTTCATGTCCGCTTACCTTAGAAACGTAAAATGACACGGCAGTGTGCAGATAGAGAGGCGAAGTCCCGCCCATCTACTTCCGACCCATGGGACCCCGGAAGCGGAACATTATACATTGACGTCAATGGAGAGAGAAAAGTCATCTTTCGATCCCGTTTGAATTGTACCACGAATGACAAATATGATGTTTGTGAAATTAAAAGAACATTTTGCAAGTAAAAAAAATAAAAATGTGTCGTTAAACTGTGAAGTTACAATTTTTTTTGTGTGAAACCGCTCAGTGAACTACAGGTCTCTGGTCTCGCACAATACGCGTCACCATCACAAAGATGGCTGTCACGTTAGTAAATTTCACCTGTTTCTTTCAGAATGGGGTGAAAAAGTATAAAACGAGGTGAAAATCACTACAAGCCTGGGCATGTTGAGAGCTGTACATACACGAAAGGGGAGTTAGTCGGTTCTGTAAGAGCCAGCATGCGGGACCGGCTTTACAAGGTTTCAGTGAGTAATATGAGTGCAATGTTTAAGGTTAATGTCAGCTAGCTAACATTAGCTAACAAGGTACACTAACGTGTTTTGTTTTAGCAAATAGTTTTCTCCTTAAGAACTTCGTGGTGTCTGTGTATGCTGTGGATAACATTAGTGTTCACAAGAACAAGATACACTCCCGTGTTTTGTTTTAGTTGCTCTTCAGATTGAAGCGGCCAGTTTTATATCGACTATATGTGTGATCTCCTTTTTACATCTCGTTGTGTCATTTGAGTTTATTTGCTGTGTGTAGATTCAAGGTTTTTGGTTATCTTGTCCAGGGTTCAAACTTGTCACCTTTCGGCGAAATTCTCCGTTTTGAATCCAAAATAGGTCGTTTGTGTGATTCATGTAGATCTGCAATAAAAATATTTTGGGGTATGGGAGGGGGTCTGGGACCCGGATTAATGTGCGGCCGCGAGCTTTTTTTATATATTATAATGAAGCGCGAGCTGTGTGCTCGAGTCTTCCTGCCTGTCGGCTCTGCTCATGGATGTATAATAAGCCTCTGCTGCTCGGCGATGATGGTCTAGCTTCAGCAGCTACATTACCTACGGGTGCGTTCGTTAATATTAACTGTGCGTCCGGAGTCACTGTGGCACAGACTGGACCGCTGGTGAACAGCTGTTAGAACGGGCCGTTCAGGTGTTCAGTGTAGAGCTCCCTGTCGGAGCGGCAGAGCGTGATGTGCACTGAAAAGTTTTTTTTTCCCGTCGCAATATTATCGTTGAGCTAGCTAACTAGCATACATTGTCACTATCTGCTAACGTTAGCTTTAGCCTTTGTTTTCTAATCGTTTTTTTCATAGGCTATAAACAGAGGTGGGATAAGTATTGTTAACTGTGTTCGTTATTCTCCCGACCAGGAGAGAAGCTTTAAAAGGAGACTAAATGGAGTCTCTGTGAAAGTTCAATTGGGTACTTTAATTTAAAAAGGCGCGGGTTGGTCACAAGCATGAAATTGTTCAGTCAGACAAACAGCTGTGATCCGCTCCTCGATAGGGAAGAGAAGAGAATGGATCTCTCCTCCGGTGCTGTTATATATCCTCTGCTGGCTCCTCCCCGCCAGCCGGCTCACCTCGTCTACAATGTCCGTTATTGCATTTAAACAGAGGATTGGTTCTTTTCACATTCAATATATGCTTAACACGCCGTTTCTCCTCATATTCTCTTTCATCACTTTTAATTTAACACATTCTAAACGCTGTAATCAATACTCTAAACAATAATTCACGGCTCGTTTGGTTTCCGGTCATTCCGGATGTTGTCACATGCTACTCTCGTCTGGAAACAATAATGTATTCAAATAAACTGTACCTTCATTTAATATTCAGCATGGTAGTATCTCGACATCTATAGTTGTAGTGTTAAATTAGTAGGCTTCGGTTTGCACCACTCCATATCATTTCGCTACTAAATTCACCTCTTTAGGAAATCGTATATTAGCCACATGCTAAATGCTAACCGTAGATGAAGGATTTTCAGAATAAAAGCTTAACTGCTTGTGCACAAGAATTTCTGGTTTTTCAGTATAAAAGAGCATTAAAACTGACGGCATGTTTAAACTACATTTCCCCATTAAAACATTGATTTTAATTTCTAACAGTCCCTCCTTACACACCTAAAAGGTGTGTATAATACTGAAATCAATGAGTTCTTCATCTGAACTTTGCATATTACATATCTCATATTAACAAACATACAATCAAATGGAATTGTTTTACAGCCGGCTTTACAAAAATACAAAATAAATTCTTGTCTGTGTTCAAACATAAAAGTTTTCCCTTGTGCATAACTTCTAGTGTTTACATTCAATATCATTCTTCAAAATAGCAGCAATGGCTTGGTATCAGAACATTTCTTCGTCCCTCCTTTCACAGAAACCGTTCCCATACCACGCTCAGTGTTAAGGCACTTGTTTTTACAAAGTGAAAAGAAACAAACCATTTTAGAATAGCAATGATTTTTACAACATGAGATCCACCATATTAGAATAGTATAAAGTAATAAAGAATAAAATAAAATATCTTGGATTGGCAAAGTAAATTGAAAAATAAAAATAAACTATCTTGGAATAGTGTAAAGTAAATTGAAATAGATTCACTCCATTTTAGCATTTTATTTTGCTCACTTCTTCACATGATTTCATAATGTAAAGAATCACATCAGCTGGACATTCATTGATCAATCTCATCTCCGAACATCCATATCATTTAAACTAACTCATCATTGTCATCAACATCTGTATACGGGGGTTGGTCGTCTTGTTCTGCTAGCATTTGTAATTATCTCCTCATGAGAAATTTACCCTCCCTCCTTTCATACCATTTAAGGTATGAAAGTAATATGTTCTCTAGAAGGGGCCGTCGTGATCAATCGGTACGTTCTACTCTGGGGTACGGCATTCTAGACAGTCATTTCTGGGAGAAGATTTTGGTCGGTTACAACAGTTGTAGAGTTTCATCACGTAAAAGTTCCTACTCAGTAACTTTGGGTGGTCTGTTCTAATGCAGTGATAGAGTCCCTGAAATGGTGTGAGAACCAGTGGAATATCAATAACTCATTATACTAATTTATTTTCAATTATCCATCTCCATCTTCTCCCGCTTATCCGTGGTCGGGTCGCGGAGGTAGCAGTTCCAGCAGAGAGCCCCAAACTTTCTTTTCCCTGGCCACATCAACCAGCTCTGACTGGGGGATCCCAAGGCGCTCCCAGGCCAGAGAAGAGATATAATCCCTCCATCTGGTTCTAGGTCTACCCCTTGGTCTCTTCCCAGCTGGACGTGCCTGGAACACCTCCCTAGGGAGGCGCCCAGGTGGCATCCTAACTAGGTGCCCGAACCACCTCAACTGGCTCCTTTCGACGCGAAGGAGGAGCGGTTCAACTCCGAGTCCCTCCCGGATGACCGAACTTCTCACCTTATCCCTAAGGGAGACACCAGCCACCCTGCGGAGAAAACCCATCTCGGCCGCTTGTACCCGCGATCTCGTTCTTTCGGTCATGACCCATCCTTCATGACCATAGGTGAGGGCAGGAACGAAAATGGCCCGGTAGACAGAGAGCTTTGCCTTTTGGCTCAGCTCCCTTTTCGTCACAACGGTGCGGTAAAGAGACTGCAGTACCGCTCCCGCTGCTCCGATTCTCCGACCCATCTCACGCTCCATTGTTCCCTCACTCGAGAACAAGACCCCGAGATACTTGAACTCCTTCACTTGGGGTAAGGACTCATTCCCTACTTGGAGTGGACAGTCCATCGGTTTCCTGCTGAGAACCATGGCCTCAGATTTGGAGGTGCTGATCCTCATCCCAGCCGCTTCACACTCGGTTGCGAACCGATCCAGTGAGTGCTGAAGGTCGCAGACCGATGAAGCCATCAGAACCACATCATCTGCAAAAAGCAGTGGTGCAATCCTTAGTCCACCGAACTGCAGACCCCCCCCCCCCACGACTACGCCTCGAAATCCGATCCATGTATATTACAAACAGGATTGGTGACAAAGCGCAGCCCTGGCGGAGGCCAACCCTCACCTGAAATGGGTCCGACTTACTGCCGAGGACCCGGACACAGCTCTCGCTTTGGGAGTACAGAGATTGGATGGCCCTGAGTAGAGACCCCCTCACCCCATACTCCCGCAGCACCTCCCACAGTGACTCCCTTGGAACCCGGTCATATGCCTTCTCCAAGTCTACAAAACACATGTAGACTGGATAAGCATACTCCCAGGCACCCTCCAGGATCCTTGCGAGAGTAAAAAGCTGATCCGTCGTTCCACGACCAGGACGGAATCCGCATTGTTCCTCCTCAATCTGAGGTTCGACAATCGGCCTGACCCTCCTTTCGAGTACCTTAGAGTAAACTTTCCCGGGGAGGCTGAGTAGTGTGATGCCTCGGTAATTGGCACACACCCTCTGATCCCCCTTTTTGAAAAGGGGAACCACCACTCCGGTCTGCCACTCCTTCGGTACTGTTTCCGACTTCCACGCAACGTTGATGAGACGTGTCAACCATGACAGTCCCTCAACACCCAGAGCCTTCAGCATTTCTGGGCGGATCTCATCCACCCCCGGGGCTTTGCCACTGTGAAGTTGTTTGACGACCTCAGTGACCTCCCCCCGGGAGATTGGTGTCGATCCCCCTTCATACTCCAGCTCTGCCTCTAACATAGAGGGCGGAGTTGTCGGGTTCAGGAGTTCCTCAAAGTGCTCCTTCCAACGCCCTAACACTCCATCAGTTGAGGTCAACAACGTCCCATCCTTACTGTACACAGCTTGGATGGTTCCCTGCTTCCCCCTCCTGAGGTGTCGGACAGTTTTCCAGAACAACTTTGGTGCCGCCCGAAAGTCTTTTTCCATGTCTTCTCCGAACTTCTCCCACACCCGCTGCTTTGCCTCGGCCACGGCTGAGGCTGCTGCCCTTCGGGCCTGTCGGTACCTTGCAACTGCCTCGGGAGTCCCCCGGGATAACAAATATTACGGGATATTTTCAATTATTGTCTACTTAAATAGCTATGCTAACCCCTTTTACAGTGTGTGGAACCTTGGGTGCTAGAGCATGTGATAATTACTCCCTCCTTTAACAAGAACTTTAAAACAGAAGTCATTTCATTAATGGTTTGCAGTTCAATTCAGGAAATTACACCTATGGCAGATATTTTTCTCCTTTAAATAACATCTCTAAATGTCAGGTCATCACCGATTGAATGGATGACCATTAGGAGCTGGTGGCGCTTGTCTTTTAAAACTCATACTCTGGTGCCGTGCGCTCCCTCTGAAGCTGCAAGTAAGATTTAAAACATCTGCAGGGTGGGTCGAGCGACCCCTTCTCCCTGAACGATATTTGTTGTAAAATATGCACCATCACAATGAGTGATCCAAGGCCCCCCATGTATTACTCCCAATTATATTAGTTTTTTTTTAAAATTAAAATGTGCAATCTCTCTTTTGTCTTTTTAAAACTCTACATCTTGGACAAAAAACAACTGTTATTTCCACCTTAATCTTCCCTCCTGAGGTAATAACCATGCTACAATGGAGAAATCAATACTCTAGATTGGAATACTATCTTTGGCTTGGTACTAGCTCTACCTTTAACATTTTCCATACAAATAAAGATTTGTCTGCTTTTATAGAGTGGTTACTAAAACCATTCCTTTAAACTGTAGGTCTATACTGTAACAAATTAAATCTTCCCCAAATTCACACATGAATAAAAAACTCTTAAAGAATAATTTGTTCATATGATGAAAAGATTGAATAATATGTTCTACCCTCAGTGTGTTTTTAGGGTTATTTAATAGTTTCCTCTTTCTTTCTTTATAAATTCACCAATTGATTAATTCATGGCTAATAAACCTTTTTCTTTACGTATTTCTCGTTGGTGAATAAGTGTGTTTATGTGTAAACTCACTCACTCCCGTTTTCCTTCTCTCCCCCTCTGGTTGTCAAGCCACGACCCCCTCACGTTCTGCCGGACCATGCCAACTCCTCCGGCCTGTCTTCTCCTCCGTTCACCTTCTCCTATGTCCATCTGCGCTTGGATCCTTCCGCTGTAACTCTTTTCAGTGTCCCATCTGCTTTGCTTTTCATCTCCTCCTTTACAGTCTCTACTTTGTTGCATGGAGGGCATATTCTGCTCTCATGTCCCACACTCTGCTCTTGTGTCCAAATCTTGTGGCTCAGCTTGGAACTTCATGTCCTGTGGGGGACCGATGAGAGTGTGCCTTTTATGTCACCTGTAGTTCTGGATTCCTCAGGTGGAGATGGTTCTGGATAAAGTCTTGTCATTGTTGGTTCAGCTCTGCTTCTCTGTCTGTTCGATGGAGGAGGAGGAGTCTTCCGTGGTGAGGTCTTTTGTCTGCTTGGAAGTTGGGGTCGTAGCGTTCTGACAGGCGGAGATAGAGAGAGAGAGATCTCGGGATGCATTATCTATAGTTAACACACTGAGGTAAAATAAATCCAATCTTTCCCACTCTATTTTCCTAACCATACTATCTTTCTTTGATGTTAAATGTCATCTAAGCCCAGTTAATGTTTTCTAATAATTGTACCATATCCCTAAACATTGTTTTCACCCACTGTAACATGTTTACTCCAATTAACTCTTTCAGGAAACCACTTTCTTCCATACATTTAAATACCTAGATGCTTCAAGCACCACATATTTCACACACTATAAAGGAACGTCTCAATATTTTCTCCATCACTTTAAATCTCACTGTTATTTAGAACATAAGTAACTTTGGTGACTGGACATATCTGCAATGTCGCCACTGTCTGCTAGGAAATTTTGTTCATAGAGTTTGTACGTACAAAGCTGTACTTTTGGGTTAGTAGCCTGTTTCAACTGTAATCATTTTCAATAATTCTACTCAGGTCACCGGTCGGTTGTTCATAAACTTAACAGGGGGTGTTTCTGGTACAGACTAAAACATGGATCCAGTGTATTTAGAGATTCCCCTAATCTGTAAATCCCCATCACTTACATATCCCGATCACTTAAACCCGTCTCATCATTTGATACAAGAACTGCATATAGGGGGGTGAATCATCTTGATTATAACCGCCTCTTGTTTGGGAATGAGTATTTCTAACTCCTCCTATTGTTGCTCAGCTGATCTTTTGGCTCTGAGGATAAGTGAAAGTCTGTGAAACGCAGCTGGAGTCTTGTTAGTGATGTGGGCATTCTCTATGAGTGAACTAATGGTTCCATGTTTTACTTGATATTGTACTCCCCTTCCAACCAGAAAGGTGCCAAGTGTAATGAGCACAATCAACAATGCTATTCTGACTCTTATCCTTAGGGGACCCCACAATTGGTTTGGCTTTGTTCTCGTCATCATCTCTATTTTATCCCTGGTTGTGTCCGTTACAGAATTTAAATAATGAGTCCAAAAATAACATACAAAAAATTGGACTCTTTTTCAGATGTAAAACAAAAAAATAGGTTTTCACATTAATGTACAATCTCTAAAAATCTATAGACAATTTGTCTTTTGAGCTGTTTCTATCTTTATCTTATTTCTATTTATTGTTTTGTTCCAGCTCTGCCAAATCAGTCCTAACTCCCAATAATGTTCTGGAAGTCGCCAGTGAAGGGTGACAATGTGTGAGGTGGTGTCAATTTGCTCCTTTTTCTTTACCTTTAAACCGGAGCGCGTGTGAAGTTTGTTTCAACCTTTCACGCTTCCGTCCACCGGGGATGAGCCCACTGTCTTTTGTGAACCTTCACCCTCACCCAATCACCTGGCCGAACAGGAGTCTCTTCTGGTGTCTCGTCTGGTATCTCTGTAGTTTTCCTAGCCTGCTGTGTAGACAAAACTTGCATAATATTACTCAGAGTTCTGACATATTCATCCACTTCTATTTGTCTAATATCTAAAACTGGACCACTCCCTCCTTGGAGAAGGCCCAAGCTTTGGCATACCTCTTGTTGTTATGAGACCTATTGTCAACTACATGTTATTATTTATTAACTACGTCACTGAAATCAACATATCTGTATAATCATGACACTCCCTCCTTTGAGCATAAAATGCTCAATTAATATTGCAATGATTACCCTATTATGAACAGGACATGTAAAACCCATAACGTTGCATTAAATAAATATAAATTCTCCGTGTACCCACAAGGTGTGCAAAAATATCATATGATGTATGGCTTTCTGATGGCATAAATGCATATTCACAAAACATTTCCCATTAGCACTTCTAAAAGTTTACTTGTTTCAATAATGGCTTTTGTCATGGTATTATGTATCATCGTTGCTGCGAAAAACAATACCCCTGGTGTCGCTAATGCGTCTCAATAACTCTAGGATTAGAGGATTGGTTGACACTGTTGAACTAACATATGATAAAATAATCATTCTCCAAACTGGAGGGAAAATATGAACTATTCTCACAGAGGGTGACCTGCATGAAGGGCTGGTGCCCCTCACTCAAATGAGATATTGCCTTACGCACTACACTATAAATCAGTAAAGTTTCTCAAGAATAAATAAATAAAGACTGATTCTTGAAACTGTTGTAAAAACCCTACAACTTCTTCATCAGTGTTATGTTATTTAATCTGCGGCTCATGCCTTAAAACAGACACTTCAGACCGATTATAAAATTGTGTTTATGAAAAAAATGTAATCTGACTCCATAAATCACATAATTGTTTGATTAAAAACTGCACTTCTGGCTAAGAATAAATGAAGTTCCCCTTTAAACACAGCCCCGGTCTTCTGACGGGGTCTATCTATGTACTGGCTGGAAAATGTTGGGCCAGTCTCTGTCGCTCCGTCACAGTTCTCCCACGAACAGTCACTCTCTAGTTCTGCTGGGTTCTTGTTGACTTCTTCACTGGTTTGAGACAAGTGACCCTATCGGACACCTCCCTTTGTAGCCAGACTTCACCACAGCAGAATCGAGTTTCTGTTTTCAGGTCTGGACAGCTTCACGTCAGGTGTATCGCCGCCCCTTGCATATTTTGGGTGGAAGCCCGTCTTCTTGACCTCACTAGTTGTGTGGACACAATAGTTTTCTGTGTGGGGGAACAACATCACTTGTAATCTGTATCCTTCTCATAATTACAAAAATAGTCTGCTAAATGTTCTACTCTGCTACTTCTAATTGGTGGATGCTCTGTGTAAATGCAAATTCAAAGCAAAAGGAGCAAATTGAATTTGCATTTCACGAAATGGCGATTGCCCTGTCTTTGTTTTTCCACATGTGGGGTGTAAACAAGATGGCACCCGATTATTTCGCACTCTGACCTGAAGACAAAGAGATTTGTCCATGCGGCTCTCAGGTGGGAGTTTAAACAATGGCGAGGTGATCTTTAAACGAACCGTAACAAAGTAAACCACTGGTGTGGTATTATAAACCCTGAAATACAAGCCAAAACAACACTTAGTTTAAAATAACAACATTTCTATCTAGTTTACTATGAAAAAAAATGGGCTTTATCTTATTGATATCATCACTTAAAGTCAGGAACCCTTACGCACTAGCTATAAACCTGTTCACGTAATATTTGACTTTAAAGTCGACTATGGTTAACTGTTGCTATTTGGACACGCCAAACCGGGACCAATATGGAGACCTATCAGCCACTGATAATAGACCGTCGTCTTATTACTGCACTGCTGTTGTAATTCCGATTACCGTAACCCACCCGCAATATCTTTTTTTAAACAGAACAGTTTTAACCACTGATAAAGGCTTAGACCTTAACCAAGCCTTTCTTGAAAAGGACTTTCTTTAAAGCACTGACTTCGGTCTTAACCCTGAGTTGATTCACTATGCCCCGCTGGTTTTCACTTACTCGGCCCTTAACCGATTCGCTATGTCTCCAGATCTTAACAAAAATCGTCAAATGGGCTATATACCCTTACGTCATAGGCTAACTAACTATTAACGTAACAAGAGACACCTATGTGAAAGCAGCAAGGCACCTATCCGAAGTACAATGTCCACACACTATATATTTAAAATTCAACACCCACACGTGGTTAATAGCATGCAGGGTTAATGGAACAAAAGAAAGTGTGAACTCACCCTGCTTGTGACAAAACAACGCCTCGTGGTTTTAGAGTGATTATTTTATCAATTTGGGTTGTTTTAACATTAAAATGCACAGCTATTTTCAGGATCAGCCGGCTGCCGTCAAACACACAAATCTAACTTTGCCTAGTTTAACTAGTGAAGAATCTTTGTCATAACAGGCATCTTCTTACCGATTGATTTGAGCTCTTGTGTGTCGAATGGCTGCAAGCGTCTCCAGGAAACAGCCGGTTGGTTTTCTCTCCTCGGTCAGCGGGATCACGTCAGGGAATTCACCAGATTGTTAACTGTGTTCGTTATTCTCCCGACCAGGAGAGAAGCTTTAAAAGGAGACTAAATGGAGTCTCTGTGAAAGTTCAATTGGGTACTTTAATTAAAAAAGGCGCGGGTTGGTCACAAGCATGATATTGTTCAGTCAGACAAACAGCTGTGATCCGCTCCTCGATAGGGAAGAGAAGAGCCTGGATCTCTCCTCCGGTGCTGTTATATATCCTCTGCTGGCTCCTCCCCGCCAGCCGGCTCACCTCGTCTACAATGTCCGTTATTTCATTTAAACAGAGGATTGGTTCTTTTCACATTCAATATATGCTTAACACGCCGTTTCTCCTCATATATTCTCTTTCATCACTTTTCATTTATCACATTCTAAACGCTGTAATCAATACTCTAAACAATAATTCTCGGCTCGTTTGGTTTCCGGTCATTCCGGATGTTGTCACATGCTACTCTCGTCTGTAAACAATAATGTATTCAAATAAACTGTACCTTCATTTAATATTCAGCATGGTAGTATCTCGACATCTATAGTTGTAGTGTTAAATTAGTAGGCTTCGGTTTGCACCACTCCATATCATTTCGCTACTAAATTCACCTCTTCAGGAAATCGTATATTAGCCACATGCTAAATGCTAACCGTAGATGAAGGATTTTCAGAATAAAAGCTTAACTGCTTGTGCACAAGAATTTCTGGTTTTTCAGTATAAAAGAGCATTAAAACTGACGGCATGTTTAAACTACATTTCCCGATTAAAACATTGATTTTAATTTCTAACAGTATATATCTTGTACTTGATTAAAAGTAAAAGTACTCAGTTCTTGTACTTGAGTAAAAGTAGAAGTAGCCTACTCAGATCGTGTAGGCTACTTGAGTAAAAGTAGAAGTACCAGAGTGTAGGAATACTCTGTTACAGTAAAGGTCCTGCATTCCAAATGTTCCTCAAGTAAAAGTAGAAAAGTATTATTATCAAAATATCGTGAAAGTAGCGACAGTAAAAGTAGTCATTTTGCGGATTGGTCCATTTCAGAATAATATGATATGTTTTATAATGATTGATCATTAAAGTGTTATCAAAGCTGGTAAAAAGTGCAGCTAGTTTGAATTACTTTGTATACTAAAGGGTAGCTTTTGGATTTACTCCAGGTGGAACTAAAGTCTGATTTAACACTTGATTATATTTCACATCATTCATCCACATCTGTAAAGTAACTAAAGGGATTAAATACATGTAGTGGAGTAAAAGTACACCATGTACCTCTGAACTGTAGTGGGGTAGAAGTACAAAGTAGCAAAACATTGAAATACTTAAGTAAAGTACAAGTATCTCAAAATTGTGAGATTATTATTATAGCATTTGTTGAGTTTATTAACTTAGTTACTTTACACCATATGGCTATAAAGATAGAAAGACTAAGCCTTGCACAGAGGCATGAAAATACATTTTCAAAATGCTCAACAGTGCTGCCAAAATTATAAACTGACTGCTACACAATTAAAATAAATGCTTTTTATATATTTCTATTAGATGTGACTCTTTGGCGTTTCTGTTATTATTAACACTGCTGCTTTAGTTGTTCTGACTGCTAAAATCCTCTGTTATTCCTAATTTTAAAGCCGATATTCTGTGGGGTCAGGGGGCTCGGATTCTTGTCACCTTTTTCATACCTGATGAGCTTGCATCCCTGTTGTCAATTTGTTTGGTTATCTAGGCACAGCGGTGTGTGACTCCCTCTGGTACAGTGGTATGTGTGTTCCTAATGTAGAGAGCATTGATTAATTAATAAACTACACACTGACTCTAGATCCTGACCAAATCCTTTTTTGTTGATCAAATGTTTTTCAAAAATGTATTGTATATTATATAACAGCTGCACATCACAGACCGGAGTCTCTGCTACTGTGGACCACGAAGGAGGCGATCATCATCCCCATCCCCAAAGACCCTGCATGGCATGGAAATCTCCTCCTCCTGGAACAATTCTACACCCAGCATATGCTCCCTGTGTTGGCCAGTAGAGAGGAGGACATTTAAATAAACATACTCTTAACACCCTCGGACTCTGCGTTGTGTTTCGTATGTGTGATGGGGTGTTATGCAGAGGGGAGGAAAACATGACACAGCAGATTGGGATTGTGGTGGAGCTGCTGAGCAGTTTTTTAATTGTTGCGTGTAATTATTATTATACTGCGTGCTTCTTAGTTATTCCATCTTTTGCTGTAACATGGATCTGTATGTAACTCTATATTTACTTGTTATCTACCACACTTCCTTCTACATCATACACCATCATTATACATGGTGTATATAGGATATATATATATATATATATATATATATATATATATATTTGTATACATATCTGTAAATTGTATAATTTTATTTTTTGTATTTGGGATTTCTCTTTTGTCCACTCAAATACACTTGGCCCTTTCTCTTTTCCATGTGGAAAATGGCAGCTGCATATTCTGCTTTTCTCGTCTGGCTCCCTGTCTGCTCATCTACAATGAGACAATTATATAATTAATTACTAATAATCATTTAAACCTGTTATTACCAATATTTCACAAATTCTTCATGTAAACTTAAGAGCACAGCTGTATGTTGAGTGTCAACTTTGCTTGGTTCATCTTACTGGGGGGCAGCTACATGGATGTCAGTGCAGTCCACAATCATTTTGCAGTTGAAGGCAGAATGAATTTATTATTGACTCAGAATGAAGCACAACTTCATGTCATACAATACATTGACTTTATTTGTAATTGTGTAAAAAAATAAATCATTGATTAGCAAGCAGGACCTGCAGGAACAGAGAATGGTGATGGATGGAGCTGGGAAGAGAGAAGAATAAAGAAAACAGATCAACTTTATTATCGGATATTAAAAATTCAATTTCAAAACAAGTTGCCGCTCCTACAGTTTTCTAGTATGTAAAGATGATTTCACATGACCTATGCAAAATATCACACTCAATACATGTGTGTCTCTGGGGGGTGCATTGTGCCTTTGATGTATATAAATAATATACCATAACCAAATACTATTACGTACAGTGGAAATCAGGTTGCCAGAGCAGGTCAGTCCAGTGTGCATGTTCCTCAGGGTCTCAGCAGTTACAGGTGAGGTAAAGAAAATAAAAGAGAAGAAGGTCAGTAACAACACTTTAAAGTAACAACACTGAATAATTATCTATTTTAATAATTTTCTCTCAGTAATGACTCAACTACTGTCTTTCCAACAAACAGATTGACTCACTCTCACTATCATCACAATGAAACACGTCCAGAAGAATGTCATGCAAAGCTGCCTGCCTTCCTTCCTTCGACTCTCCCTGAACTGCTTGATCTTTTAATGTTCAATGTTAACCATTTGTGCAGATAGCATTAAGTAGAAAATATGCTAATGTGGCGTTAGCCTACCTCCCGCCCCCTTAGCACCTGGAGGAGGGGGCGATAGGCTACTCTTCAAATGTTTCACAAAATACTTACCATCATGACTACTCTTACTGTTTAACATTTTGGTTTACTTCATGTTAAGGCTAATACAAATGACAAGGCTAAGTAATGTAATGTAATGCTAACTAACATGCTCGCTACTAGCTAGGTAGCTAACTTGACTATGTTCCATGCAAAACATGTATATTACCTGATATGTTTGGTCCAACGACTCCTGGTCCTTTCATAAGACGGGAAGCGATAGAACGAGCAAGTGGTATGATCTCTTTTGTGATTACAACCTGGTACAAAGCACACAGGCATCTTGTAAAAGTGAATTTATTGGAGCAATCTCTTATATTTATTGGAGGGAATAAATCAGTCTTCTTCCTCTTTGCGAGTCGCAACCAGTCTTGGAGCATTATCGCCTATGACATCACTTACGCGACCCAGAATGCATTTGGGATTTGTAGTCTTTCTAGTTGTGTATTTTTCATAGTCTTATATTTCAACAGTTTTACGACAAACTGTGACTTTTTTTACATGGAAATGATTGTTTAAGATGACACATCATATGTGTCATTCGTGGCACAATTCAAACGGGATCAAAAGATAACTTTTCTCTCTCCATTGACTTCAATGTATAATTTCCCGCTTCCGGGGTCCCATGGAGGCTCCCGGAAGGGGAGGGACTTCGCCTCTCTATTGGGAGCATGTTAGCTTAGCTTGGTAGCTTCAGCTAGCTCTGGAACTTTCAGCTCGGTGTCAGCAGGTCCCGCCTCGGCTCCGCCTCTTTGCCCTTATTTGGAGCAGGCTGGAGAAGGCGGGAGTTTAACTCTGACGTCACAGTCGAGCCGTTAGTGGCCGACTCCGCCTACTAAGGGCTTCTCGGCAACTCTGCAGAATTCTATGGGTGACGTCACGGACCCCACGTCCATTTATATATACAGTCTATGGTTTTCTCACATGCTCTGGCAGCTAGCGCGTGCACGAGAGAGGGGAGGCACTTAAAGCGTGTTTGAGAGGGGCGGGACTGCAGGCACGGCTGCAGTAGTGATGGGAATTTCGGCTCTTCTTGGTGAGCCGGATCATTTGGCTCGGCTCACCAAGAAGAGCCGGCTCTTTCGGCTCCCAAACGGCTCTTCAGTTTACCACATATTATACCTTTTATAATTAAATCAAATGTAGCCCTGTTTTGATGTGTATAGGCCTATGTGTACACATATATCTCTTAAATTAATCAATACATCCTTTGTACTGAAGTATTCAAAAGTAAATATTACATGTTTAATATAAATGATTTGTTGTGGCCAAATGTTTTCATTGCATTTACAGACCCTTGTAACTCTCTGATACCACCCAATGAATGCACTGACTTGCTTGTAGAACCACGCTACACAAAACAGATAGCAGCACCTATAAAAACTATTTAAAAAAGGGGCTACTGTATCGACATTTAAAAATTATATTTAAAGAAAAGGCCGATTCTGTGGGCTGCAGCTGACCACGCCCCCCTGCAGGAGAGGGGAGCGTGCTCTAAGATCAGCTGCTGGGCTGTCAGAAGAGGGGGAGAAAAAGTGTCTTATTCTTATAGAAGTAAGAAGAGAAGCAACGGGGCAGAAACCCTCCTTTTTGCAGCGGTCCAGACATAGACATCAAACGGCGACACATATTCAGTTGATATTTACTTTGGTATTAGGGCAGGGATATCTAGATACTTTCCAAGGTTTGACAGAATGAATTGTGCTACTTTTAAAGCAAGCAAAGATGTTTTCAAATCTGTAATCAAAAAGCTTTTCAAAAACACTATCGAAGCAGTTCCTGCCGTTGCTACGTTAGTTCAAACAGTAACAACCCCTTACGAAAATGAACTATAGCATTACTATAGTATACTATAAGAGTTGTATAGTATCCTATAGTAAGTTTGTAGAGTTCTATAGTATTTTTCACCAGCTGTCGTATTAATATAGTTTTGTCCGTAGTGCCATTTTATTAGCTATAGTAGCCCTATAATATTTCAATAGTAATACTATGTATCTAGATCTTTGTAGTATTCCTATATTATTTTAAATAGTATAACTATAGTATAATATATAGTGTTTCTGTAGTTGTTTTTTGAACACACTATAGACCACTCCTAAAGTAATAGCATGATATTGTCATAGTGAATGCATATTATTATATAGTGTTTTTAAAAGTATTACTATAGTGTTTTTTTTTGGTGTTTCCATATTAAGACTATATTATTTTAAATAGTACTACTATAGTATAATATTTAGTGTTTCTGTAGTTGTTTTTTGAACACACTATAGAACACTCCTATAGTAATAGTATGATATTGTCATAATGAATGCATATTATTATTATTATAGTGTTTGTATAGAATTAATGTCATTTTTTTTTAACACACTGCTGTGTCAAAGGCAATTCAACACATTCAGTATCATTTCTGAACTATTTTACACACACATGTGTGTACATAGAAAAAAAAAATGCACAGAGTCAACACATTAGTGTATCCAGACCGATCCAGACCTATGATCCAGACCCAGTCTATGATCCAGACTCTGAGTGTATCCACTGTCCTGCCCAATCACGGTTGAGTTATTTCAAATGTATCATTTTTCAACTGTCCAACTGTCAATCAAATGTCCCAACTGCCATTTCACCTCTGGCTGCTGAGGATGGATGTCAGCGGAGGAGAGTCTAACTCTTGGTAAGTTATACAGAAACAAAACGTTTTTAACAAAGTGAGCAGATATATTGTCATAATGTGAGCAAGCTAGGGGTCTAAATAAATATTTTTTAGCTTAAATAAATATGTTTTGCCAATGTTGAACAGCTAACTATTGTTTGAGTTTAGCTGCCTGGATGACAATTATTTTCCTTCACGCCGTTCTTCTTTTTTTATTATATTTATTTTTATCTTAACTTAATGTAGCTTACACTCTTTTCTGTGACCATCATTCTTCAATCGACATTATATTGATAGCATTAGCAGCTATACTGTATGTTTAATGCTATCTAGCTACTTTGGCTAGGTTTCATTGTTCGGCCAGATGTGACGAGAAAGTGCGAGTGAGCAGACCGACAGAGGCTGCGTTGATATACAGTCTCTTACAGTGCAAATAAGTAACTTACTCGCACTAAAGTTATTTATTAGTAGTAAGTGTACACTGCAGTTTACCTGTTTCTGACTAAAACATCAGCCACTACTCCATAGACAAGTTTACGCGCCAAACCACGGGTAGCGCCATAACCCTACACAAATGCACTTCATTTCCGCCGGAAGTCTTTTGCACAGCGTCTGTCGGTGTAAACCGGTGTAAACAGTCAGACGGGCACTGGTGTAAACACAGCGATTTCGATGCTAACAGTGATGCTAGCTTGGGAACACGATTCTACTTCTTTGACTGGAGATGGCGTTACTCTCCCCCACCCGAATTCAGTGCAAAACTGGGAGGATAACATGACGACGTGGCCCAGCATAACGTACAGCAAAATTTGCTCCTACTTCGTTCAATCCATGGCAATAGATGGAAAAGCAATGGACAGTCTGAAGGCATATCATAAGGCTGCGCACATTCTACTTTGCCCACATGCTCCCGAAAATTGTTGACGATTTTGTTGAGGGAAGGTTACAGTTCTGCAGTAAATATCTCAGCATTTTAAAACCAAAATAAACTGCCTTATTTAGGTCATGCCCACAGAAGCCAACAGTTGTCTGTTGTTTACATAATGCACAATTTACATGATCTCTTTATGCTGTGCAATATATCATATGTGCCTGTACTGTTTGAGTGAAAATAAAGTTTGATGTAATTTAATTTCATTATTGCACTGTTATTGCATTATTGCATTTCATATGTTCCTTAGAGTGCTACAATTTCTTTTAACACAGTTCATCATTCATATTAAGCTCATACTGTACATAAATAACACTGAATGAATTCATTGTTGAGAGGAAACTAAAGAAATGGCTTCAACAAGAAAGATCACATGTTTAATCCTAACAGGTATTACAAATTAAAATATAAAAGCAGCCCACACAATTACATCACTGAAAATATTCATATATAATATTAAAAAATACAATGCATGCAGTATTTGTTGTGTTTATCTGTATTTAATGAACAACATGGCTGGGTGCTGGGTGCTGGTTTGTGGTCGTAGCACTCTCTATCTAACCACTCGTTCAGATGCTTTCTCGAGTGATTGCAACCAACTACCGCACACGTAGTTCCCGAACCACTTTTCTTCATGTTGTAATTGTTATATCCTCTTTGTCTCTGCGATATCAGTGCTTTGTCGGCACAACGGAGCTAGCTAGCAAAACAAACCCAGTCCGCCAAAACGGAAGTGCATTGCATCGAAGGGAGGAGTTCAGGATGTAGAGCGGAAACGGCTCAATAACTTGTGTATACTTGCAATTATAAAACGGACAAGTCAAATCAAGAAATCTGATTGGTTCTTAGCCGTGATATACTGAGCGTATACCACGGGTAGAAGTGTAAGTTACTTTTCACAACAAGTCAGTATCCCTCCGCGTCTGAGAAAAACAGTATACCGTTGGGCTGAAAAGCAAACTGCCTGCAGTTGTCGACCCTCCGCTTCGCGTCGGGCCGAACCACGGCCCTTAGCTGTGATATAATGAGCATATACCACGGCCTGTCGTGAGCTATTTCTTAAATATTATATTGTGTAGAAGGGAGATTTCTGCCTCTTGTCGCTAGGCAACTTGTTTGTGAGACGCAGCGTCATGCACGGCAGGTCAGGCACGATTTGATTGGTCGGAAGGAAAGCCCGCCGGCCCTTCCCTTCCGACCAATCAAATAATCGCAAGGGAAGGCCGCCGGGCTTTCCTTGACATGTCCCTGCCACAGCGGACTGCGGGTGTAGTATAGAGTGAGTGTAGCGTGCAATACTGTGTTTCACCACACATTAATTAAGAGGGGCGCTGTTTCAGTCTTTGTAAAATACTCACTGACAACAGCGGAGAGATGTTTTTTAATACAAATAAAAAATATAAAGAAATACCCAGCTTTCAGGAGAAAACGCCACTGGAGGCTGAGCAGAATCTCCCCTGTGCTTCTCTAGAAGTTGTCTTTATGGGTGAAGATAATTAACTTAAAATTACCATACTGCTTATAATTTATATAAGGTGTGTATTAATGGGTTTAACTAGAAGATGATAGATGATGGCATTTAATTTAATCTGGCATAATATGATTAGTCAACATCAGGATGAATTTGTCTTTTTCTTATAATTACAGGAAGCGGGAATGAGCAGCAGGAATTTGTTAAAGTCCTAGCAATTTCATTTAAGAATGGAAAGGAAATTAAAAGAAAAATCTACAGTGTCCACTGTCCAAAGCACAAACCATCTCCTGGAAGTAACAGGTGAATTTGGATTTGTCCTTGATAGGATTTTAAAATACAGCACAGACTTCCAAGAGTTTATAGATATTGATAGAAGTGAGAACGTCAGTAACTTTGACAGATTCCAAGTGTACTATTCTGAAGCACCGGATCTTCAGCCTGTCCTAAGAGAAGTCTTTCAAACTCAGGTATGCATTTAGCATGCTTGTTAATTGTGTTTCAAAAAATCCCACAGGCCAGAACTTTACTTTGTGCTGTGCTTGCTCTTATTGTTTTGTTCAGCCTACACAATAACCAGTTCTTCTGAATGGCCTAACTGATCTACTTAAGAAGAAAATTCCAGAAGTATTTGATGAACTGCAAACTAATGGCATTCTTACCGAGAAGACCAGGCTCAAACTTGTCAAAGTTTGCATCTCTGACTTGGTAGAGAGGCAATGTGAAATGTGTTTATATATAGGGGTTGGGACACTTTTCCCCTTAATTTCGTTGCCCAACCATTTCTGTTTCGGGCCTGAAATTATTCTTGTCAATTTTTTCCATTTAAGTTATTCATATTCATATTCTGTGAACAATGTATTTTATTTTGTTAATAAAGTCCCTATCTTTCAAATTGAAAATGCTCTGCTTGCTAACTTTTATTTGTTGATACCATACTTACAGGGATGACTACATCATTATTAAAGCTAATTAACTATAGATTCACTATAAGATCACCATAGTAATTGTCTATAGTGTGTTCCAAAAGACCATAGAAATAATATAGAAAGCACTATAGTGATACTACATAAAACTCAATAGTATAACTATAGTAATTTCCTATAGTGGCCGAAAAACCATAGAAATACTACAGGAAACACTATAGTATAACTGTAACTTCACTATAAGATCACCATAGCCAACTCTATAGTATTACTAAAGTAATTCTCTATAGTGTGTCCCAAAACACCATAGAAATACTATAGCAGTTTTTTTTGGTATTTCTATAGTAATTCTTAATAGTAATACTATAGTGTTTTTTCGTCCGGGACGGACTATTTTTCTTTAGCGGATGCAATGTCAATTTAAATAAATGCATACAACTATTTTTTAAATCAATAAAATAACTTTCTAAATCCATAAAAGCATTTCAATTAATATTGGGAGTCATGTCGTTACTTTGTTGAGAATGTGGCCATCTAATAAGCGGGATAATGTGCACATTGCATAATGTGCCTTCATGCCGATCTAGATCCCTCCGCTTGGGCGCGAACCGGCTCCCGTCGTTCACTTAACGGCTCTGAGCCGGCTCGTTCGCGACCGACACATCACTAGGCTGCAGTGCAGGGATTGGAAGCAGAGCGCTGAACACACAAGGCTCTTATTAAAACTGCGCTTTCTCACCGGAGTACTTTCCCCCGCCATTCTTAAAGTACCGATACTAATTTTAACGGCAGGGTATCGCGGTATAGCTTTCAAGTATCGGTACACCGTGCAACACTAGTCAGGAGTCAGTGTTTCTCCCCCAAACTCACACATAAAATTCGATATGAACTGAAGAGCCTCATGAAACTAGGCAAAGAGCCGCATGCGGCTCAAGAGCCGCGGGTCGGCCACCCCTGCTCTGGAGCATAAAGAGCTGTGGATTATTGTTATTGATATCGTACAGTAACAAAGTATTTGTACATTACGAATTAATAAAGTACAGTGTTACACTGTACTGTATTACTTTTATTCAAACTGTATTCTCTTCTTATCATGTAGCCGACACTTCTTCCTTTCATTGATACATTTAAATCACCTGACTACAGCATATAACATACGTGCTGCAACCCTGTGCTGCTGCTGCTGCTTCTCTCTGCCTCATCCTCTAGCTATTGGTGTGAGTCTAACATTAAACAAGCAGTCTGCTTGTCATACATTGATGACGATACATTTTAAGTGGCAATTTGTTGAGTCACTGCCGCTAAATGCCGGTGGTAGTACACGATCGGCTCGGGTGCATATCCCTCGCATCCGTCATCCGTCATATGACGTCATATCCGGCGTCATTTTCGCAGGCTTCTCTGCGTCAACCTTCACAGTATCATCATTACGTTGTATGACATTGCATGTAACGGTGCAAAGTCTCCGAAAACAGAGCAGTGGCTGTGATGCTAGCTTTGCGGCTAGCAGTTAGTTTTTCCCTTTGTGGGTTTTCTCTGGAAGTTTTTCCTCGTACGATGTGAGGGTCTAAGGATAGAGGGTGTCGTTTTTCTCATACTGATATTCTGAACAAACTGCTGTTGTATTAGCTGTAAAATGTCTTTACTGTAGGGTATTTTTATTATTTGTACAGCATTTTGGCTCAACCAAAAATCGTTTATAAATGTGCTATAGAAATAACACTTGATTTGATTGATTTGATTTGAAAGGGTGTGCGCCAAGTCTGCCTTTGATGTTCTTCCATCCCATTTATCTCAACTCAAGTTAGTATTAAATGCAGACAACTCCAAAGTCATGATATCCTCAAATGGCAAAAAGTTAACTTATTTTCTCCCCAACATTTGCAGTGTTCAAGGGAATGACATTGAAAGGGTCACTACATACACATATCTAGGTTTTATTATTGATCAGAACTTATCTTCCAAGTCACCCACTGAAAATGTTGTTTTAAAATCAGGTTTTCTCCTTTCAGACAAGGAAACATTTGATCTCTGCAATATGAAAATTATTAGTCGGTTACTGTTAGTAAAAAACAGTAAGGTTAATACTGGCTGTTTGTTACACGCACACACACACACACACACACACTAGGGGTTTCACCAACTAATCGACTACTCGACTAGTCGACTACCTTTACCACTAGTCGGGCGCTGTAGGCCCTAGTCGACTAGTCGTGGAAAAAAATGGAGGTAAACGAGGTGCTGCAAAATGCTACAAAACACGTCCGACATTCTTATGTATGGCAGTACTTCAACGAAGATGTAACCAACTCCACAGTGAAGTGTCAGTTGTGTACAGCTGTACTGAAGTACAATACAAATGCATCTGCTATGCGCAACCATCTGAAGATGAAACACCCGCTGCCGACAGCTAGCACTAGCAGTAATGCTAGCACCAGTGAGCAACGGACCGGCGTCAGCACTGAACAGAGGCAAACGAACAGCAAGAAAACACGGGTCAACAGTGATGCGGATGATGAGCTACGGGATTACTGCCAGCGGACACCGCATATCCCCACAATGGATAATCCACTGGAGTGGTGGGCAGAAAACGTGCACCGCTTCCCCCGCTTTCGAGGAGCTACCTGGCTATTCCAGCCTCAAGCACCCCGAGTGAGAGGGTTTTTTCCCTGGCAGGCAACACTGTCACCCGAAAGCGGTCAAGCCTCCTTCCCTCACATGTCGATGCGTTGGTGTTCAAACCAAAAATATGGAAAGGTGGACGTTATCGTGGAGCACAGCGAATAAAGTGTTGCGCAATGCGCTGTTGCGCACTGGATTTACGTGGCATTTATGTAAACAAGAGTTTTTTGCTGTCGATTTTGGTGAGTCCAGTGTTTGTTATTTACTCAGCCATGTAACACAAATTAAAATGCAGTGTTTAATGTTACTGTATGAGTTCCAATAGAAAATACAGTTGTAAACCTCTCTTTGTGTGTCTCTATTATGACGTAACGACTAGTCGACTAGTCGACTACTATTTTGAAAAACTAGTCGACTAGTAAATATTGGTAGTTGTGAAACCCCTAACACACACACACACACACACACACACACACACACACACACACACACACACACAGAAGCTGTTTGATCCTGTTTTCCCTTGATCTTTACAACTTTGCAGTGTGTGCACAAAACTATCCTAGAACATTATAAACATTTTAGATCTTCCACCTGCACGCCGGAGGAGGGACTAAACAGAGACATAACCTCAGTGTAGTAACAGTGTAGTGCAGAACTTCAATTATCTACAAACAAAATGGCCAAAAGATATTCTGCTCAGAGAGCCTTGGAGCTAATAATGGATGAGAGTGAATGGAATGCATTGGAAGAACACGGTGAAGTGGAACAGGAAGACATTTCTGAAGATGATGTGGAGGTAAACTCAAAATTTGACAGCAAATTGGAAGATGAACTTGACTCAGAGCCAGCTGCTGGAAGACCCCCACAGCCAGCCGCAAGGAGACCCCCACAGTCAGCTTCTGGAAGACCCCCACAGCCAGCTGTGAGGTCTGTGGACCCTCAAAGGACTCCAAGACACAGACTACATGCAGCAACTGCAACAAGTACATCTGTGCTATACACACGAAGAAGTTCTGTACATCATGTGTTTCCTAAACGGACTTGCCCATTGACTCACATGATGTTCTGCAGCGTCACTTCATCAATATATTTTTCGGATATACTGTATTTTATGAATAGTGACTGGTAATTATTTTTATTTGCTTTGTGTTTATATCTGTTCTATGTCATTTATATGGATGTTTCATTCTCTCTATATTTCACAGCGAAATACTTTTTTGGATGTGTGGTTCTTTTGTTTCAATTGCTGCTAAATTGCTTTATTTCCTTCAGGGCTTTGATTATTATATGACAGATTAAAAATAATAAACATTAATGAAAAAATGTTTCATTTACATTTGTCCTAGAAAAGCATGAGCAAAATATAAACCTAGTTTTCATTACAGTGTATTTTTGTTAACATAAATTACATTTGTATCACAAAAAACGATGGACACTTCCATTGTTAAATTTGATCTAGCAAAGGGTATTTTCAAAAAACAATCATACATTTGATTTTATATTGTTGGGGAATGAGTTAAAGACAATATATATAAGGAATTGTGCATGTTGAATTTAGTTCTGTATTTTTTTAAAACCCTGAAATATGTCCCGGGTCAATTTGACCCGAACATTACCAAAGAGTGCGAAATGTGAACATAACACAAGGGTTAAGTAAGTAAACACTACTAAAAATAACAACTAACCGCTAGCCGCAAAGCTAGCATCACAGCCACTGCTCTGTTTTCGGAGACTTTGCACCGTTACATCAGTGTTGAAAGTGTGCTGGTCTTACCCGGTCCTTAGTACCGGTAAGAGATTTCCAGGCGGTCCGGAGGACCAGGAAGAATTGACAGCTCCACCCGTGGAATTTATACTACGAAGGGCAGATATTTTGGTTTGGATTACTGGTCTGGGGGAAGCTCGCGAGTGTGTGTGTGTGTGTATACGTTTTTTTGTGTATTTTTGCGTATTGTGTTTGTTTCCCGGGGAAAACACTAACGAGAAACACCGGCTGTTGTTATGCCTGCTGTGACCTCAAGTTACTCCGTTCTCCGCTTGTAATTATGCTGTTACAAGCTTCTAAGTTGTATTTATCATCTGAATTTGCCGAAACAAGTTTCATATTCTGAAAACCAAGACTTTGTTTATTTAAAATCAAACAAAACACGCGAACCCCGAAACAATTTTTTTTACGCAAATCCACGTTTATTTTGGAATGAGCCGTTGCGACTTCCGACTGATTTCGATAGAGCGGGTCACATTTTTCCCACTTGATCAGAACAGCGGGAGGAGAAAAGAATGGAGTGACTAAATGCCAGCTAGAAAATTAGGCTACGTGGTAATTAAAGCAAAAATGCAAACGACGATTCTTCAGATGTTTAAGAGAAAGGAGAGAGATGAAGAAACTCAGAATGTGATTAAAATTAGAAAAACAACGCCCACAGATGACACAGGTGATGATGCTTATTTAGCCCAGAGAATGGACATGAACCTGGCCATGATGAATATAATAAGTTAGCTAACTAGCAAACTGTATATCTCTATATGGGGTGCCCAACCAGTCGATCCCAAGTCGATCGCGAGATGTACAACAGGGGTGGCCAAACTTTTTGGCTCAGGGGCCACAATAATGTATCAATGTGACAGCCGGGCCGGGGGGCATTGTTTGGTTCCGTCTTGATTCATGTCGGGCTGAGGGTTGTTTTAATCTCATTCTCCCGCGACGTCCACGCGCAGCTGTGACAACCAGGGAGGAAGGGACTTTGCGCGGCGCGCGCGGCGTGTGGACAGTGGGGGATAACATAAATAAAAATTGGATCGTTGGATTTTAGACTTTAAGGCTTTTTAAAATCAGCGCGGGAACCCTGGCTCATTTATACCAATATTGGACGGGCCGCATTAAACAGATCAACGGGCCGCATGTGGCCCGCGGGCCGTAGTTTGGCCACCTCCAGGCCCGGTTCTATGGGGGTGCATAAGGGTCCCAGTTGAATGTTATGCACCCTCAGTTGAAAAAGAGAAGGGAGTGAAAAATATTACATATACAATAACAATAATAATAATAGTAGTAGTAATATGAAGAAGAAGAAGAATATAGTTGAAAATAAAATAAACTGTAATTGTGGTCAAATATTGTGGTCAAATAACTATAGTTAATAACCCCCCCCCCCGTCAACGATCGCTGCCGTCTTGGTTAAAAAAAGGTTGGGCACCCCTGCTCTATATAGTCAATGGCTATCTTACTCAGAACACAACATGTACACAGCATACTATTTTAACATTAAATATGTTGCTTTGATATCTTCTATTTTAATCTGCACATTGTGGCATACATTTTGAGATATTTTATTTTATTAGTATTTTAATTTATGTAACCAATATTCTGAAAATTCAAAGAAAGACAGAGACTTGTACATCTTTGACTGTCTGCTGAATTTAGTTATACATTTTTATTCTAATTTATAACAGTTGAGGCCCAGAGGGAGGAAGAGGAGACTCAGCCAGAAGAAGTGGCAGCAGGTCCCTCAGAAGCCACCACAGGTGATGCTAGCCCTACTGCATACCCTTCTATATGGAAAGAAGAACAATATGAACAGTTCAAACAGACAAATGAATGGATGTATGCTCACAATGGAAGGCTAGGCTGTACCCCATGCCATGATGTGAAGGATCTGGGTGTCATGGCATCCCGTGGTGTTAATATTGCTATTCAGTGGGCTGATGGAAAGATAATCCCAGCTGGTCAATCAAGGGATGTCCAGCTTTCATCACTGCGCAAAAAAATCTGTGAGCACAAGAACTCTGCAGCACATAATGAAGCAGTCAAGATTCTTCAGACAGCAAATAAAGATATTCTTCTGAACATGAACGGGAGTAGTCAGGAGTCTGTGTTTGAGTCTACTGCCAAGGTATTCATGACAGCCTATTATGTGGCCAAGAACAACAAGCCTTTCACAGACTTTGAGAGTCTGATTGACCTGCAGCATGCAAATTCTGCTGATTTAGGGCGTGTTTTGCATAGCAAAACTGTCTGTGTTGACATAATTGAGCATGGGTCATCACAGATGAAAAAGGACTTCTAAAAAAGATAATAGAGACCAAGAGCAAAATCACAGCATTGGCTGATGAGTCAACCAGTGTTGGGCACAAATCAACACTAATTGTGTTCCTGAAGGCTAGTGTTGATGGAGACATGGAGCCCATTGCCTTTCCATTGGACCTGGTTGAGCTTGATAGTATGTCTGCTGCTCATATCAAGGAACAGATTATGGGTTGCTTGCTTAAAAATGGCTTCACTGTTGAGTTGCTGAGAGAAATCCTCATTGGATTTTGCAGTGATGGGGCCAGTGTCATGCTGGGAGTGAAGTCAGGTGTTGGGAAGTTGCTCCAGGATGACTTCCCAGGGATCATACTATGGCACTGCCTTAATCACAGACTGGAGCTTGCTGTTGACCAGGCACTGGATGTGACAGGGGGAACGAAGGACTTCCAGGCATTCATGGACAGCCTATATTCATTATATAGCCAGTCACCAAAAAACATGCGGCAGCTGAGGGAATGTGCTCACATCGCCCTCAGGAGAATTGGAAAAGTGTTGAGTGTTCGCTGGGTAGCTTCTTCATGGAGGGCAGTCTCTGCAGTTTGGCAGTCTTATCCAGCCTTGGCACAACATTTCCGTGAGGCATCAGAGGATGATACAAGGGACAGCAGAGAGAGGGCCAAATTCAAAGGTCTGCTTTCTAAGTTGTGCTCCATCAACTTCCTGAAAAGTCTTGCACTGATGGCAGATGTTCTGACTGAACTTAAGAACTTGTCAGAAATTCTTCAGAACAGGAAGACCACACTCCCAAAGGCCCATGACATCATGACGACGTATGTCAAACGCATAGAAAGTTTCAATCGCTACCCAGGACAACATGCAGTTGATGCCAGTCAGGCAGAGGAAGTGATGGAATTCAAGGGAGAGGAGTTAAGAGTTGGCAGGTCTCCCATCATTGACTCTGCTCAGTTCATCCGAGCAGTGGCAGACAATATGAAAGAAAGACTCTTCACAACCACAGCAAACAGAGCACAGGCCAGTGTTGCAGCCAACCGAAAAGAAGCTTATAACAGCCTTATCATTCAAATGGCAGTCCTCAACCCTGACAACTGGGACCATGACAATCCTCGATTTGGAGATAATGAGGTGAGGGCTTTGTGTGATGTCCTACATGTGAACCAACAAGAGGCCCATCTTGGATTCACAGAATACAAGGCCAGTGGAGGAAGAAACATTCCCGACAAAATGAAGAAGTTGCTCATGGCAGTGGACACACTGTCTCCAAGCAATGCTGACTGTGAACGGGGGCTCAGCACAATGAATAACATCATAACTGAGTATAGGAGCAAACTTACAACAAAAAATGCAGCAAATCTCTTCTTCATCAGCTCTGTGGGACCACCATGCAGACAGTGGGATCCACTGCCTTATGTGAAGACCTGGCTGGGCAAAGGAAGAAGAGCAGCCCACTCAACAAGCTGCATGGCTCGCCGGTACACAGAAGAGGAGAGCTACTTCAGCCCTCTGTGGAAAATGTGGAAAAGTGTGTAGTTTACGTCCCTCAACATGCCTTGCTGTTAAGTTTTGACACAAGTTGTATGCACAATTGAAAATAAACAATTGACTATACATATTGTCAAGTGTTTCTAATTTCTACCCCATAAAGGCATTAAAAATGTGAAGTTTGTGTTCAGGGATGCATGAAGCTGGGGGCGGGAGGAGAACAATATGAACCAATGAAGGTCGGGGTAGCATTATAGTACCTGCAAGAAATTCAAACCACTTTCACCCCTGCGTTACATGCAATGTCATACAACGTAATGATGACACTGTGACGGTTGACGCAGAGAAGCCCGCGAAAATGACGCCGGATATGACGTCATATGACGGATGACGGATGCGACGGATATGCACCCGAGCCGATCGTGTACCCGAGCCGATCGTGTACTGACACCGGTAGAATCAAGCTAACAAATCCTGCATTAGCCTCACATCAACACATGTAGACAGAACATCCAATTATCCTGAGCTAATTTACTGAATAAACCAAATCACATCTCCTGTCTTTTTTTTCACCCAACTCATTTGACCAGCGGTTTTCAAAGTGTGAGGCGCGCCTCCCCTGGGGGGCGCCAGAGAGCTTCAGGGGAGGCGCAGCGTGAGACACAAAAGAACGAGAAAAAGAAGAGTAAAGTTACACTTGCCCACTTGTGGCTGTCTGTGGAGACCGAGTTCCCCCACCTCGCCAAAAAGGCTGTAAAAGTGCTCATTCCCTTCACCTCCACCTACCTGTGTGAGTGCAGGTTTTCCGCATTGACTTTGATCAGAAGCAAGTACCGGTCAAGGCTGCAGCCAGAGGATGATCTGCGTTTATTCCTGTGTGCATCAGACGCACTCATTGTTCCCACTAAAGTAGGGGTGAGTGTAATAAGGAGGCAAAGTTGACGTGTTGAGTGTGTTACCGGGAGCATATAAGGATTTATCCACCATGTTGAAAATGTTAAAAAAAATATGTCTTGAGAACACGGCGTGCGGAAATATACGGGTCGTGCTGCAGCTAGATGTGCCTGTCCTCTGTAAGAAGGTGTCGGCGACTGACATGCAAGGAAGAACGGCTGTCCACAGGCTGTTCCAACTTTAACAACTGTATTAACTTCCAGGGTAGTGAATTGAACATGCAATTGTAATTGGGTGTGTGGTATATTTTCATGCACGGACACGCATGTTCCACAACACACAAACTGAACAACACTCAATTTTCCGATCGCTACCAGCGTCCTTGCGATCTTGTTATAATAACAAGTGCACGTTACTGATGCAATATGGTTGAGACCATTCGGGCTTATTCTAGAGGGGTGCAAGGAATAGTCCAAATAGTGGGGGAGTTGTATACAATATGTTTAAAACATAAAAATAAAAAGGTTTAAAAAAGATATTGTTTAATGTCTTAAGGAGGTGACGCTACTCAGCCAATCAAATCGGTGCAGTCAGCACGATAGATTCAAACACACACAGAGACACGACAAGAGGAGAGAAACAGTCGGAGTAATTTCAAATGGCGGAAGGTAGACAGCGAAAACAGAGCATTTAATTACTTTTTCTCTTACTGGACCTCTTTGAAATGCAATTGAATACCCCTGTATTATAGCAACAACAACAATAATAATAATAATAATAACAGCAATAATAATTGGGAGGGGGGGCGCGGCTGTTCTTATGTTCTCTGAGGGGAGGCACACCTATCCACACTTTGAAAACCCCTGCATTAGACTATTCTTCTGCTGGCGTTTCATTGTTGTTTTCTGTCAAATTCAATACTGTAGTTCAAAACCGCGGTACCTGCTCACCATCTGTGAGCTATTTTTAGAATGCGCACGCTACGTTCGTTGACGCGTTCGCGCGCTTCCACCTGGGCAGGCTGTGTGTGTCCTTCTCCCGTGACGATAACGGCTTGAGGTTAAAAAATAAAACCAAACAAATTTGAAACTGGGGGAGGTGGGGGGGGGGGGGGAAGACAAGCGGGCAGACAGCAGAGCTCGGGGCAATAATGCAGATTTATTTGACTTTTTTACACTTTTATTCTCCTCCTTTCTTCCGCTCTTGTCTCTGATTTTGAGTGTGTGCATTCGTGTGTGTGTGTGTGGGGGGGGGGGGGGGGTGTGAACAGAGCGGAGGGAGAATGTGAATACGCAAAGCAGTGGACACTGAAACATGCATTGGATAAATAACATCTGGCGTACAGATTGGTGCCTCTTTTCCAACTAAATGTCAAAGTTAACGGCTTAAAATGTAACAAAACCTTTAAGGCGTTTTGAGATTAAACTGCTACAGGACTTTTTAAATGACTTTGGAAAAGGTTAAAGAGATCATTTTTTCGCCAGGGGCTTCTAACTAGGGCCCAGATCAGGAATCTGAAATATGGGAACCGCAACCCACCCAGAAGTTTTTTTTCCAAAAAATGGCAACTTTCTCACAAAATCCTGTCTGGAGCCTACAATCTTACACCATTGTCGTCTTGGAGTGTGAGAAAATCATTTTTTCTTTTAAAAAGGTGCTTGGCACTCGGAGCCTTTTTCATGTAACAATTTGGTGCTATATATATATATTTTTTTTTTTTAAATAAAAAAAACACCTTGAATTTCAGGCAGGCTCCGTTCAATAGTATGAAGCTGCAGTGTCGGAGGCGGCAGATACAGACTAGTAGATACAGACAAGTAGATACAGACTTCTAGTTGTTTTGCAACATCGCCCTCTAGCGAATTGGATGCCCGCAAAAGTACAACAAGCGAGTATTGAGTCTCATGTATTTTGTATGTAAAAAGATAGTCTTTTATATTTGTCTTATCAAATTTGACATACAACATATATATATATATATATATATATATATATATATATATATATATATATATATAGTAGTAATAATGATATCACCTTTACATATAGATGTATATTTTGTTAAAAGAAAACAAAACTGTTAATTTATTTTTTGGGAGAAGGGGTGGGGTTAAATACGTGTAAACTTCTTCCCACGCCTTTTCCGATGTATAATTAGGTAGATCATTTGTTCATATATAATTTGTAATTCAATAATATTTACTTTATCAATTTGATACTGCTTTCGTTTCTACAGGATCATTCTACAGTATCATAATTATTTTGTTTCATTTCATTATTATTATTATTATTTTTTTATTGTATTAAATCACTGTGTGGGTGTGGGAGAAGTTCGGAGAAGACATGGAAAAAGACATGGAAAAGACTTTCGGGCGGCACCAAAGTTGTTCTGGAAAACTGTCCGACACCTCAGGAGGGGGAAGCAGGGAACCATCCAAGCTGTGTACAGTAAGGATCAATCAATCAATCAATCAATGTTTATTTATATAGCCCAATATCACAAATGTTACATTTGTCTCAGTGGACTTCACAGTTTGTACAGAATATCAGTATGACAATACGACACCCTCTGTCCTTAGACCCTCACATCGTACAAGGAAAAACTTCCAGAGAAAACCCCACAGTTTAAAGGGAAAAATGGGAGAAACCTCAGGGAGAGCAACAGAGGAGGGATCCCTCTCCCAGGACGGACAGACGTGCAATAGATGCCGTGTGTAAATTGAAAAGATAATACATTTGCAACATAGGTAGTCCAAATGTTTTGAAATGCATGTGTGTATAATAAGAAGATGAATCCACGAGGATATCCATCCAGGACTTATGATCCAGGACCGCAGCCACGACTCAAGATCCAGGACTCGCAATCCATGACACAGGACCGCAGGATCATCCATGACTCCGGATCCCGGCGTATATAGACACCAAAAAGAAAGAAATTTGGGGAAGCTGGGTTAATCGGAACATGAGAGTACACAGGTATAGACAGAGAGAAGGAAGAAGTAAGATGTCCCCCGACAAACTAAGCCTATATCAGCAAAACTAGGGGCTGAATCTAATCAGCCCTAACTATAAGCTTTATCAAAAAGGAAAGTCTTAAGCGCACTCTTAAAAACGGATAGGGTGTCTGCCGTCCGAACACAAACTGGAAGCTGATTCCACAAAAGTGGAGCTTGATAAGAAAAGGCTCTGGCTCCCATTGTACTTTTAGAGACTCTAGGAACAACCAACAACCCTGCATTCTTGGAACGCAATGCCCTAGTAGGACAATAGGGTATAATGAGTTCTTTAAGGTAAGATGGCGCCTGCCCATTAAGGGCTTTGTAGGCGAGAAGAAGAATTTTAAATTCTATCCTGTGTTCTATAGGGAGCCAGTGTAAGGCAGCCAGAACAGGAGTAATGTGGTCCCTTTTCCTAACTCTGGTTAGTACACGAGCTGCAGCATTTTGAATCAGCTGAAGCGACTTGACTGACTTCTTGGTACACCCTGATAATAAGGAGTTACAATAATCCAGCCTTGAAGTAACAAATGCATGGACTAGTTTCTCTGCATCGTTTTGAGGCAAGATATGCCTGATTTTTGCAATGTTACGTAGATGGAAGTAGGCGGTCCTTGAAATTGATTTTATGTGGGCGTTAAAGGATAAATCCTGATCAAATATAACACCAAGATTCCTTACAGTCTCACTGGAGGCCAAATTAATGCCATCCATAGTTAATATATCTTTAGATAATTTGTTTCGTAGATTCTTCGGGCCAAGTACAATAACTTCAGTTTTGGTCGTGTTTAACATCAAAAAATTTAAGGTCATCCACGTTTTTAAGTCCTTGAGGCAGTCTTGAATTTTATTTAGATGATTAATTTCATCAGGCTTGATTGATAAATATAGTTGAGTATCATCCGCATAACAATGAAAGTTTACAGAATGATTCCTTATAATATTGCCTAATGGAAGCATATATAGGGTGAACAAAATAGGTCCAAGCACTGAGCCCTGTGGCACTCCATGGCTAACTTTGGTTTGCATGGAAGATTCATCGTTGACACGTACAAACTGAGAGCGTTCAGATAGATAAGACCTAAACCAGCCTAAAGCAGTTCCCTGTATGCCAACTAAGTGCTCTAGTCTTTGCAATAGGATATCATGGTCGATAGTATCAAATGCAGCACTAAGATCGAGTAAGACAAGAATAGAGACAAGTCCCTTGTCAGAGGCTATTAGAATGTCATTTGTGACTTTAACCAGAGCTGTCTCTGTGCTATGTTGTGTTCTAAAGCCAGACTGAAAATCTTCAAATAAATCATAGTTTCTTAAGTAATCACACAGCTGTTTTGCGACTGCTTTCTCAAGAATTTTTGAGAGGAACGGAAGATTAGAAATAGGTCTATAGTTGGCTAAAACCTCTGGATCGAGGTTGTGCTTTTTAAGAAGCGGTTTTATCACTGCTACTTTGAATGATTTTGGAACATAGCCTGATAATAAAGACATATTCATAATATTTAATAAAGAAGTGCTAATTAATGGAAAAACTTCTTTTAACAGCTTAGTTGGAATCGGGTCTAAGATACACGTTGATAAGGATGGGACGGTGTTGACCTCAACTGATGGAGTGTTAGGGCGTTGGAAGGAGCACTTTGAGGAACTCCTGAACCCGACAACTCCGCCCTCTATGTTAGAGGCAGAGCTGGAGTATGACGGGGGATCGACACCAATCTCCCGGGGGGAGGTCACTGAGGTCGTCAAACAACTTCACAATGGCAAAGCCCCGGGGGTGGATGAGATCCGCCCAGAAATGCTGAAGGCTCTGGGTGTTGAGGGACTGTCATGGTTGACACGTCTCATCAACGTTGCGTGGAAGTCGGAAACAGTACCGAAGGAGTGGCAGACCGGGGTGGTGGTTCCCCTTTTCAAAAAGGGGGATCAGAGGGTGTGTGCCAATTACAGAGGCATCACACTACTCAGCCTCCCCGCGAAAGTTTACTCTAAGGTACTCGAAAGGAGGGTCAGGCCGATTGTCGAACCTCAGATTGAGGAGGAACAATGCGGATTCCGTCCTGGTCGTGGAACGACGGATCAGCTTTTTACTCTCGCATGGATCCTGGAGGGGGCCTAGCAGTACGCTTATCCAGTCTACATGTGTTTTGTAGACTTGGAGAAGGCGTATGACCGGGTTCCCAGGGAGTCACTGTGGGAGGTGCTGCAGGAGTATGGGGTGAGGGGGTCTCTACTCAGGGCCATCCAATCTCTGTACTCCCAAAGCGAGAGCTGTGTCCGGGTCCTCGGCAGTAAGTCGGACCCATTTCAGGTGAGGGTTGGCCTCCGCCAGGGCTGCGCTTTGTCACCAATCCTGTTTGTAATATACATGGATCGGATTTCGAGGCGTAGTCGTGGGGGAGGGGGTCTGCAGTTCGGTGGACTAAGGATTGCACCACTGCTTTTTGCAGATGATGTGGTTCTGATGGCTTCATCGGTCTGCGACCTTCAGCACTCACTGGATCGGTTCGCAACCGAGTGTGAAGCGGCTGGGATGAGGATCAGCACCTCCAAATCTGAGGCCATGGTTCTCAGCAGGAAACCGATGGACTGCTCACTGTCCACTCCAAGTAGGGAATGAGTCCTTACCCCAAGTGAAGGAGTTCAAGTATCTCGGGGTCTTGTTCTCGAGTGAGGGAACAATGGAGCATGAGATGGGTCGGAGAATCGGAGCAGCGGGAGCGGTACTGCAGTCTCTTTACCGCACCGTTGTGACGAAAAAAGGAGCTGAGCCAGAAGGCAAAGCTCTCTGTCTACCAGGCCATTTTCGTTCCTACCCTCACCTATGGTCATGAAGGATGGGTCATGACCGAAAGAACGAGATCGCGGGTACAAGCGGCCGAGATGGGTTTTCTCCGCAGGGTGGCTGGTGTCTCCCTTAGGGATAAGGTGAGAAGTTCGGTCATCCGGGAGGGACTCGGAGTTGAACCGCTCCTCCTTCGCGTTGAAAGGAGCCAGTTGAGGTGGTTCGGGCACCTAGTTAGGATGCCACCTGGGCGCCTCCCTAGGGAGGTGTTCCAGGCACGTCCAGCTGGGAAGAGACCAAGGGGTAGACCTAGAACCAGATGGAGGGATTATATCTCTTCTCTGGCCTGGGAGCGCCTTGGGATCCCCCAGTCAGAGCTGGTTGATGTGGCCAGGGAAAAGAAAGTTTGGGGCTCTCTGCTGGAACTGCTACCTCTGAGACCCGACCACGGATAAGCGGGAGAAGATGGATGGATGGATGGATGTATTAAATCAAATGTGTCTTTGAAGAGGTGCTAGATTACTGAAAAACAACTGTTAATGTGTTTATGCACCATGCTGCAAAAGATAAACAAGCAGTTTGACCGAGAGGCAATTCAGTGCAGAATACATTTTTATTTATTTGCACACTGAGGATTCTTCACTGGGGTGAGGCGGGGTCTCCAGCTCCAGCTGCAGTACCCCGGGAAGCCCTCTTCTGAGAAGAAACCCTGAAGCCTTCCTCGCCGTCCACTTCCCCGGTAGCCTGTCCCTACGTCCTTATACAGGCTGTCACACTGGAAGCACCTGGAAATTTGGTACGCCTTCCTGTACTCCTGTTTGTGTCCCTCTGAGAACACATTCCAGTTGACGACACCTGAAGTAGAATGTCATAAGACAATTACAATTCAGACAGAAAAGAACAAAACCTTCCTTAATTTAGCTGACCTTACTCTTAGACAATCAACTTCATAATACTAGGATAGAAGCAGGCAGAAGTAAAGACACTTTATAAACTTACTGTAAAGCCAGTTGAAGTGGTCTTCCTTTTGGAATGACCCCTGGCTCACGATGTAGTTAAACCTCTCGCAGGTAAGGGCTAGCGTGCATATTGCAGGATCACCATCCTCGAGAACGACACGCATAAGGATCCTGCGAATTATGCCTTCAGGCAGCTGTAGATATAAAACACGACTTAATATGAAAACTCTTTTTATCTTCACCAAACCATTTGTTGTTCACCATCTCCGTTAGAATTTCTTCATCAAGCTCAATAGGGGAGGCATAGGATAAGAAGTAGGTTATGGAATTTAAATGTGTACATTGATAGGCTTTAATTCCACTCCTCCATGCCAACTCCATGTTCACCTGGCACTCATTGTTTTCACAAGAGACATGCTGATTTTCTCCCCACACTTTATTCTGAACATGCAGAGGAATACTTGTTCCATGGAAGGCTTTGTGGACAGCATAGACTCCATTTTCAGAATCCATGCATTCACTTTGTAGGTGTGAACTTACGGTTATTTCCTTTCGTTCGGCTGAGTGCTTTCTTTCCATGTGCCTTTTCACATTTTTTTAATTTATGAGAACATGGCATAAGGGACATTTCTTCTTCAGTACTGGCTCTGCACGGACCCTTTGCATCTTTCCCCGTGGGATGATGGGGATTGCTGGATCTGTGATGATGGGGATTGCTGGATCTGTGATGATGGGGATTGCTGGATCTCTGATGATGGGGATTGCTGGATCTGTGATGATGGGGATTGCTGGATCTGTGATGATGGGGGTTATGGCAGAGTGCTTCGCCTTGCACAAAGCCAGGTGTTTTACAATGTTAGCTTTGCGTGCCAGCATTGATTGGCAGTACAAGCAGTGAAAATGATATCCTGGTCTGCAATTTAATCCACATCTGTAAATGGTATACCCTTAAACATAAGAACATAGAATTGTAGTATTATTATTTTGTGATCATATTATTTTAAAGTGTAAATTATGAGTACCAAACATCTGAATCAAGTAACTGGTCACCACAAACAAATCATAGAATGACTTATTTTTGATTTATTGCTCAAATGGAACTGATCATAACATTCAGGCTGCTTTTAATGCAGACACATTGCAACTCCATTTGCATTTCACAAGAGAATGTTTGCTAACTGTACCTTCATGGAGAACTGCTGAACGGTTGAGGTGGCTCTCTAAATGGGTTTGGACCTTGCCCAGTCTGGCTGGACGGAACAAATCTGAGGCACAGAATGGGCAGTGAAAGTCTTCACAACAGGTAATGCACCGTTGAAGGTCCGGCAAGGATCTCCCCTCTTGGATTGTAATACGCATCTTGAAAAGAGAGAGCCTAATTGGTCAAACTGAACATTTTGAAATAATTTCACAGACAGACATAAATTAGGCCTAATTGTTAGATTCTGACACGACAGATTCTAACCTACAGAATAGGCCGACATAATAACTGACTAAAACACCTCATGCAATATTACACAACATGTCAAAATGATGAGACTGTCTGATAAACAGTAAAAAGGCAGTCAGCACAGTTAAGATTATTTACAATGAATTCAAATAGTAATACAATGACTATTAAAGAAGCATTTACACTGAAGACAGAACTTAAGCTACTGCTGATTTAATGTAGCGGACGCACAGATCATTATTGACATGCTATTGTCATCCTTTGAAGTTTAATTAATTAGCTGACTATAATTAATGATCAGGGTTGGGAAGTTTACTTTTTTAAAATGTAGTAGGTTACAGATGACTAATTACCCTGTTAAAATGTAATAATGTAACTTGACTATGTAACTATTTGGATTTAAATTATAATGTTAATTATGGTTATTTTATGTTTTTTGTGAATCACTTTGGATAAAAGCCTCTGCCAAATAACATAACCATATGTTATAACCATAACACGGTTTCATTAAACAAATAAACAAAATGGCTAACAGTTGGTTTTTTGCAGCGATTCATCATAGGCTAACAGATGACAGTTAGCACGTGTTGCTTGTATGGCTGTCCAATTCAATACAACAGAATAGTTGTTAACTTTAATCAAACAACATGATTCACATTACTCACACTCTTACTGTAATTAGTGATTAAATCAACAACTAGGACACCTAGTTGGGCTTGCCAAAATCACGCTAGTTTCATTAAACAAATAATCAAATTATATAAATCAAAAGGCTAATGAAGCTAATCCTTTTGCTAATGCTTTTTCCGAAAGCTATAGCTAACGAATAGTTGTTTTTGCAGCCGGTTAGAAGCTATCCTAAGCTAACAGATGTTTGCTTGTATTGCCTTAACACTATCATAGTTAATGTTAGCTAATGTTATGTTAGAAATTTAAAATCAATGTTTTGATGGTATAATGTAGTTTAATCATACTGTCAAGTTAAATGCTCTTTTATACAGAAAAACCTGAAATTCTTGTGCACAAGCAGTTAAGCTTTTATTCTGAAAATCCTTCATCTACGGTTAGCATTTAGCATGTGGCTAATATACGATTTCCTAAAGAGGTGAATTGAGTAGCAAAATGACGTGGTGTGGTGAAAACCGAAACCTACTGATTTAACACTACAACTATAGATGTCGAGATACTACCATGCTGAATATTAAATGAAAGTACAGTTTATTTGAATACACTATTGTTTACAGACGAGAGTAGCATGTGACAACATCCGGAATGACCGGAAACCAAACCAGCCGTGAAGCATTTTCTGTATGTTTTAGAGTATTGATTACAGCGTTTAGAATGTGTTACATGAAAAGTGATGAAAGAGAATATGAGGAGAAAAGGCGTGTTAAGCATATGTTGAAGGTGAAAAGTACCAATCCTCTGTTTAAATGCAACAACGGACATTTGAGGCGAGGCGAGCCGGCTGGCGGGGAGGAGCCAGCAGAGGATATATAAAGGCACCGAACGGGGGATTCGGGCTTCTCTTCTTGCTCAGGAGAGCCAGATCACAGCTGTTTTCTGCCGGAACAATATTCTGTCTGTAACACTACCGCGCCTTTTTTAAATTAAAGTATCCCATTTTAATCTTTTCAGATACTCCATTTAGTCTCATTTTAAAGCTTCTCTCCTGGACGCGAGAATAAAGAACATATTTAACAATTGGGGACCCGGACGTGATCTCGTTTCACCGGAAGAGCAGTTGCAGTTTTCAAAGGAGCTTGAACGATGCTGGCAGACATACACTCTGGGCCCATACAGAAAGGTAAAGAAGTACCTGTTTATTCAAAATCTTCAATAGATTACATAGTGAACAATAGGAGTGTGTGTCTGTCTGGTAAGTTGGACTCCTGAGAAAGACTGCCTAAATTTAAGTTAAAACAAGCCTAAATTGATAAACATTGGTATCCTACCACACGTGGCGTTGCTTTGTCAAAGGCAGGGTGAGTTCAATTAATTTTGTTCTATTTATCCCTGCATGCTATTCGTTTGTCTGTTATTAGATGTCGGCTAGAGGCCAATCACTTCTATAAGTGTCTTTTGTTGCGTTTTAAGTTAACGTGAATGGTTTTAGGCCATTAAGCAGTTGGGACTGCTTGAGGCAAAGACACATCCAAAGTTTGAAGCTAAGGTTATTGGAGTGAGTGTTTTGTGTTAACAACAGTGTGAGGCTGTTTTAAAAAAGTCCTTTTTCAAGGAAAAGGCCTGAGGAGTTTGAAGCTTTCAGTGTTTACTTTATTTCTGTTTTCAAAAAGACATTGCGTTGTGGATTACGGCAGGAAGTGCGACATTCGTGCGTTAGATAGACGATATTCTTCTGATTGTGTTTGGATAGCGTCCCATTTTGTCCCATAAATAGCGTGTTTAAACAGAAGAGATGACCATACTGGTTCTTAAAGTCAAAACATTTACGTACATGGGTAGAGGGCTATGACGTAAGGGTATAAGGCCCACTTATCATTGTAAACTAAATAGAAATGTTATTTTAAACTACAGTGTTGTGTGTTGAATTTACTAGACAAAATATCACCCCACCATTATTTCAACTCCAGGTGTTTTCTCAAATCCCTTTGTTCTTCAGGTCAAAGGTTGGAAAACCAGTTGCCATCTTGTCTTGACCTCATGTTCACAGTGAACCAGACGGCAGTCGCCATTTCATGAAATGCTAATTTAAGTACTCTGTTTGCTTTAACACACTGAGGCTAGGCATTCCATCTTCTAAAGAACATCATCTTGTTAGAGTTAGAACTATTGGAAGTACTTCTGCTGGTAAATGTGTATTGGCGGTTTTGTGAATATTCTTGTTTGCAAATGTGTTTTGGCGGTTATGTGCTGTGTTGTTTAACCATAGTGTAATGTTCTTCCTATTTTAAAGATATTTTCACAGGAAAATAAGTTTCACCTTGTTAAAAACAAGTCAGTTTTGCAACATCTATTCCCTAGTGCAGGGGTCGGCAACCTTTATGATATGAAGTGCATTTAAAAAAAATGTTTTTATCAGCGTGCCAACGATCGAGAATTATCAACGTGGGGGGGGGGGGTTGAGGAGCTTGACGCTCGTCAACTATCAGCAGGAGGGCGGGGGAGCCTCGCTGCGTCCCTTTAAGAGAGAGAGAGAGGGGTGTGGCTTGTGCATGTGTGTTTGTGGATGGTAGAGCGACAGTGAGGGAACGTGTGTATGTTTCTGGAAGTGAAACGAGGAAGCAGAAAAACAGAGGTCTGTGATGTATTTTGTGAAACCGAAGAACAGCTAAATAAATGCAACGGCCTCCCAAGAAGAGCTCGCCTCTCTCCAGTCATTTAAGCTAAAGTGGGTTATTGAACCTGAAGCTTGTTGCTTCTGCCCTCCTTGACTACGGTCTGGGAGCCGACAAGAAAGTTCAACACACAGATGGCCAGTCCGCCCCTTTGTAGCATATTATTTCGATGAGAAATGAGCAGATCGCCACTGGGCTTTCAACTAAATACACAGCCACGCAAAAACTGCGGCATTTGTACAGCTCCTTATGGGTACTGCAATTAGAGAAGTGCTTTCCTCCGTGGTGAAACGATCAGCACTGCACCGCGGAGGAAAGCGGCAGAAAGTCACCTGGAGATAAAGAGAGCGGGGCTGCGTTGCGTGCATGGCTTCCTTCTGCAGGTAACGGGGAGACGCGCTCTGGCGGCGGTCTCGTTCAGGATCCGAAAATACAATTTAAATATTTTGCACACTTTTTCCACTTATTCCTAGTGTGCCACTGGTTACGGTGCCGCGTGCCAATGCTGGCACGCGTGCCAGGGGTTGCCGACCCCTGCCCTAGTGGATTAAGCTGGAAATTAAAATAGCGCACTCTGGTGGTAGTACAGAATTATTACACCAATAGAAGAAACACCATAACATTGTGAAGTATAATTTTAAGTGTTATAAATAAACACCTGCTTGATCGCCAAGATAGAATTGCAAGTGGTTTCTAATTATAAGAGAAGAAACTTTACATAATACTTTTTCAAACACCAATGTATTGAAGGTAACACAAGTAGTGACATAAGCATAATTTAATACATTTCGGTATGCACTGTACACAGGAGATTTGGATTTGAACCATATTCATATTTCAAAGTCAAAACCATACACGGTACAACTTTATTTTAACATTTCATATTTTAATTTTGCATATTTTTTATATATTAATTAACTTTATTAATATTTTACCTTAAACTTAAAAAAAATAAAAAATCTATAATTAAAAAAAACCTTGAGCCAAAAAAAAAAAAGATTTAAAGTTCGGACGAACAGCAACGAAGGTGCTAGTCAGAATATTAGTGCTTCATTTTTGAGAAGTTAATAAATAATTAGACAACATGTCACCAAAACAAACTAAGTTGAGACTAGACGCAGGGCCAGGCTCAACAGCAGATATCAAGGGAAGCATTAGCGGCAAAACTACCTCCACTTACACAAGGCGGTCAGAAGTGGATGAATGATCTGGAGAAATACACAGTCCAAGACCACCTGTGCTTGGGAGACATGAGGGCACTGCTTGGACGGATAGAAGGAAGACTTGAAGTGAGAGCAGTGGATTCCAAGGCCAAATGCACCAACTCTCCAGATTACATTTCCTTAAACAAAGTCAGGTCGAGGTATTGGGCTGCCATTCGTCAAAACTACCCAACAACACGGAGTTTACATGCCCTCAACAGCCTGAGAAAAGAACCGGGGGAAGACATGTGTGCCTTCCTGAAGAGATGTGAAGGAGTGTGGGAGGACTGCACTGGAGAACGACAGGACGTTTCACCGTCTGTCGTAATGCTGTGGAAGAACGCGGTCATTAACGCCCTTCCCCAATCAGTGCAGGCAAGCCTGGGAGATGTGGTGGCATTAGACGCTATACCCATTGAAGAATGGAGACAACATCTCATTTACCACGATATGAAATACCAAGCAACCCAGAGGGAAAAAGACGAAGAAATTAAAACATTACAACTAAGACTCTTGAAGATACAAATAGCTGAGAAAGATATCGAAGCTAATAAAATCAAGAAAGCGGCAAGGCAAATGGCAGCTACATCAGAGAAGGCAGGGCAGATTCCTCCAACAATTCAAGCTCAGGAAGAACCAGAGAATGCAGGGCAGACATCTCAAACAGTTGAATCTCAGATAGTGCCAGGGAATCAGATGGAGAACAAACAACCAGGAGGTTTCCGAGGAGGCAGAGGAAAAGTTCTCCGGTTTGAGGGATGCTACATATGCAATCAGCTGGGCCATTGGGCTAGAAATTGTCCACAACAACAAATGAAATACCCACCACATGCACCAAACAACGGCCCACCATGCAATTTCCATTATGACGACGGAGGCAGGGGGTCCCAGAGATGTCAAAGACGTACAGGATTTCCAAACATGAACCAAATGCCACTGACAGCCTGGTATCATCCACAACAATGAGGAAGCTTAGAGGACCGGACCATCTGGTGATGCATCTTCAGCACTAGAGTATTTTGAAATCCAGCTACATAGAGCCACATATGTCACCACAGGAGGGAGAGGTTGAATGTTATTTAAAAGATAATGATTAGAATATTGCATTTACACATAAAGCATCCACAGAGTAGTAGAAGATTAAGACATAGTACAACATTTAGCAGACTATTTTTGTAATTATGAGAAAGAAAACACATTACGAGTGATGTTGTTCCCCCACACAGAAAACTATTGTGTCCACACAGCTAGTAAGGTCAAGAAGACGGGCTTCCACCCAAAATAAGCAAGGGGCGGCGATACACCTGACGTGAAGCTGTCCAGACCTGAAAACAGAAACTCGATTCTGCTGTGGTGAAGTCTGGCTACAAAGGGAGGTGTCCGATAGGGTCGCTTGTCTCAAACCAGTGAAGAAGTCAACAAGAACCCAGCTGAACTAGAGAGTGACTGTTAGCGGGAGAACTGTGACGGAGCGACAGAGACTGGCCCAACATTTTCCAGCCAGTACATAGATAGACCCCGTCAGAAGACCGGGGCTGTGTTTAAAGGGGATCTTCATTTATTCTTAGCCAGAAGTGCAGTTTTTAATCAAACAAATTATGTGATTTATAGAGTCAGATTACATTTTTCTCATAAACACAATTTTATAATCGGTCTGAAGTATCTGTTTTAAGGCATGAGCCGCAGATTAAATAACATAACACTGATTTAGAGCTTGGAGGAAGAAGTTGTAGGGTTTTTTCAACAGTTTCAAGAATCAGTCTTTATTTATTTATTCTTGAGTAACTGAACTGATTTATAATGTAGTGCGTAAGGCAATATCTCATTTGAGTGAGGGGCACCAGCCCTTCATGCAGGTCACCCTCTGTTAGAATAGTTCATATTTTCCCTCCCGTTTGGAGAAATATTATTTTATCATATGTTAGTTCAACAGTGTCAACCAATCCTCTAATCCTAGAATTATTGAGACGCATTAGCGACACCAGGGGTATTGTTTTTCGTAGCAACAAATGCATAATACCAATACAAAAGCCATTATTGAAACAAGTAAACTATTAGAAGTGCTAATGGCACATTTTTTGTGAATATGCATTTATGCCATCAGAAAGCCATACATCATACGATATTTTTGTACGCCTTGTGGGTACACGGAGAAGTTATAATTGATTTAATCCAACGTTATGTGTTTTACATGTCCTGTTCATAATAGGGTAATCATTGCAATATTAATTGAGCATTTTATGCTCAAAGGAGGGAGTGTCATGATTATACAGATATGTTGATTTCAGTGACGTTGTAGTTAATAAATAATAAAATGTAGTCAACAATAGGTCTCATAACGACAAGAGGTATGCCGAAGCTTGGGCCTTCTCCAAGGAGGGAGTGGTCCAGTTTTAGATATTAGACAAATAGAAGTGGATGAATATGTCAGAACTCTGAGTAATATTATGCAAGTTTTGTCTACACAGGCTAGGAAAGCTACAGAGATACCAGACGAGAAACCAGAAGAGACTCCTGTTCGGCCAGGTGATTGGGTGAGGGTGAAAGTTCACAAAAGACAGTGGGCTCATCCCCGGTGGACCGAAGCGTGAAAAGTTGTAACAAACTTCACACGCGCTCCGGTTTAAAGGTAAAGAAAAAGGAGCAAATTGACACCACCTCACACATTGTCACCCTTCACTGGCAACTTCCAGAACATTATTGGGAGTTAGGACTGATTTGGCAGAGCTGGAACAAAACAATAAATAGAAATAAGATAAAGATAGAAACAGCTCAAAAGACAAATTGTCTATAGATTTTTTTTATTGATTGTACATTAATGTGAAAACCTATTTTTTGTTTTATATCTGAAAAAGAGTCCAATGTTTTGTATATGTTATTTTTGTACTCATTATTTAAATTCTGTAACGGACACAACCAGGGATAAAATAGAGATGATGACAAGAACAAAGCCAAACCAATTGTGGGGTCCCCTAGGGATAAGAGGCAGAATAGCATTGTCGATTGTGCTCATTACACTTTGCCCCTTTAGTTCACTCATAAAGAATGCCCACATAACATCACTAACAAGACTCCAGCTGTGTTTCAGAGACTTTCACTTATCCCCAGAGCCAAAAGATCAGCTGAGCAACAAGAGGAGGAGTTAGAAATACTCGTTCCCAAAGGTGAGGCGGTTATAATCAAGATGATTCACCCCCCTATATGCAGTTCTTGTATCAAGTGATGAGATGGGTTTAAGTGATCGGGATATGCAAATGATGGGGATTTACAGATTAGGGGAATCTCTAAATACACTGGATCCATGTTTTAGTCTGTACCAGAAACACCCCCTGTTAAGCTATGAACAACCGACCGGTGACCTATCTGAGCACAATTATTGAAAATGCTTGTTAGACACAGGCTACTAACCCACAAGTACAGCTTTGTATGTACAAACTCTATGAACAAGATTCCCCAGCAGATAGTGGCGACATTGCAGATATGTCCAGTCACAAAAGTTACTAAGGTTCTAAATAACAGTGAGATTTAAAGTGATGGAGAAAATATGGAGACGTTCTTTTATAGTGTGTGAAATATGTGGCGTTTGAAACATGTAGGTATTTAAATGTATAGAAGAAAATTGTTTCCTGAAAGAGTTAATTGGAGTAAACTTGTTACAGTGGGTGAAAGCAATGTTTAGGGATATGGTAAAATTATTAGTAGACATGAATTGTGTTTAGATGACATTTAACAACTAAGATGGATAGTAAGATTAGGAAAATAGATTGGAAAAGGTTGGATTTATTTTTACCTCGGTGTGTTAGAATTTAACTATACGTAATGCCTCCCGAGATCTCTCTCTCTCTATCTATCCGCCTGTCAGACCGCTACGACCCCATCGTCCAAGCAGACAAAAGACCTCAACACGGAAGACTCCTCCTCCTCCATCGAACGGACAGAGAAGCAGAGCTGAACCATCTCCACCTGAGGCTTCCAGAACGACAGGTGACATAAAAAGGCACACTCTCATCGGTCCCCCACAGGACATGAAGTTCCAAGCTGAGCCACAAGATTTGGACACAAGAGCAGAGTGTGGGACATGAGAGCGGAATACGCCCTCCATGCAACAAAGTAGAGACTGTAAAGGAGGAGATGAAATGCAAAGCAGATGGGACACTGAAAAGAGTTACAGCGGAAGGATCCAAGAGCAGATGGACTGAGGAGAAGGTGGACGGAGGAGAGGAAAGGACGGAGGAGTTGGCATGGTCCGGCAGAACGTGAGGGGGTCGTGGCTTGACAACCAGAGGGGGAGAGAAGGAAAACGGGAGTGAGTGAGTTTACACATAAACACACTTATTCACCAACGAGAAATACGTAAAGAAAAATATTTATTAGCCATGAATTAATCAATTGGTGAATTTATAAAGAAAGAAAGAGGAAACTATTAAATAACCCTAAAAACACACTGAGGGTAGAACATATTATTCAATCTTTTCATCATATGAACAAATTATTCTTTAAGAGTTTTTTATTCATGTGTGAATTTGGGGAAGATTTAATTTGTTACAGTATAGACCTACAGTTTAAAGGGATGGTTTTAGTAACCACTCTATAAAAGCAGACAAATCTTTATTTGTATGGAAAATGTTAAAGGTAGAGCTAGTACCAAGCCAAAGATAGTATTCCAATCTAGAGTATTGATTTCTCCATTGTAGCATGGTTATTACCTCAGGAGGGAAGATTAAGGTGGAAATAACATTTGTTTTTCGTCCAAGATGTAGAGTTTTAAAAAGACACTGGGCAAAGAGAGATTGCACATTTTAATTTAAAAAAACTAATATAATTGGGAGTAATACATGGGGGGCCTTGGATCACTCATTGTGATGGTGCATATTTTACAACAAACATCGTTCAGGGCCCACCCTGCAGATGTTTTAAATCTTACTTGCAGCTTCAGAGGGAGCGCACGGCACCAGAGTATGAGTTTTAAAGGACAAGCGCCACCAGCTCCTAATGGTCATCCATTCACCAGATGACCTGACATTTAGAGATGTTATTTAAAGGAGAAACATACCTGCCATAAGTGTAAATTCCGGAATTGAACTACAAACCATTAAATGAAATGACTTCTGTTTTTAAAATCCTTGTTAAAGGAGGGAGTAATTATCACATGCTCTAGCACCCAAGGTTCCACACACTGTTAAAGGGGTTAGCATAGTTATTTAAGTAGACCATAATTGAAAATAAATGAGTATAATGAGTTATTGATATTCCACCGGTTCTCACACCATTTCAGGGACTTTATCACTGCATTAGAACAGACCACCCAAAGGTACTTATTAGGAACTTTTAAGTGTTGAAAATCTACAACTGTTGTAACTGACCAAAATCTTCTCCCAGAAATGACTGTCTAGAATGCCGTACCCCAGAGTAGAACGTACAACGGCCCCTTCTAGAGAACATATTACTTTCATACCTTAAATGGTATGAAAGGAGGGAGGGTACATTTCTCAGGAGGAGACAGTTACAAATGCTAGCGTAACAAGACGAACAACCCCCGTATACAGATGTTGATGACAATGATGAGTTAGTTTAAATGATATGGGTGTTCGGAGACGAGATTGATCAATGAATGTCCAGCCGATGTGAGTCTTTAAATGATGAAATCATGTGAAGAAGTGAGCAAAATTAAAATGCTAAAATGGAGTGAATCCATTTCAATTTACTATTTTTATTATTCCAATACATTTTACACTATTCTAAGATAGTCCGTTTTATTTGACTTTATTATTTTATACTATTCTAATATGGTAGATTTCATGTTGTATAAATCATTGCTATTCTAAAATGGTTTGTTTCTTTTCATTTTGTAAAAACAAGTGCCTTAACACTGAGCGTGGTATGAGAACAGTTTCTGTGAAAGGAGGGAGGAATAAATGTTCTGATACCAAGCCATTGCTGCTATTTTGAAGAATGATATTGAATGTAAACACTAGAAATTATGCACAAGAAAAAACGTTTATGTTTGAACCAAGTCAAAGTATTTTTGTAAAGTTGAGGCTATTGAACCATTCCATTTTGATTGTATGTTTGTAACATGAGTTATGTGCTATGCAAAGTTCAGATGAAGAACTCATTAATTTCAGTATTAGATACACACCTTTTAGGTGTGTAAGGAGGGACTGTTAGAAATTAAAATCAATGTTTTGATGGTATAATGTAGCTTAAACATACCGTCAGTTTAAACGCTGTTTTATACTGAAAAAAACTGAAATTCTCGTGCACAACCAGTTAAGCTTTTATTCTGAAAATCCTTCTTCTCCGGTTAGCATTTAGCATGTGGCTAATATACGATTTCCTAAAGAGGTGAATTTAGTAGCGAAATGACATGGAGTGGTGCAAACCGAAACCTACGGATTTAACACTTCAACTATAGATGTCGAGATACTACCAGAGATACTAATGCTGAATATTAAATGAAGGCACAGTTTATTTGAATACATTATTGTTTACAGACGAGAGTAGTATGTGACAACATCCGGAATGACCGGAAACCAAACCAGCCGTGAAGTATTTTCTGAGTATTGATTACAGCGTTTAGAATGTGTTACATGAAAAGTGATGAAAGAGAAGATGAGGAGAAAAGGCGTGTTAAGCATATATTGAATGTGAAAAGTACCAATGCTCTGTTTAAATGCAACAACGGACATTAGAGACGAGGCGAGCCGGCTGGCGGGGAGGAGCCAGCAGACGATATATATTGCAGCACCAGACGAGGGATTCGCTCTTCTCTTGATCATGAGAGCCGGATCACAGCTGTTTTCTGCCTGAACAATATTCTGTCTGTAACACTATCGCGCCTTTTTTAATTAAAGTATCCCATTTACATTTTCTCAGAGACTCCATTTAGTCTCATTTTAAAGCTTCTCTCCTGGACGCGAGAATAACGAACATATTTAACACTAATCACACTTCATTTCAAGACACCGGAATTGTTATTAATGTTAAACAAATAAAACTTTAAAAGCATTTCACATTACTCACACCCTCTGCGTTGTCGTTCATGTGGGAGTGTCACGAAAAACTAGGGAGCTGTATCTACGCGTCTGTATCTACCGGTCTGTATCTACCAGTCTGTATCTGCCGTCTCCGATGCTGCAGCTTCATGCTACTCGCTCCGTTGGCAGGGCGCAGCGCCCCCCAAGACAATGGTAGGGGAAACACTGACATGCAAGTCCGACAGATTTCGGCATCCAAAGTTACTAAGGCTGAAGTTCAGAGGCTGCCCTCAGACCGCTGTTTGAAATTAAATCAACGCACAGCGCTTCTCTCATCATCTGACAGACAGAGACCTAACAATGACTTGTCCCAAACAACCATGCTGATCAAATCAACACGTTCTCACTCCCAACCCGTCACATGTTGACGGACGGTCAGAGCCCCTCCCCGTCACTCTATTACAGACAGGGTACCCCTTGAGAGTCAGTTTTCAACGGGCAGGCGTCCCATTGACTTGCATAGAGCTCCCTGAACGTTGGTAACAGAGGAGTTGGGATCGCGGCTAAATGCTCTCCGCCGATCCATTCTCACAGCGACTATCAACCTTTTTTCTACTCAATATCAAGCCACACTTATTGTTTTTACTTCTTTATTTTAATTGAATAATGTAGGACTTTTATTGCCGTCAGTTATGGGGAGAGTAGGGACTCAGAATACTGAAATCTATATTGTTTCATCGTTTTTTCCTTCTAATTTTGTATTTTTTTAGGGCCGGGACTTTAACGCGTTAATTAAGATTAATTAATTACACAAAAATTAACGCATTTTAATCGCACTTATTTTTGTACCGCGGAACGTTTCTCACTGGATGAGTTTCAGGGGTACCGATTATACTGGAGCACCAATTATACTGGAGCACCAACTAACGTTCATGACTTCAGACGACAACAAACCACAGTGAACAATAGTCGAACGAAGAAGCTGATGAGACCGCTTTGGTTGGCCCCGTGGATGGGACATTTTGTTTTAAAAAACGGACGGATGGAAGCGTCGATAAGAGCAAGGTTGTTTGCAAATTATGCAAAAAGGAATTTGCATATCACCGCAGCACATCAAGCCTCAAGTATGACCTCAATGCAAAACCTATAGCAGCTAACGTGGAAGCTAGCGTGGACGTTAGCCCGACTCGGAGTACAAGGACCCACACCCAATTCGCGTTGATCAAACAGTTGCCTATGCAACAGAGAGATTTTATTTTTCATCAGGATATTGGAAGAATAGGAGGGATTGAGGTCAATCACTGGCACTTTTTTATTTTATTTTAAATGGTACAGTACACTTTATGTTGAACTATTATGTTGTTGGTGCAATTGGCACTTTATGTTGAACTGTTTATTGTTTTGGCCAAGGTTATTGAGAGAGTTGGACTGAAATTGATTAGATTTTTTAAATCAACTGTTGGTAAATCAACAAAGTCGGTTATGGCCTCTGAAGCAACAGAGAGATGTTTTCTAATAGTCAGGGTTTCCAATGTTCAGAATGTACTTGAAAGTATTGTGTTTTACTTAAAAAACAAAGTGTTATAGTTTACAGAAGGTCTACCTACCTATAGGCTACCTGAATCTCTGAAATGTACTATATTCCTAAATATGCTATTGCTACACTTTATGGCCAGTGTACCACCTTGAAAAAAATAAACAATGTTTTGTTGCTTAAGCTTATGTATTCAGTCATTATTCAATGGTATACTAAAATCCATGTGAAAAAAATTGCTTCTCACTGTTCTCAGGTCAAATATTTCTATGTGATTAAAAATGCGATTAATTGCGATTAATTAATTACAAAGCCTGTAATTAATTAGGTTAATTTTTTTAATCGAGTCCCGGCCCTAATTATTTTCTAAACCACACAGTTATTTACTCAACAATAACACATAATTATCCTTGTGTTTATTTATTTGTTCGATTAATAAACACGAGTTGGAGTCAGTCAGGACCGAGGGTCGGAGCAGCTCATAGTAGTTGCTTTAGAGAATTTTACACCCGGAAGTAAGTATTCTCTCCGCTTTGCTTGACAAACCGTGATAGTCCTCAAGCTCTGTGATTGGATGTTTGAGTGTGCGCCGAGGTTTACGCCGTGCGTCGAACAACACTTTGAAATGGGATGGAACCACGGCAGACTGTCCAAAACTGGATTCGAACGGGTCCACCCCGTCCCCTCTCCCCCACCCCGTCCCCAGAACTACACATGCTGGCTATTGTGTGCTTTGCAATATGTTCTATGGCACGTCTCTACTGGGAATTGTAGTTTTAAAAGACTTTTTCGTATTTCCCATAATAAGAAGTATGCCAGTATTAAACTGTGTACATCCCTTGAGGTTTAGGGGATAGGAAACACTCAAATTTAAAACATATAATTAATAAATGGGTGAAAATTGCTTATGCCCATAATGGGCAGCATTAATATATATACCCACATGCCAGCTAAGGTCAGAATAGCTTTATTTAACAGCTGGTCTTATGTCTGTGACCCCTCCTGTTGTTAATTGATAAGCCTGAAACATGCACTTGTCAAGGCTCAGAGGCAAATATGGCATAGCCATCGATCATCTTACATTACATTACATTGCATTTAGCTGACGCTTTTATCCAAAGCGACTTACAATAAGTACCATTCGACCAACAAGATACAAACTTGAAGAAAACAGAATCATATAAGTAAGTCAGGTTTCATAAAGCTAAAACATTTCAAGTGCTACTCAACTGGCTTTAGATAAGCCAGTCCTTTATTAGTATATAAGTGCTTTGTTAGTAATTATATCGCTCGAAGTGGAGTCGAAAGAGATAAGATATACTTTATTGATCCTAAGTTGGAAACATTTGCGTTACATCAGCATGTGTAACAGTTGTAAATATGCAGTGGTGTTTATTTGTAAATCATTTAGTATAATCACACAAATTCTGTGTTTTATATTTAATAATTCTGTGTTCTTTATTTATTGATTGTTCAATACCTGACAAGGCCGGAGATGAAAAACCTGGGTCGCAGGTTCCTCAACAGTGCATTACAAGACATCTATCAATACAGTATGTGTGTATACCTCCACCATTAAACTCTCATATTCTGCACATTGCTTATACTATCTACATACATCTTATAAGAGTATAATACATATGTATAATATCAGTTAAAATAAGTGCTTAAACATACAGTAGTTAACATTGCAGGAAAGCAATATATTAGTACTTTGTCAGGCTTAATATGTATACCCCCAAAGCTTTTGTCTTATTCAAAATAAGACCTTAACCTAAAGTATTCTTTAATGTTTAAATAAAGCCTTATTAGTTTGTCTGTCTGTGTCTCCTATTAATATCTAATAATAAAAATAATACATTTCAATAACGTGCTTTAACCACCAGGTGTCCCTTTCTCTCAGCTATGCACCGTTATGGTGTACATATACCAATATACCGATTGGATCAAATATAAAAGTCAGCCGAATTAGTATTGATACTGCAAGGATTGTGTGAAGAGAAATTGAAGATTTAGTTTGATTGCTGATATATTTATGATCCACGTCACATATTCAGTTTCGGCAGCAGTTGTTCCTGTTTGTCTAGAAGTCTTCTCACCAGGGCTCTATAAATAGAGAAGTAGGCCTACGGCAGATATGTAATATTTAATGCAGCCGAACCGTGTATTACAATTCCGTTATGTGATGACCTTCAAAGAGAAAAGCAAGCACACTCGGAATAAAGTATTATTTTATTTCAAAAAAAAGTTTTCGGATTTTACATCAACAGGAAGTCCGGTTAACTATAATGTCTGTGCGCAACAATACCCCAACCCATAGATCCATGGGTGAATAATAATCACCACATTACACACATCCCTTCACATTTAAATTTAAATTCACATTAAAGTATTTTGTGAGGCCTTCTAAAATGTTTTTAAATATAATTAGGGTTGTAGTTTGTTAAATATGTTCTTTATTCTCGCGTCCAGGAGAGAAGCTTTAAAATGAGACTAAATGGAGTCTCTGAAAAGATTCAAATGGGATACTTTAATTAAAAAAGGCGCGGTAGTGTTACAGACAGAATATTGTTCCGTCAGACAAACAGCTGTGATCCGGTTCTCCTGAGCAAGAAGAAGACAGCGGATCTCTCCTCCGGCGCTGCTATATATATCCTCTGCTGGCTCCTCCCCGCCAGCCGGCTCACCTCGTCTCCAATGTCCGTTATTGCATTTAAACAGAGGATAGGTTCTTTTCACATTCAATATATGCTTAACACGCCGTTTCTCCTCATATTCTCTTTCATCACTTTTCATTTAACACATTCTAAACGCTGTAATCAATACTCTAAACAATACTTCTCGGCTCGTTTGGTTGCCGGTCATTCCGGATGTTGTCACATGCTACTCTCGTCTGTAAACAATAATGTATTCAAATAAACTGTACTTTCATTTAATATTCAACATGGTAGTATCTCGACATCTATCGTTGTAGTGTTAAATCAGTAGGTTTCGGTTTTCACCACACCAAGTCATTTCGCTCCTCAGTTCACCTCTTTAGGAAATCGTATATTAGCCACATGCTACATGCTAACCGTAGATGAAGGATTTTCAGAATAAAAGCTTAACTGCTTGTGCACAAGAATTTCTGGTTTTTCAGTATAAAAGAGCGTTTGAACTGACGGTATGTTTAAGCTACATTATACCATCAAAACATTGATTTTAATTTCTAACAAGTTGAAGAGTTTGTAAATTATTGCGTTGCGCAATCGCACAACGGCACGTCCATTAATTCCACAACCACACACATGGATTAACATTGATTTAATATGAAATGATCTCTGTGCGAAACATCAAGCTCTTCCCTGATTAAGTGTTCGGGAACACTTGTCATGTGTCAACAAGGAAGGCAAGTAAGAGCCAGCAGCTCTATCAGGAAGCTGGACCCAATCTTAGTTGAAGGCATGTTAAGAGTGGGAGGACGAATAAGCAAATCAGCAATGCCAACGGATCTGAAGAACCCCATTATCCAAACTGATCCTGGGCCACATCCATCAGCAGATTGGACACTCTGGGAGAAGCCACATGCTCTCAAGACTAAATCAAAGATTCTGGTTGCCTCGTGCTAACTCGGCAGCCAGAAAGATAATAAGAGCCTGTGTTTTCTGCCGAAGAATGCTTGCCACAGTTGGAGAGCAGAAAATGGCTGACCTCCCCGAGGATTGGGTGTCTCCAGATCTACCACCCTTTACTCATGTGGGTATTGACTTCTTTGGACCCCTGGAGGTTAAACGAGGCAGAGCAAATGTAAAACGTTGGGGAGTGATCTTCACCTGCCTTGTGAGTCGTGCCATACATCTGGAAGTTTCGAGCTCACCAATGCATCAATGCTTTGCTCAGATTCGGTGCTCTGAGAACTGATGAGACGGGGAGCGGAACAGTTTTTCGACCGCAAATTGTAAACAGAGATTAGTGTTGCAAATTGGACTGCAAAGTATAGTTTATATAAGAAAGTATATCGCCAAAATATTGATTTAGATTTGTTATTTTGAGACCATTTAAGTCAATACATTTTTGTTAATAAATTACATTTTTTTACTGAAAACCTTCAGCTGCTTATTGCTTTGGATTGCGTGTCGTCAACCCCGCTCTATAGTGGTAAAAGGAAACCTTGGATGCCACTACATCAAGTCGAAAAATTCCGTAAGGATGAGACACACACCGTTTGGATCACCGGAAAAGAGGGACACACCGGAGCTGACAGACTGGGCCGGTCGTGAGTAAATAAATGGAATAAATGCGTATACGCATTGAATGGAATGTCGGATGTGTTAAAGTCTAAGAGGAAATCATAACGGCGATTTACACATTGGAAGAGGAATGTAAATACCTGTGGATCGTCTGTGAAAAGAATGTAATTGAATTTGTTTGTGCAACAAAGGAAGCCGGAACAAAGGAAGGCGTACTCTGTGAAACTCATTAAAGGAGCTCAACGTCTTTTACGCACGGCCTAAAAACAAATAAATAAATAATGTCGGACAATCCCAGGACTTCTGCTGACGCAGAAACATTGTTAAAATCACTCAAAGCCTCCCGCAGTGGGAAATTAGGAGCATGAACAAGGAAAATGAACGAAATGAAGGCCTTGCTTGTGGAGAATGGGAATGTGGAACATGTGAATGAAGCTTTGGAAATGTTTAAAAAAATATATAAATGACTTGTGCAGTGTTCATGAATCCGTACAACAGCTTTTATCAGAGGAAGAGAGAGAGGAGGATTATGTGGACTGGTTTGAGCCAAGAATGTGATGACTGATGCAATAAGCAGCCGAAGGTTTTCAGTCAAAACATTTTAATTTATTAACAAAAAATTATTGACTTAAATAGTCTCAAAATAACAAATCTAAATCAATATTTCGGCGATATACTTTCTTATATAAACTATACTTTGCAGTCCAATTTGCAACACTAATTTCTGCTTACAATTTGCGGTCGAAAAACTGTCTCATCAGGTCTCGCACCGCGGCTGTCCTCAATTGCCTCACTTAAATAAACACCGGAAGGTACAAGGAAACAGATCATATTTACAATTTAAAATGAACAATAATTTCATCAAAAGATATTCACCATGGCAATATAAATCCTTTTCCATCATTAATTAATTTATCAAATTATGAATCTAAATAATAACTTTGACTTCATTGTGGCTCTAACAGAATATACATATCCAATCCAATCCATTTTATTTCTATAGCACATTTAAAAACAACAGAGTTGAACAAAGTGCTGTACATCAACAACTGTATAAAAACATAGCATAAAAATACATGAAAAACAGACAGGACATGAAACAAATGTAAAACAGGAGACAATGAAACCAGATCAGAAGCCACAGACTGAGAAACTCTCCTACATGACATAAAAACAATACAAAACACTAGTAAGATAAAAACCCAAATGTAAAACCACAAGTGTCATACCTGGCCTGTAAATGCCAGGGAAAATAAGTGGTTTTTTAAACGAGATTTAAAAACAGGCAGAGTTGGAGCAAGTCTAACCTGGAGGGGTAATTCATTCCAGAACTTTGGAGCTGCAACAGTAAAGGCTCTGTCTCCTCGCTGCTCTAACCTCGATTTAGGGGCGACCAGAAGGAGTCTGTCAGCAGACCTCAGTGACTGTGTGGGTGTATGGTTTTAAAAGATCTGCCAGGTACGGTGGGGCTAAACCATTTAGGGCTTTGTATGCGAACAGTAACATTTTAAATCGTATTCTAAAACTGACTGGTAGCCAATGTAACGAGGCGAGTACAGGCGTAATATGTTCACGCCTGCCTGTCCTTGTAAGGAGGCGCGCAGCAGCATTCTGGACCAGCTGTAGGCGAGACAGGGAAGCCTTTGTTACTCCAATATACAGAGCATTGCAGTAATCCAGTTTAGTTGATATAAAACAAGGTATTACCTTCTCAAAGTCAGCAGCTCAAATCACTGACTGTGTTCACCAGCAGCTACTACACACTCCTGACGCTCCGGTTTTTATTCTAGGAGACTTTAATCATTGCAAACTTGAACTGTCACTACCCGGTTTTCAACAATACGTTACATGCGAGACCCGGGAAGATAACATTTTAGACAAATGTTACGGAAATGTGAACAACGCATATGTGAGTAGAGCCAAACCCCTGCTTTCGAACTCGGACCATAACACTGTTCATCTAATACCTACCTACAAAACGGTTCTCAAGCGTAGTAAACCACAGACCAAGACTGTAAAGGTTTGGACTAGTGACAGCATAGAGTCTCTTAAAGGGTGTTTTCTCTCTACTGAGTGGAGTATCTTTCATGAGATGGACGTGGATAATGCTACTGAGATGGTAACTTACTATATACAATTCTGTGTTGACAATGTGATACCTCAGAAAGAAATAACTGTGTACCCCAACAACAAACCATACATAACTAAAGAGGTTAAGGACTGTATCAACCTTAAAAATATAGCTTTTAAAAACCGGGATAAAACGCAACTGAAATGTGTGCAAAAGGAGCTTAACCACATGCTCAGAGAAGCTAGAAGGAGACATAAGGACATTATTGAACAGAACTTTTCTACAATGAACTCCAAGGAACTTTGGGACACTATGAAGGCAATCACAAATATGACTCCAGCTAAAAAAACTCTCTATACCTCTGATGACCTGCAAAAAACAAATGAACTGAATGACTTTTACATGAGATTTGAAACCCAAGACTTCTCCTCTGAATGTACAGACATATTAGAGACAATCTCTGCTACTGACCAGGACGAAAGGGGGGTGATTGACCCTTTAAAGGTCCAATCACTTTTCAAACACACCTGTACTAAGAAGGCCACAGGGCCAGGTGGCATCTTTGCATTCCTTCTCAAGACATTTGCAGAATAACTGACATCAGCATGGTGTCCCATATTTCAAAAATCTGTTGATCTTCACACCATCCCCACCCTCTGGAAAAAATCAATAATAAAACCTGTCCCCAAAAAACCTTGTCCAAAGGTAAACAATGATTTTAGGCCTGTTGCATTGACATCCATTGTCATGAAATGTTTTGAGAGGATCATGGTGCCGCTGCTAAAGAAAGAGGTTGATGTACATTTAGACCCTTTTCAGTTTGCCTACAAGCAAGGAGCGTGGCACAGACAATGCTCTAAATAGCATCACACACCTGGTCACTAAACACCTGGAAGACCCTAAGGCATATGTACGCCTATTGTTTGTGGATTTTAGCTCGGCTTTTAACACACTGCAGCCTCACATCTTGCTTCAAATACTTATAAAGATCAGTATAAATGCCGCCCATCCAGGATTTGGGCCCGCAGTTTTAATCAGGGCTGAATACAACATTTTAATTGTTTTATTATTATGTTTATGGTTGTTTTTGAGTGAGATGCGGCACAGCAGCCTGTCAGTTTACTCTTGTTAGGTTAGTTTGGCTATTATCATTTATATTTATCTGCAACAATGGTGGAAGTGGTTCATGAAAGGCATATGGCAACTCAGCGCCAGATGCAGGCAAATTAGAAGAAATCAGTTACGTTACCAACGTAACTGATTTGCCAGGGACAAGGGAGGCTGGCAATCAATTATATTTTGAAGAGAAATTGACTCTCAAGCCGGCTCTCTCACAAACTCCGGCTCTGTGCGCAAGCAGACCGCTGCACAACTGCGGTCAAGTGAGCCTACGCTCCGTTTCTCTTGGTCAAGTGAGCCGTCCCAAAATTGAAAATGCGTCCGTATTGCGAGTTTTACGGTAAAAATGAAGTTGGCGAGTCTTTACTGGCGTGTAACATCTTCCGGTTTTCAGAATAAGACGAGTTTTTTTTTTACGGTATATATATTGTAATGATCCCAGGAAATTTCGGAGACAGATGTATTCCTCAGTTAGGCGTCTTCCCGCCATTGTTTATTAAAGACAACACACATCAACAGGGACACATGTGTCTCTCTCTTATGGACGTCCATGAACTAGCAAGCAGCAGACTGCGGTTACATAAATTAAAATAGAACTGTCAGTATGATCAAATCCTAATTTTGAGACATTAGTTTACATGATCTTTGAACATTGAGCTAAAAAACAAATATTTCTTTCTCATATTATAAATCAGATTGTCTTGTAATCTAGGCGAAACACTGCTCAAATAGGACATTTTGGATAGCTTTTATTATGAAATTAAACATCAGATTGTTATGAAATTTCATGAGTAGCTCACTGAGGTGGTCTACTATAACACTGAATAGAAGAAGTTCTGTGGAAGCAAAGATTTTAGGAAAAATTGCAATTTGAAATCAGGATGAACACTGTTCAAATTCCACTTTTTACATAGCTTTTATTCTGAAATTCCAAATCAGATTGACATGAAATTTCATGAGTAGCTATCTGAGGTGGTCTACTATCACACTGAATCGAAGAACTTCTGTGGAAGCAAAGATTTGTGGAAATATTGCAATTTGAAATCAGGAGGAACACTGTTCAAATTCCACATTTTACATAGCTTTTATTCTGAAATTCCAAATCAGATTGTTATGAAATTGTATGAGCAGCTATCTGAGGTGGTCTACTATCACACTGAATTGAAGAACTTCTGTGGAAGCAAAGATTTTTGGATATATTGCAATTTGAAATCAGGAGCAACACTGTTCAAATTCCACTTTTTGGATTGGTTTTATTCTGAAATTCCACATCAGATTGTTATGAAATTTTATGAGCAGCTATCTGAGGTGGTCTACTATCACACTGAATCAAAGAACTTCTGTGGAAGCAAAGATTTTAGGAAATATTGCAATTTGAAATCAGGAGGAACACTGTTCAAATTCCACTTTTTGGATTGGTTTTATTCTGAAATTCCACATCAGATTGTTATGAAATTTCATGAGTAGCTATCTGAGGTGGTCTACTATCACACTGAATCGAAGAACTTCTGTGGAAGCAAAGATTTTAGGAAATATTGCAATTTGAAATCAGGAGGAACACTGTTCAAATTCCACTTTTTGGATTGGTTTTATTCTGAAATTCAACATCAGATTAACATGAATTTTTATAAGCAGCTATCTGAGGTGGTCTACTATCACACTGAATTGAAGAACTTCTGTGGAAGCAAAGATTTGTGGAAATATTGCAATTTGAAATCAGGAGGAGCACTGTTCAAATTCCACTTTTTGGATTGGTTTTATTCTGAAATTCCACATCAGATTGTTATGAAATTTCATGAGTAGCTATCTGAGGTGGTCTACTATCACACTGAATCGAAGAACTTCTGTGGAAGCAAAGATTTGTGGAAATATTGCAATTTGAAATCAGGAGGAACACTGTTCAAATTCCACATTTTACATAGCTTTTATTCTGAAATTCCAAATCAGATTGTTATGAAATTGTATGAGCAGCTATCTGAGGTGGTCTACTATCACACTGAATTGAAGAACTTCTGTGGAAGCAAAGATTTTTGGATATATTGCAATTTGAAATCAGGAGCAACACTGTTCAAATTCCACTTTTTGGATTGGTTTTATTCTGAAATTCCACATCAGATTGTTATGAAATTTTATGAGCAGCTATCTGAGGTGGTCTACTATCACACTGAATTGAAGAACTTCTGTGGAAGCAAAGATTTTAGGAAATATTGCAATTTGAAATCAGGAGGAACACTGTTCAAATTCCACTTTTTGGATTGGTTTTATTCTGAAATTCCACATCAGATTGTTATGAAATTTCATGAGTAGCTATCTGAGGTGGTCTACTATCACACTGAATCGAAGAACTTCTGTGGAAGCAAAGATTTTAGGAAATATTGCAATTTGAAATCAGGAGGAACACTGTTCAAATTCCACTTTTTGGATTGGTTTTATTCTGAAATTCAACATCAGATTAACATGAATTTTTATAAGCAGCTATCTGAGGTGGTCTACTATCACACTGAATTGAAGAACTTCTGTGGAAGCAAAGATTTGTGGAAATATTGCAATTTGAAATCAGGAGGAGCACTGTTCAAATTCCACTTTTTGGATTGGTTTTATTCTGAAATTCCACATCAGATTGTTATGAAATTTCATGAGTAGCTATCTGAGGTGGTCTACTATCACACTGAATCGAAGAACTTCTGTGGAAGCAAAGATTTTAGGAAATATTGAAATTTGAAATCAGGAGCAACACTGTTCAAATTCCACATTTTACATAGCTTTTATTATGAAATTCCACATCAGATTGTTATGAAATTTTATGAGCAACTATCTGAGGTGGTCTACTATCACACTGAATTGAAGAACTTCTGTGGAAGCAAAGATTTGTGGAAATATTGCAATTTGAAATCAGGAGGAACACTGTTCAAATTCCACTTTTTGGATTGGTTTTATTCTGAAATTCCACATCAGATTGTTATGAAATTTTATGAGCAGCTATCTGAGGTGGTCTACTATCACACTGAATCAAAGAACTTCTGTGGAAGCAAAGATTTTAGGAAATATTGCAATTTGAAATCAGGAGGAACACTGTTCAAATTCCACTTTTTGGATTGGTTTTATTCTGAAATTCAACATCAGATTAACATGAATTTTTATAAGCAGCTATCTGAGGTGGTCTACTATCACACTGAATTGAAGAACTTCTGTGGAAGCAAAGATTTGTGGAAATATTGCAATTTGAAATCAGGAGGAGCACTGTTCAAATTCCACTTTTTGGATTGGTTTTATTCTGAAATTCCACATCAGATTGTTATGAAATTTCATGAGTAGCTATCTGAGGTGGTCTACTATCACACTGAATCGAAGAACTTCTGTGGAAGCAAAGATTTTAGGAAATATTGAAATTTGAAATCAGGAGCAACACTGTTCAAATTCCACATTTTACATAGCTTTTATTATGAAATTCCACATCAGATTGTTATGAAATTTTATGAGCAGCTATCTGAGGTGGTCTACTATCACACTGAATTGAAGAACTTCTGTGGAAGCAAAGATTTGTGGAAATATTGCAATTTGAAATCAGGAGGAACACTGTTCAAATTCCACTTTTTGGATTGGTTTTAATCTGAAATTCCACATCAGATTGTTATGAAATTTTATGAGCAGCTATCTGAGGTGGTCTACTATCACACTGAATCAAAGAACTTCTGTGGAAGCAAAGATTTTAGGAAATATTGCAATTTGAAATCAGGAGGAACACTGTTCAAATTCCACTTTTTGGATTGGTTTTATTCTGAAATTCCACATCAGATTGTTATGAACTTTTATGAGCAGCTATCTGAGGTGGTCTACTATCACACTGAATTGAAGAACTTCTGTGGAAGCAAAGATTTGAGGAAATATTGAAATTTGAAATCAGGAGCAACACTGTTCAAATTCCACTTTTTGGATTGGTTTTATTCTGAAATTCCACATCAGATTGTTATGAAATTTTATGAGCAGCTATCTGAGGTGGTCTACTATCACACTGAATTGAAGAACTTCTGTGGAAGCAAAGATTTGAGGAAATATTGAAATTTGAAATCAGGAGCAACACTGTTCAAATTCCACTTTTTGGATTGGTTTTATTCTGAAATTCCACATCAGATTGTTATGAAATTTTATGAGCAGCTATCTGAGGTGGTCTACTATCACACTGAATCGAAGAACTTCTGTGGAAGCAAAGATTTGAGGAAATATTGAAATTTGAAATCAGGAGCAACACTGTTCAAATTCCACATTTTACATAGTTTTTATTCTGAAATTCCACATCAGATTGACATGAAATTTTATGAGCAGCTATCTGAGGTGGTCTACTATCACACTGAATCGAAGAACTTCTGTGGAAGCAAAGATTTTAGGAAATGTTGCAATTTGAAATCAGGAGCAACACTGTTCAAATTCCACATTTTGGATTGGTTTTATTCTGAAATTCCACATCAGATTGTTATGAAATTTCATGAGTAGCTATCTGAGGTGGTCTACTATCACACTGAATCGAATAACTTCTGTGGAAGCAAAGATTTTAGGAAATATTGAAATTTGAAATCAGGAGCAACACTGTTCAAATTCCACATTTTGGATTGGTTTTATTCTGAAATTCCACATCAGATTGTTATGACATTTTATGAGCAGCTATCTATTTTTAAATGTACTAGTGCTGTAGTAGGTATTTGGCTTTACAGGTGTGTGTGCGTGCGTGTTTGCGTGCATGCACATGTGTGTGTGTGTGTGTGTGTGAGAGAGAGAGAGAGAGAGAGAGAGAGAGAGATGCATTTATATGTTTGCATCAACAGCCTACATGCAGCAGTATTTCGTAAATGCAGAAACTAAATTTATGCATAAATGCATTTTTCAGAAATGCATTCATGCATTATGCATTTATAGGTTGGCAGCAACAGCACCTAAATGAACATACTGCAGTAAAAACCAACACAAAATTCGGTATTTGAGTGTAATAGAGTGCTTCTTTGATTGTTTGAACTGATCCTTCTTTGATCCTTTGACTTCGACCCTTCGACCTCTCTTTTTTTTAAATTTACAAGTACTGTAGAGTGTACTTGGTCATACAGGTGTGTGTGCGTGTGCGTGTGTGTGTGTGTGTGTGTGTGTGTGTGTGTGTGTGGGGAGGCGGGGGGGGATCAATGGGAGAAAACACCTGTCTCCTCAATACCTGTGTCATTCCAGCTGGACATGTCCTCCTCATCCTCAGAGGACTGTAGGACAGATCCTCCTTTGCAGAAAAGTCTTTTAATTTTTGCTGAAGCAATGAGAAGCAAAGCAAGCTACATGCACCTGTATATATGTACTTTGGCACAAAGGGAAAAAAATATTGTAGTTGAGTGCAATTTTGAGTCTTTGAACTGATGACCCTCTTTGATCCTTTGACTTCGATTGGTCTAACCTTTTGACCTCTCTTTTATATTTAAATTTACTAGTGCTGTAGTAGGTATTTTGCTTTACAGGTTTGTGTGCGTGCGTGCGTGCGCATATGTGTGTGTGTGTGAGAGAGAGAGAGAGCGAGAGAGCGAGAGAGCGAGAGAGCGAGAGAGCGAGAGAGATATATGCATTTACAGTTGTGACCAAAATTATTAGCCCCCCCTTATGAAATTAGACAAAACGTTTGATTTCTCCATGGAAATGGCCATTAACAACACATATTTGTTAATGTGAAAACAAATGGACTCTAAAGACATAATTTGACATTTTTGATTAGAATACTTAATTGATACAATCAGTTTAAACAAAAAAAGGGCAGAAATGAGAAATCCAAAATTATTAGCCCCCTGGCCATTAATTGTCAATGGTGTACCCTTTCTGAGCCACAACTGAAAACAACCTCTTAAAATAGTTCTTCACTAGGTTGGCACAGGTCACCTGAGGGATTTTGGCCCATTCTTCCTTTGCAAATTGTTCCAGCTGGTCCTAATTGCGTGGTTTCCGAGCATGGACGTTCACTTTCAGCACCCTCCAAAGATTCTCAATAGGATTGAGGTCTGGGCTCTGTGCGGGCCACTCCAGGACCTTGGTTTTGGTATCCTTCAGGAACTGTTGGACCAATTTTGATGTATGCTTCGGGTCATTGTCTCGTTGGAAGACCGAGCGACAACCTAAGGACAGACTACGAGCAGATTTCTGCATATTATCCCTCAAAATGTCAACATAATATTCTTTTTTCATGATTCCCTGCACCCGAACAAGGCTCCCTGTGCCTGAGGCTGCTAAATAGCCCCATAGCTTGATGCTCCCACCACCATGTTTAACTGTGTGAACTGTGTTCCTAGGGTTGAAGGCCTCTTCCTTAACTAACTGACCATTATGATTATGATGAGATGGTTTTGAAAGCAGATTAGAAAGCGGAAACCACAAAAAGATCCCCCCAAACTATGACAATGAGGCAGGAGTCTCATAACTGCAAGTCTGATAAGTTGTAGTTGAATATTGGAAATAGCATTAATGAAAAACTAAATGTGTTAACTAGGCCTTAAAGGGCCTAAGGTGTGGCTGGCTCTGTTACAAATAGAACATTCAAAGGAGGACTGGGGGATGCAAAAGATCCTTTACAGCCTAAGAAATAAGATATCAGAATAGCTTATTAAATAGATGAGCAACAAAGACTATCTATCTATCTATTATATATTACATTATTATAAATTTCATAACAATCTGATGTGGAATTTCAGAATAAAACCAATCCAAAATGTGGAATTTGAACAGTGTTGCTCCTGATTTCAAATTTCAATATTTCCTAAAATCTTTGCTTCCACAGAAGTTCTTCGATTCAGTGTGATAGTAGACCACTTCAGATAGCTACTCATGAAATTTCATAACAATCTGATGTGGAATTTCAGAATAAAACCAATCCAAAATGTGGAATTTGAACAGTGTTGCTCCTGATTTCAAATTTCAATATTTCCTAAAGATCTTTGCTTCCACAGAAGTTCTTCAATTCAGTGTGATAGTAGACCACCTCAGATAGCTGCTCATAAAATTTCATAACAATCTGATGTGGAATTTCAGAATAAAACCAATCCAAAAAGTGGAATTTGAACAGTGTTGCTCCTGATTTCAAATTTCAATATTTCCTAAAATCTTTGCTTCCACAGAAGTTCTTCAATTCAGTGTGATAGTAGACCACCTCAGATAGCTGCTCATAAAATTTCATAACAATCTGATGTGGAATTTCAGAATAAAAGCTATGTAAAAAGTGGAATTTGAACAGTGTTGCTCCTGATTTCAAATTTCAATATTTCCTAAATTCTTTGCTTCCACAGAAGTTCTTCAATTCAGTGTGATAGTAGACCACCTCAGATAGCTACTCATGAAATTTCATAACAATCTGATGTGGAATTTCAGAATAAAACCAATCCAAAATGTGGAATTTGAACAGTGTTGCTCCTGATTTCAAATTTCAATATTTCCTAAAAATCTTTGCTTCCACAGAAGTTTTTCGATTCAGTGTGATAGTAGACCACCTCAGATAGCTGCTCATAAAATTTCATAACAATCTGATGTGGAATTTCAGAATAAAAGCTATGTAAAAAGTGGAATATGAACAGTGTTGCTCCTGATTACAAATTGCAATATTTCCACAAATCTTTGCTTCCACAGAAGTTATTCGATTCAGTGTGATAGTAGACCACCTCAGATAGCTACTCATGAAATTTCATAACAATCTGATGTGGAATTTCAGAATAAAACCAATTCAAAAAGTGGAATTTGAACAGTGTTGCTCTTGATTTCAAATTTCAATATTTCCTAAAATCTTTGCTTCCAAAGAAGTTCTTTGATTCAGTGTGATAGTAGACCACCTCAGATAGCTACTCATGAAATTTCATAACAATCTGATGTGGAATTTCAGAATAAAACCAATTCAAAAAGTGGAATTTGAACAGTGTTGCTCCTGATTTCAAATTTCAATATTTCCTAAGATCTTTGCTTCCAAAGAAGTTCTTTGATTCAGTGTGATAGTAGACCACCTCAGATAGCTACTCATGAAATTTCATAACAATCTGATGTGGAATTTCAGAATAAAAGCTATGTAAAATGTGGAATTTGAACAGTGTTGCTCCTGATTTCAAATTTCAATATTTCCTAAAATCTTTGCTTCCACAGAAGTTCTTCAATTCAGTGTGATAGTAGACCACCTCAGATAGCTACTCATGAAATTTCATAACAATCTGATGTGGAATTTCAGAATAAAACCAATCCAAAAAGTGGAATTTGAACAGTGTTGCTCCTGATTTCAAATTGCAATATTTCCTAAAATCTTTGCTTCCACAGAAGTTCTTCGATTCAGTGTGATAGTAGACCACCTCAGATAGCTGCTCATAAAATTTCATAACAATCTGATGTGGAATTTCAGAATAAAAGCTATGTAAAATGTGGAATTTGAACAGTGTTGCTCCTGATTTCAAATTTCAATATTTCCTAAAATCTTTGCTTCCACAGAAGTTCTTCGATTCGGTGTGATAGTAGACCACCTCAGATAGCTGCTCATAAAATTTCATGTCAATCTGATGTGGAATTTCAGAATAAAACCAATCCAAAAAGTGGAATTTGAACAGTGTTGCTCCTGATTTCAAATTTCAATATTTCCTCAAATCTTTGCTTCCACAGAAGTCCTTTGATTCAGTGTGATATTAGACCACCTCAGATTGCTGCTCATGAAATTTGATAACAATCTGATGTGGAATTTCAGAATAAAAGCTATGTAAAATGTGGAATTTGAACAGTGTTCCTCCTGATTTCAAATTTCAATATTTCCTAAAATCTTTGCTTCCACAGAAGTTCTTCGATTCGGTGTGATAGTAGACCACCTCAGATAGCTGCTCATAAAATTTCATAACAATCTGATGTGGAATTTCAGAATAAAAGCTATGTAAAATGTGGAATTTGAACAGTGTTGCTCCTGATTTCAAATTTCAATATTTCCACAAATCTTTGCTTCCACAGAAGTTCTTCGATTCAGTGTGATAGTAGACCACCTCAGTGAGCTACTCATGAAATTTCATGTTAATCTGATGTTTAATTTCATAATAAAAGCTATCCAAAATGTCCTATTTGAGCAGTGTTTCTCCTAGATTACAAGACAATCTGATTTATAATTTGAGAATGAAGAAATATTTGTTTTTTAGCTCAATGTTTCAAAGATCATGTAAACTAATGATTCAAAATTAGGATTTGATCATACTGACAGCTCTATTTTAATTTATTGCAGCCTGACTGCAGTCTGGAGGGGGACTTCCGGTCTAAGACCGGAAGTTATGTAACCGCAGTCTGCTGCTTGCTAGTTCATGGACGTCCATAAGAGAGAGACACATGTGTCCCTGTTGATGTGTGTGTTCTTTAATAAACAAGGACGGGAAGACGCCTAACTGAGGAATACATCCCTGTCTCCGAAATTTTCTGGGATCGTTACAATATCTCGTTTTATTCTGAAAACAGGATGTTGCTACACACCAGCAAAGACTAGCTGAGGACGTTTACCGTAAAACTCGTAATACGGGCGAACTTTCAATTTTGGGACGGCTCACTTGACCAACAGAAACGTAGCGTAGGCTCACTTGACCGCAGTGCTGCACATGCTATCTCAATCAATCAATCAATCAATGTTTATTTATATAGCCCAATATCACAAATGTTACATTTGTCTCAGTGGACTTCACAGTTTGTACAGTATGACAATACGGCACCCTCTGTCCTTAGACCCTCACATTGTACAAGGAACAACTTCCAGAGAAAACCCACAGTTTAAAGGGAACAATGGGAGAAACCTCAGGGAGAGCAACAGAGGAGGGATCCCTCTCCCAGGACGGACAGACGTGCAATAGATGCCGTGTGTAAATTGAAAAGATAATACATTTGCAACATAGGTAGTCCAAATTGCCTCCCTCAATCTCTCTCTCTCCCTTTCTCTCCATCGCTCAACCTCAATCCACCCTGTGTGCGCTCCTCAAATTTGCCTGAATGCTTGCCCAAGTTGGCAGAGCGTTACAAATGTGCCACAAAACCAACCAATGGATGCAGCCTATAATAAGACCGTCAACAGCCTTATGGCAACCTAAAACCCCTCTGTTTCCGTAAAAACAATTCACGAGCGCCTCCCTCACCCCCCCCGTTGACAAATCTCGAGCGTCTAACAGCCCTCCCCCCGTTGACGATTCAGATTTCCCGGGAAATGTAAGTTCCTGGGTGGGCCCACCCTGGTAAATCAAATGCCCGCCCAGAGACGTATGTCTGCCGCCGGGTTGTTTGTACCATTTTCAGGCAATTTGTAATCTGTTCTAGAAAAACGATGTGTTTTTTAGGATTTCAAGAAGCATATAGAACAAACAATGGATGTATTTATGAACATTTATCCATGCTGAAAGTAGATTTAGATGTCTTAGGAGTGAGATAGAAATTATTATCTAATATATGCATCTGATGAAGCATTGCATGAAGTCTGTTGATGATCAGAGGCTGTTGTTGGGGCTGCATAAACGTTTTTTTATTTTTGTTTTGTAGACAGACCATGCAGGCAGGGGCGGTTCTAGGGGGGAGCCAGGGGGGGCCAGTGCCCCCCTAACACTGACCTCTGACCCCCCTGTGGCCCCCCTAAAAATGAAAAGTGAAAAAAATGAAAAATGTATGATTTATTACACGATTTATTGAATGACGGAATAGGTGGAACTAACGTTATTCGTCATTCTAGTCGGACCCATTAGAGCGGTGCACTCACTTTCACTGTCCGGCTGAAGCGCGTGAAAAACAAACACTTTTCATCTCGGATCATCAGAGGCTGTTGCATCCAAGAAAGACTGATTGAAACCTACATTTCAAGAGACTACCACGATAATTGAAGGTGAAACTATTGTATCCGTGTAATTGTAGATGTAAAGTAGAGATGTAACTGATCATTGCCTTTATTTTTATATAAATATGATATGGTGTTAGTGCAAACATTTTACTATAACTTAAGCTGAAGCTAACAGTAATAACTATAAGATATATCTGAAATAAATAAGTGTACTGAAACAAATACCAATAACTGTATTGCATTGTTTTCTTATGCGCAATTACTTCATACTGTTTAGTTATCTTTTTCGTCCTGCATTTATTGTGCCCCCCCCCAGAAAATAACTGGCCCCCCAGTGGCCCCCCCAGTCAATTTGGTCTAGAACCGCCACTGCATGCAGGCCTCAGAGAGTTAAACTTGGGCCTGCGACCATAGTTTTATTACATTTTGTTTTGAAAATCCACAGCGGAGGTTTGTGTCGTACTACATGCGGTGTATTTTGCATATCTCTCAGTAGCCAACAATCTGTGAGTCTGTTGGCTCGGACATAAACTCGTGTTTAAAATAATACTACTATAAATGTAGTCTACATTTCATAATAAGAGGTGTAAAACCTGAGAGGATTTTAAATCGCATTTGAACTAAATGCTTATACAATCTGTATTTGTATTGTTGATTTAATGTGTGAACGAGGCGATATAGAGAAGGTTAAGCTGTCATTATTAGGCTGTAATTTGTTATATACTGTTGGAATGGGTAAGCAGGCCTATTGTTTTTGGATATTTGTGGAGTTAGGTGGTCCATGAGTGTTTTTTATTGGTTAAGTGGTCCTTGGTATGAAAAAGTTTGAGAAACACTGCGCTAGTGGATTGTCAAAGGGGGAGCCTCGTTGCGGGGAAATTATACAGATGGCTAGTCCGCCTCTGAAAATGTCTAAGCAAACGTTATTATTAATAATAATTAAAAAAAAAAAAATTAGGAAACAAATTAATCAATTTTGTTTTATAATTTCTTTTTTTTTAATTGTCCATTTTTATTTTGTAATCATCTCGCGGCCCCCACTCGGGGTCTCGCGACCCCCACTTTGGGAACCCCTGATCTAGATAATACACTCAGCTGGAAGGTGCATGTTCAAGGTCTGTGCTCTAGATTCCAACAGCGATTGTACTTTCTGCGTCGACTCCGGGCTTTCGGAGTCGACCAGAATTTCATGTTACTGTTCTATCATGCAGTGTTTGAGAGCATCATTAGGTATGGTATTACTGCCTGGTATGGTAACTTGACAGTGCAGTCAAAGTCACAGATCGCTTGCCTGGTACAGACTGCTATGGAAATTATGGGGGTTAAAAAACACTCATCTCTCCAAAACATATACGAGCAGTCCATTATCAGACAGGCAAACAAAATTGTGTCTGATCCCACCCACATACTTCACCCAGAATTCCAGCTCCTAACTTCTGGTAGAAGATTTAGGGTTCCCAAGAGCAGACTGAACCGCTATAAGCACTCATTCCTACCTATGTCGATTAAGCTTCTTAACATTCACATTAAATGAAATGTAGTCAAATGTAATGAAATGTACTTTTTAAATGTTGGCCATGAGAGGTAGTGCAATAGGTCGCCATTGTCAGTATGTGCGTCTGTGTATTGTGTTTGTTCAAACGGTGTATGACTAATGATATGTGTATGTCTCTTAATGTCCACTATGTTTGTTTTTGTACATGTATGCGGAACTGCAGGACGGAGTGCAGAACAAATGTCCTTACGGGGACAATAAAGTATATCGTATCGTATCGTATAAAGAAAAAAGGAAGGACTTGACCTTTGCTAAAAGTCTTAGCTGAAAGAAGCTGGATTTTACCACAGAATTAATCTGTTTGTCTAGTTTAAAATTACGATCAATCCGTACACCCAGGTTTGTGACAATGGGTTTCACATATGGGACAAGAGAATCCAGCACATTGGGGCCACCACTGGGTCCAAATATTATCACCTCAGTCTTTTTTTCATTGAATTTTAAAAAGTTTAAGGCCATCCAGGCTCTGGTGTCCTGCAGACAGTCAGACAGGCGTTGCTGAGGGTTTGGGTCATTTATTTTCAGGGGCATGTAGATTTGCGAGTCATCTGCATTGTTACGCAGGCTGTACTTGTGTGGTTTTCTTTCCCTCCTGCGTTTCTCTCTTCTCCCTGTCTTCTGCACAGCTAATCAGCAGCTGATCGGTATCTGCCTGTGCACCTGAGTCTGCTGGCTGATTGGATCCTCTCACCCTCAGCTGGCCTATCAGCAGCCAGGGCCGACCATAAAAGAGGCACCCAGGAAGTCTTCTCTCTCTCTCACTCTCGGCCTGTTGCTGATGAAGGAGCCTGCAGTGTTTAGCAACTCATTCTCTTTGTAATATCTGACCTTTTTGAAAGTGTGTGTGTTGAGAGGTAACACACACACACACCTCTTGTTTCCTCCTCCATCCATACCTCTGGGAAAGGTGAGCTTGAGCTAGCCAGGGGAACGTTGCTAGCGCAGCTAACGTTAACGTTAGTGCTAGCATTATCCACGTCTTTAGCCGGCACTTCTGATGATGTAGTACTAGTAGCAGCTTCACTTGTAACTTTGTTGCTGCTAACCTCTTTCTTTTTGTGAATGATATTCTTTTTAGAAAAGAAGTCAAGTAAAACATTTTTGCCTGCCATTATAGAGCTTTTTTGTTAGCGTTCTTGAGGGAAAGCAAAATCGGCAGCTCTTCACTAACACACCCCCACCCCGCAGCGGGGTCACGAGCGTGATGACGAATCATACTTTTTTAAGGAAATCGTTTTTATTTTTGTATTATTACTGTGAAATGTATTATGTTTTTGTCATTATTACAACAAATACACACTTGCAACTGATAACAATGGCAATGATTTTATATTTATTAGAATATTGAAAAAAAATCATGCTCCAAATAAGTGGGGTTACGGCCACTACACCACTGGTTATATCTTAAACAGGTTCCGCCCTCTACTGGACTATATGGGTACAGTGGGTGGAGCCCTGATGCATAAAAGCCCTGTCGTCCAACAACATCGACCCATCACATTGCCCCTGACCGGCTTTTGCCACTGCCCCGCAACTTCTTCTCCTCCGGCTGTGACCGTGGAGAAGTCGGGCCGCAGTTTACTTGGCTGGTAGAGCACACTCAGACACGCTTACCTCGTGAAGAGTGTGCATGGAAAATAGTGAGGAAGGCTCTCCCCGCCTGCCCATAGCCCTGCATGGGGCTTGCCGTGCACCATGTTTCCCGGGTCCCTAAGGAGCATTGGAAAACGTAAGTGCATTATGTCCAGGGGGGGGTCAGATACCTACTGACCCACAGCCCCCCCCAGTCCTGCGTTGCCCCAACAAGCACAGACGATGAAAAGGAGCCAGACATACCCAAAAAATAAAACCTTATGAAGGGTACTTGCGTGGACCAAGACGCCGCCGTGCATATGCCCTCCACACTCACGCCGTTGAACAAGGCTGTTGATACAGCCATACCACGTGTAGAGTGTGCATGGACCCCAGTGGGGAAGGCTCCCCCCGCCTGTCCATAGGCATGTGAAATGCACTTGCAGAGCCATCCTGTCAGGCGTTTCTTGGACAAAGCTTTACTGGCCACACCATCCCAAAAGCACACAAACAGCTGTTCAGTGCGCCTAATGGAAGTTGTGCGCCCTACATAACATGCCAGCGCACGCACTTGACAGAGGAGGTGCAATTTAGCCTCCCTCTCCCCAATATGGAGTGGAAGAACAAAGCCGTTTAACTGTATAGCCCTCGACCTGAACGAACTCCTCATGTTCTTGGGAACAAAGGAGGGGTTCGGTCTGAGTGTCGCCCCGCTACGGTCACCCCGGATCGAAAGGCAACTCGGGTGCACCGACAGAGTGGCCAGCTCGGACACTCCCCTGGCTGAAGTCAGGGCAAGCAGCAAAGCTGTTTTCAATGACAGTGCTTTCAGGGAGGAGAGCTCCAGAGGGCTCAAATTATTCTGTGACCAGAGCCTCGAGCACCAACGGCAGCTCCGATTGCGTGGAGGAGACATGCACCACTGGGCGCTGTCTCCTGACCCCCTGCAAAAACCGTGTCATAAGCGGCTGACTGAAGGCTGACCTGCCTTCAAATCTCTGGTGGATCCTGCTCTTGCTGCCTGGATAGTCTGAATAACTTTGTCAGACAGTCTCTCCTGTCTCAGTCTGTCCCTCTCAGGAGCCAAGCCTGGGGATGTTGGCTCAGAGTGGGTAACGCCCCTATTGCACCTGCTTTCTGAGACAACGCCACCTAGACCTGAGGAACCGTCCAAGGCTGAAAGCAGTTACCAAAATAATATCCAGGGGATGCATGCAGAGCTGTCATTGGCTGAGATAAGTCCGACGGTGCGTCAAGCCTCCACCGTTCCCGGAAATGCATCCGTGGAGGAGCCGTGGAGGACACATCAGTTTATCCTCGATTAGAGCTCCTCCAGAGAGACTCCTCGACGCTCGATCCTTGGTCCTCGAAGTGCATTTAGAGAAATTAGATGTCCTTCAACATGGCGTTCTTAAATTCATTTCCGGGTCACTACCGGAGGACAGAGGAGTCGAGGAGGGAACATATAAGAATTGAGAAGCCTCTTGTGTGTCATTCAAGCTCGGGATAACATCAGCTCATGTGAGGTAAAGGTAAAAGTCACGTATTCTGGTGAGACCAGGTTGAGAAATGCGTGTGTGCACCACGACAAAGGAGCCTCATTCACTTTACATTGGGATTGTTTCCGTGATGCAGACACGTAAATGTAGCAGAGTCCGTGACTCCATCACGTACTGCGGTCTTAAGGAGTCGTGGTGGAGTCACGTATTCTGGTAAGACCAGGTTGCAGGTAAAGGACTCTCTGAGTGTTTAGATAGTTATCTTAGTCTAAGTTCTCAGTGGGTCTCAAACGGTTTGGTCACCATTTATGTGACCAAACCAAAAATAAATAAACAAGTTTCAGTGTTTTTTCATATTGGATATGGTATGTTATTGGTTATGTTCTTATGATTATTGAAATGTATACAGTTCTGTTTCATATTTGGTGTTCCCATAGATCTAGTCTCTTTATTTTCTCCTCAAAATGCACCAGATTGATGCATTTAACTCCAACATTTAAAAAAAATCTTACCGGAGGAGCATGCTCCTGGACCCCCCTAGAGGATGTGACGTCCACCCCCCAGTTCAAACATGTTCAAACAATACTGAATACATTTGAAGCCATTTTGACGTATATTACCTAGGTCAATAAGTTTCTGTTTTTGTAGTGTATTTGTCTTTTGTAGAGATTTTTCATTTATTCTTTATATATAAAATCTCGCCTATAGGGCAGCAAATTGGCTTGAACCGGCCCTGGTACTAGGCCTCAAGAGCCTTTCTTTTGCTGGCAGACACATAGAAACAAATTGGCGGGGCGCACTTCGCACGTGCACACAGAAAAAAAGTTCACGCGCTCCACGCTCACATTATGCTGGGCCCACGTGCCTTAGCACCGCTGCTATGACTCCATCCTGGAGAAACACTGATGTATAACATCTGAATAGATTTAGTTTTATTCATGTTTTTACATAATTTTACGGGATATTGCTATACTATTTCTCATGTTTTACTTCTACACATTAATATCTGATTTGTAAAACATCACAGACAGAAAAGACCCAAGCATCATGTCCTTGAATGATAAAATCTGCGCATTCAAGAGGAAAGTGGATCGCTGGACTGCGCGAGTTGAAATGGGCAGGATTGACATGTTTCCTGAGCTTGAGGAATTCATAGAGGAAAATGATCCAAGTGTTAACTCTGTGAAGAAGTCTATCACTACCCACCTGCAAGCCCTCCTGGAACACTTTAACAAGTATTTCCCAGAGGAAGTAGCTCCGGAAAAATATGACTGGATAAGATCACCATTTACCGTAACGACCGCAAGTCATCTGTCATCCGACATGGAGGACGCACTGACTGAACTGTCAAGTGACCGCACATTAAAGACAGCTTTTAATGCGAAGACGCTTGCTGAGTTCTGGATTTCAGTTGAGAGGGAATACCCACAGCTTTCCAAGGCCGCGATGGACGTTCTGACGCCGTTTGGCTCCACATACCTGTGCGAAAAGACTTTCTCGGCACTGACATACATAAAAAACAAATACAGATCTCGTCTAAACGTGGAAGATGATCTCCGAGTGGCCGTCTCCAAAATTAAGCCCAGGATGGATTTGCTGTGCTCCATGCATATTGCCCACCCGTCTCATTAGGTGAGATTAACGCTGAAACATAGAGTAAATATGCACTGCAACAATGTTCATATGTTTATTAGTTATTATTACCTTTTATGTCTTTAAAGTTTGCACAGCAACAATGTTCATATGTTTATTACCTTTATGTATTTTTACAGTTTGCACCGCAGCAATGTTCATATGTTTACTACAGTTTATGTCTTTTAAAGTTTGCACCGCAACAATGTTCACTCCTAATTCACATGGAGATTACTTTGATTCACGAGTTCTGCTGTTATCTTATATTAAATTGCTATATGTAAAATCATATCATGGTTGTCAGGCTGTTCTGTTCTTGTGTGTTGTCGTTATGCGCGTGTTTGGATACGACTATTAGTGCGTTCGTCCTGGTCACACGTTTTGTTTTTTCTTCCAGTCACCACGTGATAGTGGGGGGTCGTCAGTCTCTGGCACTGTTATTTTGGGGGTCGCGGGCTGAAAAGTTTGGGAACCCTTGAGCTATTGAAATTGTGATTCCATAAATGTGTCTCCCATCACCCAAATCCCCTGACTATTCTCTCAACTTAGTATTTACATTCTTATATTCAAAGAAAATCAGTCATATCTTTAAAAACTACAAGTCCTTTTCTATCAGATGTGCACCGTTATGGTGTAAATATAACCTACCAATTGGATCAAATATAAAAGTCAGCCGAATTAGTATTGATACTGCAAGGAGACGTATTTTGTGAAAAGAAATGTAAGATGTTGTTTAATTGTTGATATATTTATGATCCACGTCATTCAGTTTTGGCGGCGGTTCTTCAAGTTTGTCCGGAAGTCTTCTCATTCTGTACAAAAAAATGCCTTAAAAAGTTGCTGCACCGGTTGCTGCAGGTTTCCAGCCAGGTAGTCAAGCTGCTCAATGTTCCCTTTTACTTGTACATATTATATTAATGTAAAATGTTTACTTGACCATTGTCAACATTAAAGTATCTTTGATTTTGAGGGCTGACTGTTTGCACTTTAATAAGACATTTACATGCCAAATATTTCTGATTAACCGGCATTAAAAATGTGAATGTGTGTTTATGCGTTTCTTTTAAACGTTCCTGCACTTTAACTCATCCAGATGAAGATACACTGTGCATTTGATACTTGTTAATTTAATACATTGTAGACTTTTACAGTTAAAGGGTTCAGACTGTCATTGTGATTTTATCAAAGTAGCTGCCCTGTCGCCTTATTCAGCCCTTTAATGTGCCAGAAGTACAATTGCCTTTGCATTTAATGTTATTTTTTTATGATTACTTATTTTACTGTCTTTTAAATGTTAACAGGACAGCATGTTCAATAGGAGGGCTAGAAAATACCTTTCAATATAAGACATTTACTAAAGCTGTTAAAGTTAATGAGGTTACATTTTTAACATAGGTTCAGGAGCATGGCCACGCCTAAAACTCGGGCCTCGAACCACGGCCACCCCTATTTATATCCGGCAATACTTCCGGCCACTGCTTGTCTCCATCCTTTCAAGGACTGACAGCCAGACCGTGATTCACGCCGCGCATCGTCACGTTTCAAACAAGCTAAACGCTACCACGAGAACATTCAACTCACCATGGATCCCGAACTGCTGATCAACTCACCGGAGTCAGATGAAGATCTCTTTGACATCGGCTACCCGCCATCCACGTTTCAGCAGTTGGATCTAAGCCAAGCATCCGAACGGAGCCGCGTGCGCTCGGCAGTCAGTGTCCCACACACCAGCCTCCACCGCTCCCACTCAAGCTCCCCCAACGAGACATCTCCTACTCCAGACAGGTCCCAGGCTTGGTCTACTCCGCCAGCGAGGGCAAACAACCGGGGCCACAACAGGCACAGCCAGCTCCAATCTCCCTACCAACGGCAGCCTGCCTCATTAGCAGTCCCCGGCCACTCGCAGCGGCGCACTCGACACGCCTCTCGGACGGAGCTGCGCTACGAAACGGAACCCGAACTCAGGAGGTTGACAGTCATTGAACTGCAACGTTTCCTGAAAGAAAACGGCATCCACTTTCACCGAAACGACAACAAGGCTAGACTGTTCAACCTCTACAAAGCCTACAGCAGCACAACGGCAAGGAAAACGAGACACACAGCTCTTCCTGCTCCAGAGCCAACCACCGCGCGGCGCGCGCACCACGGTTCGTGACGTCACAGGCCTCCGTCCTCCTCCATGGACACAGCCCGACTCACCAGCACCCCCCGGTGGGCGGCAGGTCGTATTGCCCTCTGTGCCTGCTCTCTCTGTGTCTGACATGTCGCAGCTCATGTCAACCTTTCTATCATCCCTGTGCTCACAGGCTCCACAAAATCTCCTTGCACATACATCCCTTCATCCCTCCATCCCTTCTTCTTCTTCTTCTCTACCTTCAGCAGTCCACAGCAACCCAGCTTCTGCTTACCTTCCTCCTTTAGCAGCTAACCCTGTAGCAACAGGGCCTCACCCAGTAACCCAAGGGGCCATGCTACATGCTAACCCATTAGCCGACTCTTACCCAGTACCTTCTTTCCCAACTGGTCTATCCTTTCCCCCTCCCCCTCCCCCCATCCCTTCCCCGACACCCAAGTGTTTTCCTCCCTGTGCAACCAGCTACACTCTAGCCACAGCAACACCACCCATCCAGCCATTCTCCTCAGTCTATTGCCCTTCCCCCGTGTCCCCCATCTTGCGCCAGCAGATTCTCCAAGGTAACTACGTAGACTTGGCTCAGCTACTACAGCCATCAATCATCAACACTAGCCAGCCCAGGGAAATGCAGACCAATTTCGGTTTAGTCCAGCTGCGAAATCCATCACCTCTGAGGTCTAAGGACTTAAGCCCCGCAGAGTTCGCCCTAGCTTTTTCCCTTTACCGCGACGTCACCTGCTCAGTCTATCCCACACGCAGAACCGAGTTAGACGAGTACCTCCTCATAGAGCTCGACATGGCCTTACGCTTCGGAGGCTCAGGTTTTTACACCAACCACGTCCACTTTGCTAGCCAAGCTGCCGGCCGCATCAAGCAGTTCAACCAGGGAACATACTGGGGCGCTCTGGACTCCGAGCTTTACTGCCGCATCTTCGCAGCACGCGCATCCCTCTCTTGACAATTATGCAGAGCCCCCTCCCACCCGGCCTCAGCGTGCTTAGTCAGCGCCCCACCACCCGAGCCATCCCGCTCACTCCCCTTTCCATCAAGAGGCAACGCCTCAACCTTCAACCGCCCGTCACCTGCCGCACCCCCTTCTCCCATCATCCCTAGGCCCGCAAACAAACATTCACCAGCCAACGCCCCCGTTTCAAAGGGTGTCGACAGACGCGGAAGGCCAATCCTCTACCAGGGAGGCTGGATGGTGCGCAACAATTTCAATGACCTAGGCTGCTCTCTTTCTAGCTGCATCCTCATGCACATCTGCTCTTTCTGCTGCGGCGCTCATGCCAGGAGCACCTTCCCTCACAACCCAACTACACCAGCAGATTGACTAGCACTCCCGTCAAGAAGCAGTCCCAAAATCTTTTATTCCCTTTCAGAAGCTCTGTGCCGGATCTTGACAAACAACCACAGACTCCCCTATGTGCTCAATCTTCTCGACGACTTTCTCACCGTCACTCCACCATCCTCAACCCCTGCCACGGGCTGAGCACACTCATACAAACATTTTTCAGACCCTGGCATTCCTCTGTCTGAAGAGAAAACCTCAGGGCCTACAACCTCCATTGAGTTTCTAGGCATCACCCTGGACTCAATGTCTTTCCAGGCTTCTCTACCCTCAGAGAAAGTACAGCGCATCACTCTCCTCTTGTCACACTACTTACAGGCAGACAGATGCACGAAACGGCAGCTGTTAGCCCTCTACGGCAAACGACTCTCTCATATTCACACTCCGGAGTAAAACGGATCAGCTGGGAATTCCTTTCCCCATCCACATCTTCTGCCTGAACTCGTATCCCAGCCATACGAGCCACTAACCAAATACCTCAGCGCAAGGTACGATGCACACGCAACGCCTCAACACCCACTCTTTCTCACCGAAACAGGGAAAACGGCCACACTTCCACAATGTGTTGCTTATTTTGGGGATATGCTCAGAACACTATTCGAGCCATTCCTTCCGCATTGGCGCAGCGTCCACAGCAGCTAGACCGGGCATCTCTTATCCAACCATCCAGGCCCTCGACCACTTGTCATCCCAAGCGTACCACGCTTACATCCGCAACAATCTCAATGATCTCAGACAGGCACACGCTTAAGTCAGCTGCTTTGAATCCAACTCTTTTGGGGGCCCGTAATCAGCCCACGCAGATCATGCCGGAGACGGAACCCCCACTCTGAGTCTCCCACTAAACGGACCACAGCTCGTCCTCCCAGATCATCCATTCACCCCCCTCATATCATTCACATGTTACTTCAATAAACTTACATACACAATGTTGTGGCGTGGTTCATGCTAGTGAAATGAGGTTAAATTGTTAACATAGGTTCAGGAGCATGGCCACGCCTAAGACTCCGCCTCGAATCACGGCCACCCCTATTTATATCCGGCAAAACTTCCGGCCACTGCTTGTCTCCTTCCTTACAGTTCCCCTTCCGACTCACACCCAGTGATACGTCCATCCATCCCTTCTTCCCTCCCTCCCCTCAACATCCCTCCATCCCTCATCCCTACATCCCTCATCCCTACATCCCTACATCCCTACAGCCCTCATCCCTACATCCCTCATCCCTACATCCCTACATCCCTCATCCCTCATCTCTCATCCCTACATCCCTCATCCATACATCCCTCATCTCTACATCCCTCATCCCTACATCCCTCATCTCTCATCCCTACATCCCTCATCTCTACATCCCTCATCTCTACATCCCTCATCTCTCATCCCTACATCCCTCCATCCCTCATCCCTTCATCCCAACATCCTCTGCCCGTCAACATTTATATTTAAACTGTGCATATTTATATACTGTATATACTGTACTAACATTTTAATTCCAGGTATCGTCTGGGGGCCCGTAATCAGCCCACGCAGATCATGCCGGAGACGGAACCCCCACTCTGAGTCTCCCATTGCACGGACCACAGCTCGTCCTCCCAGATCATCCCTTCACCCCCCTCATATCATTCACATGTTACTTCAATAAACTTACAAACATCACACTGTTGCGGCGTGGTTCCTGCTAGTGAAGTCGCACTCGATTCAATTGAGGCAATGAGTTGCCTCCAGGTTTTTAAGACTAACAAATATTGAGTCATGTCAAATTAAAAGAGTATGTTTGAGTACTTAATCCATTGCTGTTGGATAAATGGAAACTTTTAAGGTACAGTTAATGAACATATTTGAATTGACTTAAAGAGCAACTTGCAGGTTTTTTTTTTTACTACATTTATGCTCAACCTTGCCTGAAAATTACAATTAAAAATGTTATTGCAGGATTTGATATGTTTTACAAGACATAAGGGCAGGAATTCAGAGGAAAGGAGCTGTTTTGAGCTCTGCTACTAAAAACTGCTTTTTTTTAACGTCATACGTCAAACGCGTCATATTACGTCACATGGGGTAGCAACTTTCTCGGACTCCTTCTCTGCCCAATCCGCGGTAGTAGTTTGTAGTTCGTTTAAGCAGTTGTGATTTAGTGGGCTGGTATTTTTTCGGGAATTTTACATTGCATTTCACCATTTGTATTCATGGTGAGCTGGAGTTTGTGCAGGTTGCACAAACTCCAGCCTGTGTGGACATCGAGTCCACAGTTTCCCTCACGGGAAAAGGACCGGAGCTAGCTTTCGTTCCTGGGTGCGTTGTGCATCCACCTCCCTGCAGCACATATTCTCCACAGCTGAAGCCTATCAAACAAAAAGTTTATCAGGAAACCGTATTACATCTCTCTCCCCCCCTTCGCTCCTCTCTCTCTCTCTCTCTATCTCTCTCTCTCCCCTCCGGTACGCAGCACCGTAAGACGTAGTGTGGAGTTGCATTAGGTAACGCTGTGGTGGCTGTACTGCTCCAGCCGTCTACTTTGTGTTTGTTTCCCCCTGTCTGTATTGTTTGTGTGGGCGTGGTGGCTGTGGCTCCCGGCTCCCGGCTCCCGGCTCCCGGCTCCCGGCTCCCGGCTCCCGGCTCAACCTCCACTCACCTGCTGCAATCAGCTGTGCACCCTCCCCGACTACACACCTGCTTTCCATCAAGCCATTTACAACGGCATATCAACGGAGGCTCCACAACCTTTCTCCGCCAGATCGTAAAGTATCAGCCGTATCTCGCGTCTCCCCTCCGGTACACAGCACCGTAAGAGGTACTGTAGTGTGGAGTTCCATTTGGTAACGCGAGATACGGCTGATACTTGCGCATTAGTTTCTGTTATGGATCAGTATCAACAGTCCTGCCAGTAACGTTACTATATTATCGATACTACTTTAGTCATAGCCTGATATATGATTGCTAACTTTACAATGTTGTGATGTGACTGACGTTAGCTAACATTAAATGTAGCTAACGCCGGTCACTCACCAAGACAGCTGCTCTGTTCTCCACTGGTTCTCCACACACAAAAGCTCCATTTCTCTCCGATGGCCTTTATTTTTTCTAATCCTTGGCTGCTCCTGGTCTCTTGGACGCATAGCAGGCTCATAATTATTTCAACCTCTTCTGTGTCAAAACTAGCATTGTGATCCATGTTTATTCATACATTAGACCGGCAACTCTCCCCCATGTTACGTCACACGCGGGATTTCATGTGCGGAGGCTTTTTTATGCGGAAGTGAAAATGTCTAACTAAAACGACACCAGATGTCACTGTAGTGTATATTTCTGTATATTGTTTTGAAAATCTAGTGTATTCATCATTTTCCTACACATTTATTCACTGGTGTCTCTACCTGCAAGTTGCTCTTTAATAATAAATATTGAGTTCAGTTAACCCAAAAGACTGTGTTTGAGTACTTGTTTTTTTAAGTTCTGTTAACTTCTTCAATTGTAAGAGGTGAATTCAAATGTTTAACCCTGTAAGGCCCACTGTTGTAATTTTACAACATTACCTTAAGCTATCCTAAAAAAGTCAGTAAATGTTTTTGTTTTTTTAAAGACTACATTTACATAGTGAAAAGGTCCTTTTGTTCAGCCTCACAATATAAATGTGTTTATATGTCCTGCCCTCTGGCCATACACTCACAACACTTCAGAATCTTCAAACGAGCAACATCTCTTTGTTTTATTGGACTGGATTTGTCAGATTCAAGTAAGTAAAATGCCTCAAATGTATTTTTGTGATTATTACAATGTCTAGAACATTTAAATATTTAGTTTTTGTGGAATACATTCATCAAATGTGATTTTGAGCAGCTTATGTCTTTGTTGTAATATTACAACACTGGGTCAGTGTGGTAGTCAAAATAGCATGAGCGCCTGTCATGGACCCCGCCCTTCTTATATGTTCACATATGGAAATAAAACACTAATAGAAATATAATGTCTTTGATAATTCACTATAACTAAGTTCTAAATGTGTCCTCTGTTAACATTTTGAATTAAGACCAGAATTTAATAAATTAATACATTATTTCTGATAAACGTATGTGAAATTATATCTCTAGCAATATTTTAAACTCTACTTGTATCTTATCAGTTACACAAATACATTTAACTCTTCTCTGGTTCTGGCAGAAACATTTCTTTCTGAAATGTGTTGGGACACTTGGATGTATCCCTTTTAGTATGATAATTAGCCTGTTGTCATTAGCCATACAGCATTGTGTGACTTGTTGAACTGGTTTACCTGCATGTGTGGGTGTAGGTATTGCTTTTATTATAATAGGCTAAGCCAGGTAGTATTGTGTGACTCAAGTGTACAATGTAAATAGGATTCAGATGCTTGTTGCGTCGGGACACCTGGAAGGGGGTTGTGCATGCATTCCTTTTAGTATGATAATAGGCCAAGCCAGACAGAATCTCTGGAATGATATGTGACTTTGATGTGTACCAAGGCATTGTCAATGGGATACGAGCCAAGTCTGAACTTGGATTGTCAGGTGATTTTGTGATGAAGCTTGCCTCCACGCTTCCAGTAGGTCAGAACTATAGAATCTACGCAGATATTACATGTCACTTGTTAGATGGTTTTATCCAAAGCGACATACATACTCAATACTATGGATAATCCCCACAGGAGCAACGACATGCTGACTGCAGTGGGGTTTGAACCTGTGACCCCTTGATCCGAACACCAACGCTGAACCCACTGCACCACACGCCTCCCTAGGTAACTACTTTGCCTGTGTCCCATTGGTGGTGAAGTTCCTTGATCACGGGATTCATTATGTCGGAACAGCCAGGCAGGTGCGCTTACCCAACTGCAACCTTGAAGAGGAGAAGAGCTTGAAGAAAAAAGGGAGAGGAAGCTTTGACATCTGAGTGGAGACCAACCACAACATCTGTGCTGTCAAATGGTATGACAGCAGAGCGGTCACACTTGTGTCATCCTTTGCTGGACCACAGCCTGTACAGAACGTTCAACGTTGGGACAAAGCCAATAAAACCTACATAGAAGTTGAGAGGCCTTCCATTGTGGCTACGTACATGGGAGGTGTAGATTTGTTGGACTCGTTTACGGCCAAATATAAATTCCCCATGAAGTCCCGATGCTGGTACGTGTACATCTTCTGGCACACCATCATCCCTGCTGTTATCAACCCCTGACTCCTCTACAAGCGGAACTGCAGCGCTCTAAAGATGGCAAAACAGGAGATCCTGAACAGGAGATAGCTTGAGGCAGATCTAGCATCCTCTCTCATCCTGGTAAGAATGCATTTCTGCTATTTGCCGCTTATAATATTTTTTTATATTTCACTGTAATACTTTCAACTTGTATCCTAATGTATTTGTGTTCTAATCAGGTGAACATAACTCCCATGAAAACACCAAAGAGAGGATGAACATCTTCAGGCAATGGGAGCCCAGCAGCGACAGTGACATCAAGGAGGCCGTTGATTGCTGAGAAGAGACCATCCTCAGGTGATGGAAGTCCACCAAACGGGGCCCCATCCAAGAGATCACAACCTCCACTGGATGTACGGAAGGACCTAGTGGCACATTTTACAGTGAAGACCAAGAGAGGACGATGTTGACACTGCAGTAAAGGGTACACAAACACCCAATGCACCAAGTGTGACGTCCGTCTGTGCTTTTCTGATGACAGAAACAGTTTTTTGGACTATTCATATTTAATAAATGACTATTAATAAAAAATATGACTGATATGTGATTATTATTCATGCTATACTGATATAGGGCTAAGTAAGCAATCAATCCTGCAAATCAACCCTTAGTTGTTCAATATATTTATTCAGACAATGTGAGTAGAAAGGAATTCTGCTCCCACCTAAGCCCAACATTGCAATATTACAACATTTTGCTGAAAACTTACCAAAACGTAAAAAATATGAAAACTTTCATTTCTGCTCCAGAGGCTCCATACAACAACATCTGAAAGGTCAAAAAAATATATATAATGCTTTTCTATATTTGGGCTTTACAGGGTTAAGTCACAGTACCTGAATATATTTGAGTTGACTTAATAAGCCATTTTAATTTTACTGTAATCAATAAGTACATGTAGCATTTAATCCACATATTTAAGTTTTTGAAAAATTTAAGTTTTGAGTTAATTAACTTTAGGCAATCAGTTGCCCTAATTTTTTGAGATAAGTTTACTTATTGGGGCTTACAGTGAGGAACTATAACCGAAGATACACTGATGGTTCCTCCACGGCTCCTCCGCGGATGTATTTCTGGCAACAGTGATGTTTAAAAGAGTCGTGACGCACGGCCGGACTTATCTCAGCCAATGACAGCTCTGCATGCATCCCCTGGATATTGGGCTACTTTTTATATTTTATTAACTGCTTTAATCGCGACGCAATGTTTACAGTGAGAACAGCTGCTGAGGTCCGTGCAAAAATCAGAGCAGTGTGTATAATGTATATCACTCAGTAATAGTAAAACAGGCCTAAATGACAATATTTATTGGTATGCTTTAGTTTAGTAGATTTACAAACAGCCGCGGCGGCGGAGGGTGTGTGTGTGTGTCTACAGAAGGTGCAGTTGTGATAGACACGGTTCGCCACTGGTGTAGGTGTGTGGTACAGTGTGTAGGTGTGTATTGTACAGTGTGTAGGTGTGTGGTACAGTGTGTAGGTGTGTATTGTACAGTGTGTAGGTGTGTGGTACAGTGTGTAGGTGTGTATTGTACAGTGTGTAGGTATGTGTTTCACAGTGTGTAGCTGCATGTGTGTGCGTAGATGCGGCGGACAGACGGGTCTCAGTTGGTTTGGTTTCCTTGCTTACTTTTAATAATTGTAAATAAAACCAGAAATATATCCAGTCTCTGATAGTGTTACGTTATGAGAGTGCTCTCATACTTGTTTGATTCTGAAATTGTATATATACTGTATATACTGCCTTTGACACTGCAGATCATAGTATTCTCATTTCTTGCCAGCAGCATTTTGTGGGAATCAGTGGTACTGCTCTAGACTGGTTTAAGTCGTATCTGTCTGAAAGAAGTTTTAATGTAATTCTTAATGAATTTACTTCCTCCTCTGCTCCTCTCCCATACGGGGTACCCCAAGGCTCCATTCTTGGGCCGATTTTATTTTCCCTGTACCTGCTACCCCTGGGCGCTATCATTAAGAAATATGGCATCTCATGTCCCCACTAAGGTCTAGGGGACCTGGAGACAATTACATACAACCAATAAAAAATGAGGGAGTCAGCGTAACAGTTGACAAAAAGTTTATTTTGTGTGAACCCAGAACCGAACAGACATATAATTGAAACACTCTGTTGGTGAAGAGGAGGAGGAGTCAAAGGATTGTGCCAAACAAAAGAAACAAGCATAACAAAACCAGGCCTCTCTCTACATCTACCCTTTGAAACCAAAACTCAAACAAAAAAACCCTCACTAACTAAACTACAAAGAATTTGACAAAACAATATACAGGGGTGGCAACAATCCGCTAACCTAGTGTGTCTAAACATTAGTTAGCTACGTGGTGAGAAATGTACAGGGTACCCCATACTTACCTAACGTCTGTGTGTGTGTGTGTGTGTGTGTGTGTGTGTGTGTGTGTGTGTGTGTGTGTGTGTGTGTGTGTGTGTGTGTGTGTGTGTGTGTGTGTGTGTGTGTGTGTGTGTGTGTGTGTGTGTGTGCGTGTTTATTTGCAATGTAGGTCCAGATTCAATGTTGTTTGCATAAGTAGGCTATATTTTTCGTTTCGTTTATTTAATAAGTTAATATCAGGACAACTTTGGGAATTTTATTTGTTTGTTATGAGTTTTAAAGAGAGAGAGAGGGAAAATAAATAAATACATTGTTTATGTCATTTATGTGCCAGTGTGTCCATGGTTTTGAGTCTGTGTGTGTGTCGAGCGCAGCGCCGTCTGCTTTTTGCAGTACAGTAACTTAAGTAGGACTAAGCATACCGGTATTTTCTGTGGACCTGTCTGCCCGTTTTGAGAGTGCACTGCGCACGTTGAAGTATTATTTGAATTATTTGAAGGATTAAAGTAACGTGTTATGGCAGGAAAGTTCAATCTGGTATATTCATTTTAATGTCACCTTATATAGAATGTCTGTTAAACTTGTGATTTCTGCATTGAGTGACTTCTGCCTAGCAGATACCAAGAAGAGGCCCCTAGGGTCTCTCTGTTAATTATCAATAGTCCTTGCAATTAACAGGGGAATTCCCAGATACATTTTCAGATAATGTAGTTAAAGTCTTGTAGAATTAATGTTTATCTCCTACACATCCTGCAGGCCTTGAGACTTGGGTCACCCAGCAGTAACCAAGATAAACTTCCTTTTGAGCTTATCAATAAAATGTATTCATTCCTAGTAAGCTGACTTTGGGGTGAAGGGAAGTTCAGGGAAGCCATTAAGCCACAAGAACAATTAAACTTCTGTTAATCAACCAAAACTCATGACTTTCAGGGGACAGGACATTCGGACCTATAACAAGGGTCACTTCATAGAGAATATGTGTGTGTATTCCTTACTGTATAATTATTTATCAACTATTCCTGTATTGGTGTTTTATTTTGATTCCTCTGCTTTTATTCTTTCATATGTGGGTACTGGAGGGCTACAAACATTGTGGAGAAATGAGCTTAAACATGTTTTATTACTCTATATGAAATGGAAGCAGCTTTTATGACAGGGACGAGAGAGCTGGGGGAGGGGACATTCTTACTGAGATTTGCAGCATGTCAAATGATCAGGGAAATCTACTTGTTTTAAATAGATGTGTGTGGTTGATTACTTTGTATTAATAATAGCAGTATGTGTAAAGGAAGCTGGAAATATGCAATGTGAAACCTTTTATTTGAAATAAAGATTCTGCAGGGAATATTCTTAAAGAACAATAGCTCAAGTGTCTGGAAGAATTGCAGGCTAAATGAGTGTGCGGTACTTTTTAACTGCTTGAGATCAGAGCTGATGTTTTCCTCTTGTTATTATTGTTTGAGGTTAAGGTAACTCACATGTGTTATTTGTATAATCCAACTATAAAAAACTATATCTTAAAACTATCTTTATAAAATGCCAAAAGTATGTGAAACTTGCAAGGAGGGGTTTTGTTATCTCGAATGTAAGGGTCGCCTCTGGCTCACGCTGATTGGCTGTCTTTTCTAAGTGGAGGACCCCTCGGGGGGGGGGGCAGCCGCATAGCTCCTCCTGGGGTTTTGGATATAAGCCTATGTTTTCTTTAGACCAGTCTCTTTTTTTCTTCAAACTGACCAGATCCGTGAGATTGGAGGAAGAGCAGGAAGTACTTCCTTTGTATTTGTATTGTTACTTTTTATCATTAAAACAAGATTATTGTTTAACTTGCATTCTGGTGTTTCTTAATCCCTTCCTTTTTACGAATTTACCCAGTTTACCAAACGACACGCGGAGACGAGGTTGGTTTTAAACATCCTCCAAATCTCCAACAACGTGCGCACTTGTGTGGCATTGTTTGGAGCTAATTAAAATAGCGTCACCCCAGTAAAAAAATCCCCACTACACCACTGGATATAACGGGGGGTTACGTATTGTATCCCTAGTTCTATAAGCACAGGCGGAGCCCTCTACTTGGGGCCCTGTCTGTCCTATGCCGCTCGCTGAAGAGGGTGTAGGATGACAGTCAGGAGACGTGGCCGCCTTGTACGTGGTGGGCTTGTACACGCATTTAGGTAGGCCCGCCCCGAGTGGCCGGCTACATTTATAGATATCTCAGTAGGTGAATGCTTGCATAGTATGGTTAAGAGGTAGTACCCATAGAGTCCAGTAGAGGGCTCCGTCTGTGCTTATATAACTAGGGTTATAATACGCAACCCCCCGTCTTTATAACGTAATTCCCCGATTATTTGAGAAGAAATCATTTTAGGGGGTTGAGTACATTCTTAAATTAAGTGAGGAATGGATGTAACTTCTGTTGGACAGCTATCATACTTGAGTATTAAGAAACTGTAAATGTATGCAATCATTTATGGCATTAATAATTAATGTCTGAGAGAGGGGGAGAGAGAGGGAGAGAGAGGAAGAGAGAGAGAGCGTGTGCAGCAGTCTTTGTGAGAGGGCTTGAGAGTCAATTTCTCTTCAAAATATATTTAGCTGTGCTCAAAAATGTTAAATTGCATGCTCAATAACATTTTCTATGCTCAAAATGTTTCATTGGGTGCTCAGGATAGAGGCACAAAAATAACGCCATAGAAATAAAGCCACTGAATGCTGTTGATCCTAGATCCAAATAGATGTCTACAATTTTAAATCTCTGTATTTTAACCTTCACACAATTTCAAGTGCAAATAACAAAACACATTATTACTGGATCATTACTGTAAGCTTACAGTCATGTCTCTATTTAAAATCTTCAACTATATTTTTCCTCTTCCATTGCTGGACCGTGGTTTGTCTCCTTCAAACTAAAGCTGAACAAATCCTATATTTAAAATGTGATGTAAGCTACTGCCTAATAACTTCTTAAACATCCATTGAGGAAATGTTAGTATGGTAAATGATGAATTACTGGACAAAAAATTGACAAGCGTTCACTACCGAGCCTGTTTATAACCGACAACATTATATACACAACCCTCCGCGCCTCGTGGTTTACAGTGGATAAAAACGTCAGCTTGCTAACTGTTAGCAAAAAGTTAAATGTTAACAAAAGGTTTCGGTTCGAGGAGTGACCTTGTTAAATAGTGACTTTCAGTCGAATGCGGTCGGGGTTGCTCGTATAGTTGGCGTATATTATGACAACGTTATATTCACTGTAGGGATGGGTATCGTTAAGGTTTTAACGGTACTACTACTTTTATCGATACCGCTTATCGATCCAGTTTTTTAACGGTACTTTTATTGGTTCTTTTGGAGAAAAAAAAGGTAAACTAACTAATTAAATACATAATATTTCACATCAAAATAAACAACAATGTTTTAACAAATTGTATTAAATAATCTGATGACAGAACTGTAAACAGATTAGCTGAAACTTTAACAAAATAAATAAATCAGTTACCTCTAATCATTAACCCATGTTTGAATAATTGAGTTAACTCCGTGTGTTGCTGCTAGCATACATAATAACTGACTTGGAAACGTTACTCGTGGATGCGGCTACAGAGCTACAAGAAAGACAGTCGAATGTGTTGAATGTGGTGCACTTTTGCTAAATGTTTAGACAAATTGCTCGTGTTACCGCCCTTACATGCTAAACTCTTATTGCACTTTTGGTAACGAGCATTGTCCACATCGAGACGGGTAAAGTTTAACCACACCTCGGAGCGCGTTCCCTCGACCATCTCCTCCATGTGTGTGTGTTGCTGCATGTAGCAGCTGCGTGTGTGTAAACTGCCCTGCCCCCTCGCAAGCAGGCGGGGGAGAGAGATCTCTTGTCTGGATTGGAAAGATCGAAAAATACTAAAAATAATTATAGACGCATTTTGCAGTCTTTTTGCATATTAGAAACGGAGTTGGCGACACTAAAACTGCAATATAATGTTTGTGTAGCAATAATACTATGATATATATTTTTGAAATGTCTCCAGTACCGATAAAAAAAACGTTAATGTCGGAGCTTAACGGTACCACGGTCTTTAATAATTCAGCCCCGGGGCCCGTTTAATACCGGGGCTCGGTACCCATCCCTAATTCACTGTAACATTATCTGTCTCTGTTCTGTACCGTGTGTGTGTGGCCTCGCGCTTGTTGAAACCATAGACAGAGGTTGAACCCTGGGTGATAGGGATGTGCATCTCCATCACTGAGGCTAATGCTATGCGCATCTCGATACGTTGCCACGATACGATACATTAACGATACATTTGAAACACCAGGCCATGCAATACGATATGATTCACCCCTGTTGTGATACAGTTCGATACGATTTGATTCAACATGATGCGATTCGGGGCGATACGATACGATTCAACTAGAGCTGTCAAGTTAACACGTTAATAACGCGTTAACGCAACAAAAACAAAATTAACACCACTAATTATTTTAACGCATGTGTATTTTTTGTCCTCGGCCGCCCCGTAGTTTCAGAGCGCATCGAGTTTAAAATACCATCTACAAGCTGATGCTGACCATACTTGTCAACCCTCCCGATTTTTGCGGGAGACTCCCGATTTCATTGCCCTCTCCCGGTTTCCTCCCGGGGTCATATTTCTCCCGCATTTCTCCCGATTTCTGACAAAATCAGATTTACACACCACTGTTTCCACTCGGACTTTAATACAGCTACTCCATTGTTTGGTTTCCATGGTAACATGTCTCTTTAGTAGCGCGCGCAACTCAAAGTCTGAGAGGATGAGGCAGATATTCACAGAAAACAGAACAAGAATCGACAACTACTCTACTCTCTGCTCACTCCTTTCCTGTCCACACATATGCCCACACATATGCTCCATCAAGGACGGTGCTACAGGCCGCAAGGCATTGCACTTACAACTACAATAAGCATGTTAATGTTAATCTAACAGCTCCGGCGATCCACTAGCACCCCCCCCCCCCCCCCTCACCCCCCAATTTTGCATTTTGAAATGCTCCCGATTTCTGAGGTCTAAAGGTTGGCAAGTATGATGCTGACAGCCCCGCTCCTGCCGCTCGCAGACCACACTTCCACGCTCACCGGCAGGCACCGACTGGCCATCGGGAGGACCGGGAGGGTAAGTGTATGTGTGGCGCGAGAGAGACCTTACGTGTATTGTGGTTGTTGTTAGCATCTGGTGCTAGCTAGCTGCGCTAACGGATATAAGGAGCTGTTTCAATTTAAACAGAGGAGCGACATTTCGCCGACAACTGCGCCGAGCACTTGACTTTATGCAGGCAGCCAGACAGTGGGACATTGTGGGAAAAGTCAGCAGATTCAGCACGGATAGTATGCGCAACATGATTGCAGCGTCCAGGCAGCTCCCGTTCGAGCATATGCCTTGGGTTGCACATAGCTCCAACGATCCATCACACACACACACACACACACACACACACACACACACACACACACACACACACACACACACATACACATACACATACACATACACACACACACACACACACACCATCATCATCATCGGCGGTCACTCGTAGTCGAGTATGACTGTCCTCCTTCTTGGTCCTTGTGGGTCTTCAGGTGGGCATAGAGGCCGATTCTGGACCCGATTATTCTTGTGCAGTGTGGACATGGGAATGTAGTGGTGGAGGGTTTGGGTTGGACCTGTTTGGTGGTTGTTCTCTCCTTCCTGAGTCTGCACTTGTCTTGTGCAGCATGGCAGAGGTCATCATTATATAGTGCAGCACCCTCACGGACAAGGTTTCTCCAGTTCGGCCTGTCTGTTGCCATGTCTTCCCAAGCTTTTAGGTCTATGTGGCACTTCTTTAGGTTTGTTTTTATGTTATCTTTGTACCTCTTCTTTTGGCCTCCAGGGGCCCGTTTCCCTTTAGCAAGTTGGGAATAAAGGACTTGTTTTGGGAGGCGAGAGTCAGGCATGCGGATAACATGGCCAGTCCATCTGAGCTGGTTTTGGGCAATGGTGGCAGTGATGGTGGGAATGTCAGCCTCCTCCAGGACGCTGGTGTTAGTGCGCCGATCCTCCCAGCTAATCCTGAGGACTTTTTGGAGGGATCTCTGATGGTATGCCTCAAGTGCCTTTAAGTGCCTGCTGTATGTGGTCCAGGCTTCTGATCCATACAGAAGAGTGGGGAGCACCACAGCTTTATAGACCAAGATTTTGGTCTTTGCTTGGAGGTCACGGTTCTCAAAGACTCTCTTCCTTAGCCTTGAGAAAGCCCCACTGGCACAGGTGAGGCAATGGTGTATTTCATCATCAATAACAGCTTTTGATGATAGGAGGCTGCCAAAGTATGGGAAGTGGTCCACATTTTCCAGTCTGATGTTGTCAATGGAGATGTTTGGGGGTAGGACAGGCGTACTGCTGTTTGGTGGTGGTTGGTGGAGGATTTGGGTCTTTTTTATGTTGATGGCTAGACCAAGCTGTTTGTATGCTTTCGCAAAGGCTGATAGGATACTCTGTAGGTCCTCTTCTGAGAGGGTTACAAGGGCGTTGTCGTCCGCATACTGCAGCTCCATGATCGATATGGTTGTGGTTTGACCTTTAGCCCTGAAACGGTTGATGTTGAGGAGTTGGCCGTCAGTTCTGTACATTATGTTGACTCCCTGGGGCAGATGCTTGCTTGTGAGATGTAGGATAGCAGCAACAAAGATGGAGAATAGTGTTGGAGCGATGACACATCCCTGTTTGACTCCTGTGTCGACCCGGAAGGGTTCAGTTTCGTCTCCACTGCCACTGAGTACCGTGGCTGACATATTGTCATGCAGCAGTCTCAGTACCCGGACGTATTTTTCTGGGCAGCCAATCTTTGCCAGTACCAGCCAGAGGGCCTGACGGCTCACTGAGTCGAAGGCTTTGGTGAGGTCGATGAAGGCCATGTATAATGGTTGATTTTGTTCTCTGAATTTTTCTTGCAGTTGGCGAGTAGTGAAAATCATGTCTGTAGTGCCTCTGTTTGGGCGAAATCCACTCTGAGACTCAGGAAGGATACTTTCTGACAGGGGGTTGAGTCTGTTGGCCAACACTCGAGCTAGGGCTTTCCCTATGGTGGACAAGAGAGAAATGCCACGGTAATTTCCGCAGTCTGCCCTGTCTCCCTTCTTAAATATGGAGACAATTAAGGCATCCCTAAGCTGAGCAGGGATATCCTCTTCTTCCCAGATTTTGAGAAGCAGGGCATGGATGTGCTTAAGAAGATCAGGTCCACCTTTCTTCAGGACTTCTGCTGGGATGCCGTCGGGCCCAGCAGCCTTGTTGTTTTTCATATTCTTAATGGCATCCTGCACCTCACCCAAGCTGGGTTGTTCTCCCATGCTTTCAACTATGGGCTGTTGAGGGAGTTGGTCAAGAGCCTCCATCTCAGGAATGGTGTCCCTGTTTAAGAGGTCCTTATAGTGCTCTTTCCACCTGTTTGCTATTGCATCCTTGTCCTTCAGAAGCAAGAGCCCATCTTTAGAGCGAAAGGGGGTTAGGCGGCGATAGCTGGGACCATATACCGCTCTTGTGGCATCAAAGAATCCTCTTGTATCACCAGAGTCGGCAAACTGCTGGATCTCCAGAGCTTTCTTTGTCCACCACTGGTTCTTCAGTTTCCTAACTTGCGTTTGGACGGCTGCCTTCGCTTTGGCATGGGCTGCTCTTTTCACCTTGCAGTGGATGTTATTTTGCCAGGTGATAAAAGTTTGCCGCTTGATGTCAATGAGTTGCTGAATCTCTGTGTCATTCTTATCATACCAGTCTTGATGTCTCCGCTTTTTTTGACCAAGGATGTTTTTGCAGGAGTTCATGATGGCAGTAGAAAGTGTGCTCCAGTGTTTTTCAGTATCCTGCGAATACTGTTTGGGCAAGGCTGCGCTAAGAGCATCCTGCAGCTGTTGTTGGTAGGTGGTGTCACCCAACAGGTCGATGTTAAGCTTTGGCCGGCTCTGTCTTTTCTGCATCCTTCTTTTCCGCATTAAGCGGATAGACATGATGGAGCGAATGAGGCGGTGGTCAGTCCAGCAGTCGTCTGCACTGGTCATTGCTCTGGTGTTAAGGACATCACGGCGGTCTTTGGAGCGGACAATGACGTAATCAATGAGATGCCATAGTTTGGAGCGAGGATGCATCCATGATGTTTTGAACTTGTTTCTTTGACGGAAAAGTGTGTTGGTGATGACCAAGTTGTGCTCTGAGCACTTGGTTAGCAGTAGTATGCCATTGGAGTTTGTGTTTCCAACCCCTTCTCTCCCTAGAGTGCCTCTCCATAGGTGGTGGTTTCGTCCCACTCTGGCATTGACATCTCCAAGCAGGATTAACTTGTCCTCCTTGGGGACTTCAGATAGAGTTTTGTCCAGGTCAGCATAGAAGGCCTCCTTTACTTCATCCTGTGCATCAAGCGTTGGGGCGTAGGCACTAATAACGGTGGCCATCTGACTGCTGGCAAGCATCAGACGTATGGTCATTAGGCGCTCGTTGATGCCCACAGGGAGTTCATGGAGGTGGTTGATGAGGCAGTTCTTAATAGCAAAACCCACACCATGGATTCGTGGCTCATTTGCAGGCTTTCCTTTCCAAAAGAAAGTGTATCCGCCTTTTTCCTCCTTCAGCTGCCCTTCATCAGCCAGTCGGGTCTCGGAGAGCGCTGCAATGTCGATCTGGAACTTCCTTAGCTCTCTGGAGATGATGGCAGTTCGCCTTTCAGGTCGATCGCTGGCTTGGTTGTCCGTGAGGGTCCGCACATTCCAGGCTCCAATACGTAAATGTTTTTATTTTATTTTTTGTTTCTGACCGCGTAATGGTGATCCCTCTGGATGCGGTATTCCAGACAGGATTTTGTGAGGCAGGCTATGTTTGGGGTACCTTTTCTAACCCCCTCCCCTACTGGGGTGAGCCGAGTGGACCCTGAATAGGGGCTGCTCAGTCATGGGTGCAGCTGCCGAGAAGCTCTATCTGCCTCAGTCCAAGAGCTTAGCGACTGAATCAAACACCCATCGCCTATGTGCCAGGTTGTGACTAGGAACTACCAAACTTCACTGTCCTGCCCCCGTTACCACTTCCTGAACGCCACAGGACTTTGTATTCCAGGATGTAAAATGGGTAGGTTCCCTTCGGGAGGACGCCTGCACGTGACGTCTTTTAATGTGGGGAGACTGATGCGCCTGCAGCCACCACACGGTCCTTGGCAGAGAGGGGCCTGAATCCAATGGCATGGAATCCACAACGAATGGAGACCACCCTCTGTTGCAGCCTTCATCCGCCTTCAGTGCCGTTGTGACTTAGAGTATCATCCTTCGCCACTTCCGCCGTTGAGGTCTTTGGATCACACTTTGTCTGGGACCTCCCCCTCGACCTTACCGCCATGGGTGACCCTACCAGGAGCTAAAAAGCTCCCGACGGCATCGCTCTTAGGTTCATTGGAACACACAAGGTTCTCCACCACGGCAAGGTGGCGATCCATGGAGAACACACACACACACACACACACACACACACACACACGCACACACACACACACACACACACACACACACACACACACACACACACACCCACACACACACACCCCCACACACACACACACACACACACACACACACACACACACACACGAGGCGAATATTTGTAATGTTCAGAGGTTGTTGTGTTTAATATTCATGAGAATATTTTTCATTGTTCAAATGACAATAAACATTAGCATAAAGCATATTTGTCCACTCATATGTTGATAAGAGTATTACAAACTTGAAAAATATCCCTCTAAGGTACATTTAGAACAGATAAAAAATGCGATTAACTATGGACAATCATACGATTAATCGCGATTAAATATTTTAATCGACTGACACCCGTAGATTCAACACAATGCAAAAATAATGATACTTCAATATGGTAGCCTACGACAGAGTATTTTTGTTTTATTCCTTATATGCAGCAAATCATACATTAACAAAAAAGTGCTTTACATATTTGGTTCTCTCTACTAGTACTGCGCATCCCACCATGCTGTTTAATTTTTTACCTTTTTACCTTAAAAAACTCTCCAGAGTACAGTACAATTGTGTAACACCTCACAGTTAAACAATTTAAGGATGCATTGCCCATGATTAACAATGTGCAAATAACAACTACCATAGTGCAATGCCCATACAGCTGCCAGCCTGATGTGCTTAACACTCACCCATAGGCTAACTCACCAGTGAGCAGAAAGCAGTGGTTTCTATATGAACAATAAAGAATACAAATAACCTTTCACAAACAGCTCTATCATAACTGCTTACAGTAAGGAAGACACTTAAACTATTATTGGCAGTCACAGGCTGCTGTAAACTAAACATCTCTCATTGACAGAACACCTCACTGAGTGTATAACTCATATTTCTAACTTTCAGGGGTTTTTTTCAGCCGCAGACCCCATGTCGCCTCTTTATATGCGCCGCTAAGTTCCTCATACTACTTGTGTACTTTGAAGCGGCACGACATTGTTTACAATTTGCGAGCGATTTTTCAAGTTGACCGTCTTTCTTGAAAAATCCGAAGTGTTGCCAAACGTTTGATTTGTAGGTATTTTTCGGTGCGCTGTGTTTCTCTTTCTCTTCCACTTCCATGTGTGTTGATATCTGAGGTAGTGCGAAGCAAAGATCAAAGATTGTCTCTGCTGAGTGCTGACAGGATGAGGGGATATTATTTGAATGAATCATTTTTTTACTGATGCAAAGACGCTACAATCGATGCATCACGAGTTCAACCCAAACTGTAGCAGATGTGCACTCTTTCAACCGGTGCACTCGCATCTTGAACGTTTATGCCGGTGCACCGATGCGAATCGGTGAATCGTGAACATCCCTACTTCAGGGGAGAAACATGCCTTGAGCATGTGCAGCATCTACATGTGCTCTCCTTGGTCTCCTGCGCTCGTGAAACTCTGGCCTGCTCTCACTCGCGGAGACATTTTAGGAAGTGGGCGTACCGTGTCCCAGTAACGCCAAATCTAATTGGTTACACCCCTCCTCTTTTATGATTGGCCGTTGTCTGGATTTAAACCAAGAAGTACTTTTTGTCCCTCTCCAAACGTGATGAAATATGGCTGTGGAAACGTCTCACGTAAGTTACTTTACTTTACTAATGATTGTTTTAATTAAAGGCATGCTTTTGTAATCTGTGGTTATTCCACAAGTGCCGTCCTTACTTATAAATGGATTGAGTTTTTTAGATAATACATTTTTATTCATATTTTTCAAAATTATTCAAACTATTCTATTATAAAGATAAGAACCAATTACCTTTTCGGTCTTGACATACGATAATATAAAATGTAGCTTTCAAAAACTGAATTAATAATTTTGATTACTTTAGCAAAATATTTTATTCACAAATGTCGCTTTTTCAAAATGTCCCCAGTTTGTATTGCCTTTCTTAAAGAAATAATACTATAAAAAAAAGTATAAAGTGATGCAAATGTAAAAAAGCCCAAGAATTTTGCAAGTTTCTGGCACTTTAATTTCTGAATGACCACTTTTTTTGCTCGAATGAGTGCAAGCTCAAACTTCGACAGGAGTCTCTCCAGGATCTGCCGTTTCAGAATATGCTGTGAAGAAAAATAAAGTACACTTTAATGAACTAAATTAATACTTGAGGAAGATTCCTTGAATATATGTGTTTGTAAACCCTAACTAAGGTGTAAGAGTCCTTTTTTCAGGTGGAGCTAATATTTCCTTCCGGTCAGAGTTTGTTAATTCAGTTATGACGCTATACCACAATTATCTATTCACTATTTTATTTGTATTTAATTATATTTTTAAGAAATGTGGTAAATCTTTATTGAAACAATTATGTCAAATATAGAATAAGGCACATAAACATCAATGTTCATCATAAACATTCCAAAAAATAAGCTGAGGGCATTTAAACAGAAAAAAAAGTGGTCAAGCCAGTAGTAAAGCCTGTCATGTATCAAATATTTGTAATGATCCATTGCAGAACTACAATACGTATTGCTGGTCAAAGTTAAAGGAGAATGACTTATGTATGTTTTTATCCCAACTACGTAAGTTTTACTAAACTGATCATCGGGTGTTTCCCTCTCACTTTAGGCCTTCTGTATTATCTGATGACAGTAATATTATTGGACCACACCATTATGTTTATTTAAATACAAAGGATCAACTTTCTTTAAATCCTAAAACAGATGTTGTTGCGTATTTTGGTTCTAATTTTGTCAAGTTGCCTGGAATGATATGAAATCCTGTCTCAACTCTGTAAAGCGCAGTGAGGATACAGAGGTCCCGCAGAGGTGCTCCCTGCCCATTTTCCCACCGCATACTCTTCCACCAGGGAAAATCTGACCTATCTGAGGATTTCCAAGCCAGACAGGATAATCTGACATGCTCTAAAGTCTAAAATGACACTGTGCTCCACCTCGCTCTCCCCTCCCATCTCCAGTCGGGGTGCAGAGTTAGCACAAACGAGAGACAATAAGCTGCTCATTTGGGACTGAGTGAATTCAGATGGTCGGCCAGCGCTCAAAGGCATAGTGAAAAAGGGGGCAGTTGGGTCAGCTTACTTCTTCAGTGGATACAAGTCGCTGGTGTTCTCCCTCATATGGCATGTTCTCAATCAAAAGGCCTTTGCCTCCAGAATGTGGGCCAATATGCTTCCATCCACCTCTTCATCTCTTCAGCCTAATGTTCGTCCTAGTCCTTCACTATGGTCCAATTGGTCTTGAAGAATCAATTTTCTTTACGACTTAAGTAAAAACAGAACCATTATACATCTGGTAAGTTTTGCACATTGGCAGACCCACAGAGCAGTGAAGGGTTAATGCTGCAACTTCAATGTCTCATAACCTGCCAGGTGCTGTAAAACTACACTACTATGTGCAACTTTTCCAAGACTAAATAAACACACTTTTAAAAAGTGTATTTCAGAAATAAAACACACCCATGCTACAATGGAATACACTCAGGGGTTTAGTTTTTATAGTCTGACTATGGTGGCTGGTATGCAAGTACATATTGAATAGTCACTGCCATGAAAATAACATCAACAAGTCAGCTTACTGATTGTATGACTCTTCTCCAGTTGTACTGCTCGTTTGCAGTAAAGGTGAAAGAAGCTTTATTCAAACAGGAGGGGGAGAGGCTGATTTATATAGGTTTCTAATCTAAGATACTAACCTAACTAATACCTTTATTTCACCATAACATTGTAAAACTTAAGTTTTACTTTTCTTAATTTAAGCTTCCCATATTCCAATATAAAGTTGTGTTTGATCAAATTAGAACAGACTAATATGACCTATGGCGGGCAATATTGGTGAACAACGGGCAGAAGGCAGGATGCTCCCATGACCTTCTCCACCAGAGTACATACCCATAATAAGGCTTAATGTTAGGCAAATATTGGTACAACAGAGAGATGTTGTTTTCTCTTATAAACATTATTTTAGTGTGCACAGTCAGGGCAAATGTTTCTTTCCTTTCTTTAAGATTGATACGGTTTCACGGGATGAGATCACTTTAACAGTGTGAGAAGCTGCAGGCTGAACTATAAACCTGTACCTCCAAACCCAGCAGCCAGGAGCCTGCAGAGTCCTGGTGACACAGAAAGAGGTTAACAGAGTTTCTGTGGCAGGGCTTGGCTGGGAACCTCACCGCCAAACTAGACCACATCAGTGCAAACTCTGCAGTACACTGGCATCATGGAGAGAACACTCAACATTATATAACAAAACAGCTATTACCTTCAGGCCACAGGTTCAACTGGCAGTGTGCTAAAGGAAACTGCCTTTCATCTCAGGGCCATAACTAGCAGATAGCAAGAGAAAGTGAAGTGGGTTTCACATCATAATACAACTTGTACTGCTACATACAAACACCATTCTAGAAATGTTAATGGATGCTCACATCCACACAAGTGAGGGTACAAGACTGAAGGTTAACTGTGTTTACAGTATGTGATGCAGCTGCACACACATTGGATCATACACAGTGAAGTGTGTGAGGGTACAGTCCAGTGTGTCTGTCTTTTGGAGAGGTGTGAACATGTCACTTACAACGCCTCTCACATCTCAGCCTCTGCTGGCACACTGTCCTCCTGCGGACTGTCAGAGGACCAGTTTATTCCAACACACGTCATACAGCCTTTACAAACAATATCATGTTAATGAACAGACAGAAAAATGAAAAATGTAAGACTGTTCCAGCAGAACAGAAAACTCAGACAGAAGCTCTTGCAAACAATTAACAATAGTTTAGTCTAGCCAACACTTTATTTGAAAGTAAAATCAAAAGTGGAATATAAATAATAAATCCCTGCATTGCACAAGAAAAGTATGCATGTGCACAACGAGGGCAAGTCAGGGTCAAAGTGTTTTAAAATGTAATCTATACACTTCTATTAAACGTTAAGCTAAACTGGTGGGTTTTTTTGTAACAACCTGATGATATGTTTTGGAACTAATGTACCTATGGTAACTTGCTGGAAATTCTTTAATAATAATAATTTGGAAAATGTGTAATTTGATTACATCTTAAACTTTTGTTATAATATTCCGCAGCTTTTCTACTGTAGTGTTTAAAATGTGTTTATTCATTTCTGGTTATAAAGATCTATGTCCATAGTAAAAGTACCTCAACTTATTTCAGATGGGTTCCACTTTTTCAAATTGATCTAACTCTTTTGAACCTTTGAGGCTGTGAGAGCAGCTTATTTCAGTACACTTCTTTAGCATCTGTGATTTAGAATGAAATTCCTCCTCCATATGCAAACTGGCCTGACCACAATAGTCAGGAGTGATTAAATGGTGCACAGGGACCAGGAGAAATAGCTGTGGTTGGTGGCTTGGCCGGAGGCCGGGATTGATTGGGGGGGGGGAGAGACTGTTGCTTTAATCACAGAGGGAGATAATGGCTGCCATACGCCACTGACTTTGTTTTTTCCACTATCCAGCCGTTACCACAGCTTCTACATGGGCTTAGGCAGTGATGTCCAATTATCTCCTGCGTTCAGTCCCGAGGAGACAGCTAGCTAGCTAACCAAGATATAAACATAATTAATGAAAAAGGCGTTTATGTTAGTTTTGTATCACTTGCCAACCTTCCTATTAGCCATTGTAACATTGTACACATGGGCGCGGGAAGGGGGGTGCTGAGGGCGCTGCAGCACCCCCTAGCGGCAGGCAGGGGGTGCGGCGCTCCCCTGTCTGAATTATTATTTGACGGTTATTGCTGCTCCCGCTGTGCATAATCTGTGTAATATGTAGCCAATAAATTCCACATTGTTGGTAAAATAATATTTTGGCCTGCCCCGAATGTTTTTTCTGTAGCCCCGGACAATTCTACCTCAATAATATAATACATTAACCGTGCTTTACGTGAACCTCATCAAGACACTAGAAAGGACGGCAGGACTGTAATTTCCCGTGTTCAGTGAATGCAACAGAGGCAAGACACCAGACCAATCAGAGAGTTGCATGGAAATAAAAGTGTGCTTGTGTCATTCAAGCTCGCGGCTCTGTGTGTGTGCGGAAATAGCGCATTTACTGTGTGTGAGAGAGGGGGAGAGAGAGAGGGACCGGTGCCAGCAGCAGGGACCGTGTTGTTAGCATCTGGTTAGCTAGCTGCACTAACGGACATACGGAGCTGTTTGTTCCACAACAAGCTGGAGTAGAGCACTCCTCTCAGACTGAGAGGCTCAGGTGAGCTAAAGGACTCTCTGAGTGTTTCGATAGTTAACCTTAGTCTAAGTTATCTCAGTGGGTCTCAAACGGTTTGGTCAAAAATTATTCAAAAGATTATTTCCGCGGCACACCTTCATATGATCATTATAGTTATAAAAAAAATAAGAGAATAAAGGAAAAACTACGGAGCCCTGGAGGGTTCATAGAGAGAAAAATAAATAAAACGTGGCCACGTTTTACTAAAGCGTGCGCACGAGTTACTAAAGCGTGCGCACGATTTAATAACTAAAGCGTGCGCACGATTTAATAAAGCGTGGCCTCGTTTTGTGTGTGTGCGCGCACACGTGTGTGTGTGTGTTTGTGTGAGGGGCGTTTGGGTGGGGGGCGGCATTTGTTTATGATAGTATCGTTCGTTCCGGTGTACTCCGGCAGGACTATCACATCGAGATTAAGATTAAACAAATTTCTTTCACTTGGGAATACACATATAACTATGGAGAACCAGATTTGTGTAAATTACTGTTCGTGTTCATTTGAAAACAAATGCCGGTGGTGTCGGACACACACAAACACACCGAGCACGCACACAGAGCGGAGCTGAGCGTGCACACACACACACACACACACACACACACACACACACATACATACATACATACATACATACATACATACATACATACATACATACATACATACATACATACACACACACACACACACACACACACCATGCGCCCCGGTGACAGGACATCTCCTTCATAAAACGAGGCGGAATACTCTGGTAGTTCGATGTGTGTAGAGGTGTGTGTGGTTAAACGTAGCAGCCTCGATCTCTATTAAGCGGTTCTAATGAAGGGAAACACAGTGAAGTAAACAGTAAAAGGCACAGCTCTTTGCAGCTGGTGCTGCTCTTCTCAGATTCTGCTGAGTTACACGTTACTGCCTCCAGAGCCCTGTACTACGGAGCCAGTTCAACAGACCCTGGATATGTTCGATTTACCCGGCTTAACTAGCCCTAACAAACGCAATGTCGATAAGCGGTCCTGCGAAGCTGGTTATCAACTCAGTAAATCAACCAGGGTTTCTCTGACCGGCTGAGAGCGCGTTCACGTGAAAGGGACGGGGTTAGCAACATTTGACCAATCACAAACATGGAGACGCGTGCTGACAGCGCAGTGTCATACTTCATGAATGAATAGTGTAAATAGCGAATCCTGCTTCGTAGCACAGGCCACTGGTGCCGCAGAGATTTCATAAAGTGAAGGAGGTTTTCCTTCTATAAAACAGCTGTGGGCAGCAGATACTGTGAGTCACGGACAGGAATCCCTCAATATAAATAAAACAAGGCCAAGCTTTATTAACTCGTGCGCACGCTTTATTAAATCGTGCGCACGCTTTAGTTATTAAATCGTGCGCACGCTTTAGTAACTCGTGCGCACGCTTTAGTAACTCGTGCGCACGCTTTAGTAAAACGTGGCCACGTTTTATTTATTTTTCTCTCTATGAACCCTCCAGGGCTCCGTAAAAAACAGTTATGAAATACTATATGGCAGTAAAACAAGAATACAGTTTGAAAGGGGAGTGATTTGTAAAATATCCATAAAGAAAAAGAACATCTGCTTACAGTTGTGTTTCATCTGGGTGTTGAGAGATGTATCCATAGATCTCTTAATGTTGCTCTCAAAGTGCACCAGATTGATGCTTTTAACTTCAATATTTAAAAAAAATCTTCCCGGGGGAGCATCCCCCCGGACCCCCCTAGAGGAGGTGAGGTCCGCTCCCCACTCGTAAAAAATAGCACTTTACCGCTGCCTATATGCCGTGAGCTGATTACCGGCCCTTCATTGTAACAGTCGCGGGTTTACTGTGTGTTTGCGTGTGGGGAGTTTTTTTGTGCGTGCTCTATAGTGCCCGTAATAGTGTTCACTGGAGTCCAGCACCTCAGCACCCCCACTCAAAATACCTTCCTGCGCCTCTGAGTGCATAGCTTAGATCTGGGATCTAGTTTCCTCCAATTAGCCTTTAAAGCACTAGCCGTTCAATTTAGAATTTCAGCTAGGCTAACAAGCTAACTACCAGGCTGGTATTGAACTAGATTTTTGAAAAATACCCCAGTAGTGTCATGTACTAGCTAGAGTGATTTATGTTGGCTCAGTCCAATGGCTACAAACACCAATTAGTATGACTAATGTAACTAAAATGTGTGGAAGATAAGGGATGTGACAACTGAATACATTTAAATAGGTGAACTTCTATGGTGTCCAGCAGGCTCTACTTAACACACAAGAATAACATTTAAAGTAAATATGCAGATCCTTAAAAAAATAAATGACTGCCTGTCAGTTAACTGGTAGTAAATGTATATTGCACATGTTTTATAGACGTGTTGTGTCTTTTACACTGACTCCCTGAGTATCCTGTATCATCTTCACCCCACTGTCACTTTAACCTTGTTAGACCTCGAAATTAACGGACCGTTATCCACACCGCTGATTATGCAACAGCTATCAGCTTGCAAGTCTTCTCCAAACTTGATAGCACTCCCCCGGCGCTCAATTAACTTATTATATTCCACTTAATTTCCAATAACAAATTAGAGGCCGTTTGTCCCTTTGAAGAACACAGACGGTCTGCAGAGAGACAGGATTTCTTTCACTGAGCGTTGAGCAGGGGAGGTGTACGACTAACAAGGTCAAAGCTTTATGATTTGATCATGTAATGTTTTCAAATAATCCTGGGAATGAGATCAAAGGTGGGGTAGGTAATTTTGGCGAAACCAGCTCGAGTGCGCTAGAATTTGAAAATACACAGCCGGAACAAATCTGCCACTTCCTTACAGAGCCCCTCCTCCAACACAAACGAACGCGCACATAACCAATGAGGGCACGAGATAAGTTTGTGCACAGATGGAAGGCTGACAGGCAGGTAGGCCATCCAGTTATTTTAGCCAGGCCGGCTCAGATGATTGGTCGTGCTTTTTACAGTACTACGGCTTCCACAGATGACATTTTTTAATGGATTTTTTGTCAAAGCACTTCAGATATTCATTGCTATCGGGATGTTAAGAGCATTCCATGGAATATAACAAGTGTATCTCGAGCCGGTTTCTCAAACTTACCTACCCCCCCTTTAAAGAAAAATGTGTATACTGTAAAATGATAATTGTCAGGGTGTGTGGAAAATGGGACCCAAGTGCAGTTTAAAAAAAGACAAAAAAAGTAAGGTAACAAAAAGCGAGCTTTATTAACATAAGCCAAAGGCAGGAAAAAACAAGAAACTAATTAACAGAAACAAAACCGGGGAGCACGGCAGACAGGAACAAACTTACGACTCGGACGGACAGCAAAGCAAAGCAGAATCCATGGAGGGGATCTCAGGTGGACGGGCCGGGGGCAAGGCAGTGTTCGAGGAGGGGGTCTCGGGCGGACGGCACGGGGGCAAGACAGAGTCCATGGAGGGGGTCTCGGGCGGACGGCCCGGGGGCAATGCAGAGTTCGCGGAGGAGGTCTTGTGCCGACGGCCCAGGGGCAAGGCAGAGTTCGAGGAGTCAGGCGGCCGGGCTCGAGGGCGAAGACCACGGCTGGGGAACTCAGGAGGCCGGGCTTGAGGGCGAAGGCCGCACAGCTCCGGAGGCCGGGCAGGACCCGTTGTCGGCCGGACAGGAACCGGAGCCGGTGGGACAGGCGTAGACGGGATCCTGGGCATGACCTGGGCTGGTGTCAATGGGACCCCGGATGGAGCAAGGGCTGGTGTCGATTGGACCACCAACGCAACAGGACAAGGAGTAGGCAAAACCCCCGGCGGAAGAGTACAAGGAGTTGGCAGGACCCCCGGAGGTGACGGTGGGGCCTCAAATGGAACAGGACATGGGGTTGGCAGGACTCCCGGCAGAAGAGTAGTCGGCGGGACCCCCAACAGGACAGGACACAGGGTTGGCAGGACCCCCGGCAGAAGAGTAGTTGGCGGGACTCCAAACGGGACAGGACACAGGGTTGGTAGGACCCCCGGCAGAAGAGCAGTCGGCGGGACGACCAACGGCACAGGACACAGGGTTGGTAGGACCCCCGGCAGGAGAGTAGTCGGCGGGACCTCCAACGGCACAGGACATAGGGTTGGCAGGACCCCCGGCAGAAGAGTAGTCGTCGGGGCCTCCAACGGCACAGTACATAGGGTTGGCAGAACCCCTGGCAGAAGAGTTGTCGGCGGGACCCCCAATGGGCCAGGACCTGGAGTTGACAGGACCCCCAGCGGAACTTTCAACGGCACTTGAGTAGGTACTTGAGTAGGGACTAGAGAAGGGACTTGAGTAGGGACTGGAAAGGGGACTTGAGTAGGGACTCGAGAGGAGACTCAAGAGGGGACTCGAGAGAGGGCTCGAGAGTGGGCTTGAAAGCGGACTTGAAAGGGGACTCGAGAGGTGACTAGAGAGGGAACTCGAGAGGTGACTCGAAAGGAGACTGGAGAGGGAACTGGAAAGGTGACGTGAGAGGGAACTCGAGAGGAGACTTGAGAGGTGACTCGAGAGGGGACTAGAGAGGTTACTCGAGACAGTCGGTACGCCGACAGGACACGGGGAGCTGGCGTCGGCCGATACGCAGACAGGACTCGGGGAGCTGGCGTCGGCTGGAGAGCCAACAGGAGACGAGGTACTGGAGTCGGCCGGTACGCCGACAGGACATGAGGGGCTGGCATCGGCCGGAGAGCCAGTACTGGAGCCGAAACCGGAACCATGGCTGCTGGGGCGGGAACCATGGCTGCTGGGGCCGGAACTGGGGCGGGAACTATGGCTGCTGGGGCCAGAACTGGGGCTGGAACCATGGCTGCTGGAGCCACGGCTAGAATCCTGGCCTTGCGTCTCCTAGAGACCTTTTGGAGGCTCCGTGGACCTCCTAAGGCAAGGCGGGATCCCAAGAAGGGGTTTGAGGCTTGAGGCTGGCACTCAGGGCTGCTAGTAAAAATTCTTAGCTTCTCAGGCAAAAAGCTCCTAAGCCAGGGCCTGATGTCAACCTCCCTGCGTGCCTCGTTAAGGGCAGCCTCTTTGGCCTCTCTGGATGAGGCCCTCCTCCAGTCATTGAAAATACACTCCAGATTTTATTTAAGCTCATACAGCTCTTGGCTAATTGAAAAAAACTGCTGGGTCCATACTGGCCTGTTCGTACTGTCAGGGTGTGTGGAAAATGTGACCCAAGTGCGGTTTAAAAAAAGACTAAAAAAGGTAAGGTAACAAAAAGCGAGCTTTATTAACATTAGCCAAAGGCAGGAAAAAACAAGAAACTAATTAATAGAAACAAAACCGGGGAGCACGACAGACAGGAACCAACTTACAGACGGGAACAGGCAGGAGACAACGACAAGCGTAGGTGACAGGGACATGAAATGACGACGAACAGACATGGAGCACAGGGGAAGACAAGACTAAATACACAGAAGGGTAATCACAGGACAAGCCACAGCTGGCAGGGCAGGCAGAAACACAAGGGCAACAGGTGAACACAATGAGGCACAATCAGACACAGGAGGGAAACTAACGACAGGAAATCAAACACAGGGAGTAGGATCAGACAAGACACAAGGAGGAAAACATTTCAAAACAAAAAGGTGGAAAATGAAAACAAAAATCCAAAACCATGACAATAATAGCATATGACACACTGTGTATTATGATACATACAAATTCCAAAGTATACTCATTCATTCTGAATTCAACATATTACAATGCATTTTAGCAAATGATGTTGCAAATAGAATAAAGTCACCAAGATCGATTTAGCATTTGACCCAACATGTACCTGATGATAACGCTGCATATCAAATCAGTGATTAACTTAAACATGCATTGAGGTACAATAATGATAAACCCATAAAGATTAGATGTAATTATTTGAACTTTAACTATTAACTATTTAACAGTTGAACTATTTTCATCTGGCCACATATGTGCAGTACAGCATGCATTTAATATTATTCTATTTCCAAGCAGAAATCAAGAAATAATAACTTGCATGCTTAGCGAGTGATACTTGCAGATTTGCCCAGACAGAAATCTCAAGTCTCAGGCATAAGAGAATTAAAGTTAACACTGCTGTTGTTACTGTATCATAATCCCCCAAAACACACTCTAATCAGTCAACATTGGGTGGCGGTTAAATGGAAACCACTGGGTTCTGATACATAAACCCTGTACCTCAGAGAGAGCAGCTGCTGTGCATTATAGCTCCGCTAACAGGCGGACAGGCTGCAGGGTTTGTTTTAATATCGCCCCTCTTGTTTTCATATTGAAAAACCACATCACAGGGAGTGGTTCACCAAATACCGGTTACAGATCTGAGAAGGCTTTATATTTTCCTGTGGAGCGACATTCAACAGGCCTATGAAGTGTGGCAGTCCAGAGCCGGGTTGGATTTGAAATGGTTAAATGCTCTCCATCTTGTATCTGTTCAAAGCGTCATTAGAGCTCCCAATTCAACATTAAACAGCAGTTACATTCACTAATGTTTTACTCTCGTCTGGCAAATGGGAAAACAAAACCAGCCCAATATGATTTATTTTCAGCCATTTATTAAGTGTATCTGACTCGAGGATTGACAAGGGATAAAACGGTAATGCACAACATTGCCCCCCTCCACATTTATACGGATAAAATTATATGAGGAGTGTGATGAATTAAAGGCAGACGGGTGATTTAAAGGGAGAGACGGCACAGTGGGAGGTGTGTGTGTGTGTGTGTGTGTGTGTGTGTGTGTGTGTGTGTGTGTGTGTGTGTGTGTGTGTGTGTGTGTGTGTGTGTGTGTGTGTGTGTGTGTGTGTGTGTGTGTGTGTGTGTGTGTGTGTGTGTGTGTGTGTGTGTGTGTGTGTGTGTGTGTGTGTGTGTGTGTGAGAGACAGCCATTAGATCGCAGCCATATCAAACGCATTAAGAGGTTTGATGATTCTTGTTCAGTCTATCACTTTGCTACTTATTTATTTCTTGGAGCTGATACACACACACATAATGTACACACACAAACTACAGGGTTGACTATCCATTTCAGTGAGGCTGGCTGGAAGCACTCACTCTGGGACAGCCATATTGCTTTCCTACCACTGCTGTCCTCAGCCCTGGCTGCCAGGCCCATACTGGCAAACCCCTAAAAAGCTGGAGCCCGATGCCTCTTTTACAGTTTACAGGAATGTGTCAGCAGTACAACCTGCAGTCTCACGGCATTTCGTGTAATAGTCACAAAATTAATCTATTGATTCGTGTTCACCAACACGATTTTCTCATTTTTTTCGGGTCACACAGAACGATTTTAAAAGCAATGTAAATAATAACAAATTAGAAGGAAAACAATATTTAAAAAATACAGATTTCAGTATTCTGAGGCTCTTAGCCCCATTTCTTTTCCTCGCGGACGGCAAAAAAAGTCAGACATGATACATTTTAAGATAAAAACAACAATCGTGGCTTGATATTGAGTAAAGAAAATGTTTATGAACCACACAGCTTCCGGTCTTCCAAGACCCGACCGGACAAAAAGACGTGGTGCAGGCACGAAACATACTATAGAAATACATTGCTTTTAAACACGAATCAATAGATTAAATAAATGTTGTAGCTATTACACGAAATACCGTGGGACTGGGTTGTGTGATGCTCTGTTGCAGAAACAGACCGGTTTAATTGTATCTATTTTAAGCAGCGGTTTTCATGGCTCTCTGACTCCCAAACGCCCAAATGTGTCCCTCATGATTTCATAGGTCTCACCGGTTGTCCGTTTATTAGACACTTGACATCGGTTTTAAAGTAAACAGTGGCCAACACCGATCTTTGATCATGCTCTGTGAGCCCAGAGAGGTCCTTTGATTTCAATTAGGTCAGAGTAACTTTGCTCTCTCTGCTGTCGGATAATCTCTCACTCAACCCGAAGTCTTTGCAGCCGCTGCCAACCCACATCACTAGCACAGTGCATTGAACAGTGACCCCTCTGGAAAATGGGGGTCGTTGAAAGGGGGACTTAGCAGGAGTTCTAAAAGGTTGGGCGTCATGTTTTCACCCTCTGTATACCCCGAAGAGTTGATTTAGAGCAGTGTGCCGGCAGCAGTGTAGGGGGGGGGGGGCTCTGAGTTTACTGCATGGATCGCTGTAATCCACCTCTGTACGGGCGCCAGAGTCTGACTGCCTGTTTATACTGACGGTTACACTTTGTGGAGAACATGAGAAGGTCCCCGCTCTCATGAGGCTGGGACTACAGTGTGTGAGAAAGTGTTTCACAAGAAATGTCGAGGGTTTGTTCCACTGAAATTCCCACTGTCTGCGCCCAGTTTTTTTTTATAAAGGTTTTTCAATGATGGAATAGTCTTGAAGTTATCAAAAATGATGGTTCTATTTCTTCAAGTGTTCCTGATTGAGAGGTCACATGACAGGGTTTTTAAGTTATATTTACCTGCAGACCTAACCTCATCCTTTAATTGGTGTCTGCTGGGGGGGGGGGGCATACGGCGGGGTCACCCACCCTGTTGTTTCCATGCCAGAGACTTCTGTAGGAACCACAGGTCAATCGATCATTTTCCTACCAATCAGAGGTGGCCTGTGGCTTTACAAAAGGTTGAGGCTGAAACTCATCCTGGTTTGTTTCGTCCAGGGTTCACACATCTCAAATCAAAGTAAATGATACTTGTTGTACCTTTCACTGGGTGTGACCAATACATACTTAAGCTTCTTTTTTTAATACTTTATACAGCTATATATATACATGTATATACAGGACTGTCTCAGAAAATTAGAATATTGTGATAAAGTTCTTTATTTTCTGTAATGCAATTTAAAAAAAACAAAAATGTCATACATTCTGGATTCATTACAAATCAACTGAAATATTGCAAGCCTTTTATTATTTTAATATTGCTGATTATGGCATACAGCTTAAGAAAACTCAAAAATCCTATCTCAAAAAATTAGAATAGTTCCTCAGACCAAGTAAAAAAAAAAAGATTTATAACAGCAAAACACAATCAAACATTTGAAAATGTCCATTAATGCACTCAGTACTTGGTTGGGAATCCTTTTGCACGGATTACTGCATCAATGCGGCGTGGCATGGAGGCAATCAGCCTGTGGCATTGCTGAGGTGTTATGGATGCCCAGGATGCTTCAATAGCGGCCTTTAGCTCATTAGCATTGTTGGGTCTGGTGTCTTTCAGCTTCTTCTTCACAATACCCCACATATTCTCTATGGGGTTCAGGTCAGGGGAATTTGCAGGCCAATCGAGGACAGTAATGCCATGGTCAGTACACCAGTTACTGGTGGTTTTGGCACTGTGGGCAGGTGCCAGATCATGCTGGAAAATGAATTCCTCATCTCCATAGAGCTTTTCAGCAGACGGAAGCATGTAGTGCTCTAAAATCTCTTGGTACACAGCTGCATTTACTCTGGGCTTGATGAAACACAGTGGACCAACACCAGCAGCTGACATGGCTCCCCAAACCATCGCTGACTGTGGGAACTTCACACTGGATTTCAAGCAACTTGGATTTTGCTCCTCTCCAGCCTTTCTCCAGACTCTGGCGCCTTGACTTCCAAATGAAATACAAAACTTGCTTTCGTCTGAAAAGAGGACTTTGGACCACTGTGCAACTGTCCAGTGCTTCTTTTCCTTAGCCCAAGTCAGACGCCTCTTCCGTTGTCTTGAGTTCAGAAGTGGCTTGACCATGGGAATACGGCTATTGTAGCCCATTTCCCGGACACGTCTGTGAACAGTGACTTTTGATACCTGGACTCCAGCTTCAGTCCACTGTCTTTGAAGCTCCCCCAAATTCTGGAAGCGACTCTTCTTCACAATGCTGTTAAGGCTGCGGTCATCTCTCTTGGTTGTGCAGCGTTTCCTGCCACATTTCCCCCTTCCAACAGACTTTTTGTGGATGTGCTTTGAAACTGCACTCTGTGAACAGCTTGCTCTTTGAGAAATTTCTTTTTGTGTCTTACCCTCCTGATGGAGGGTGTCAATGACGGTCCTCTGGACAGCAGTCAGATCAGCAGTCTTCCCCATACTTGTGATTTAGTTTACTGAACCAAGCTGAGTGTTTTTCAAGGCTCAGGAAACCCTTGCAGGTGTTTCGAGTTAATTAGACGATTCAAGTGATTCGTTGAACACCCTACTAGTATACTTTTTCATGATATTCTAATATTTAGAGATAGGATATTTGAGTTTTCTTAAGCTGTATGCCATAATCAGCAATATTAAAATAATAAAAGGCTTGCAATATTTCAGTTGATTTGTAATGAATCCAGAATGTATGACATTTTTGTTTTTTTAATTGCATTACAGAAAATAAAGAACTTTATCACAATATTCTAATTTTCTGAGACAGTCCTGTATATAAATATATATATAAAGCTTAAATTGGACAATATTTAGTTTTCTGTGCTGTGTTCGGTGTTCTTTACTTATCAGTTAATAGGAACAATCCTATGAAACATCATTTAGACACAGAAACATGTTAATAGGGCTGGCCTGGTATATCGTTTTTTATTTTTACAAGATGACAAATTGGTAAGACTACTGGTTGTTTAACAGCTTACATTACAATATGTTTAACTAATGCTTTTATCCTAAATGACTTATAATTAGTGCATTAAATCATATAGAAGCAAACTCAAAAGCAAGAATCCTGCAGGTACATTTCATGTATATAAACCCAACCAGATTAAGTGTTTCTGCATTAGCTTCCCTTAACTCCAAACGTTCCTAAATTCTATGTACAGAATGACGTTTTTTTTTCTGGCCAAAGTGTTAGTACATGAATGACAATATGTATGGTTAATCCAACTTCATTTCAAGTGTGCTGACTTTACTGTGCTGACTCTTAACTAACCCATAGATGCATTACTGCCAGTAAATGGACTGTTTAAAGTGCACAAGTGTGTGTTCAGTATACTGTGTGTTACTGTATACTACCTGTCGTCATATAAACACATACACGTCTTTAGGAGGTGAACTGGCTGTAAATTTACTTTAGCTCTCTCACAAGTGTTGGTCTTTAAGCTCTCACCTTAGTGTGTCACTGTTTATTTACTGTACTCTTTATGCCATGTGAAATATGATACTTACATTTTTGTCCGAGCAACATGTTTTATATAAAAAGCTAAGACTTACAACCCTTAAAGCTGCTGCGATGGAAGCCCCGCGGCCTAAACGATAGCTCCCACCGTGTCATTAGGGGCATGTGGAGAGGACCCCATGAAAACACTGCAAAAAATCTCCTTGAAGATCGAGGGAAAGAAAGGCAAGGGATATTGATCCATCTGTCCACGGATATGATACTTAAGCCCTGGTACTGAGAGCTGGAGAGCCCCTGGATCCATATCTCAAAGACTTTAATCCTGGCCCCTCTTACAGCTGGATTGGCCTTCACCTTAACCTCCCGACAACTGCTCCAGTAGATCAGCCATGGAAATGTTATTCTTCTCACAAGCTGCTTCCTTCCTCTCTCCCTCTTACTCTCCCATTCGCCAGTCTGCAGTTATTAACAGGGCTGCCCTGTGTTCCCATCCGAATTAGGAATGAGGGGAATTAATACCTGATCCTGGTTTTCATCCTTTTCTGCAGAAAAGTACTTATCCACCTTTTCTTGGAGTTGAAGTTGCAGGGGAAACTTCAAGGAAGAATGCATACATGACAGGTGCACCCGCTCATGGGCCTGCTGCTGCTATGACTAATGGAGCTTTTAAATTGTGTGATTCGTCAAGTATAATTATATACAATTGCTGTAAACAATGTCTTTGTACGATACTGGTGTGTGCAATGAAATGCAGTAATTGTTGTGACGGTGTTGAAGCAACTCTTCTTACCAAAATCACTGCATATCTGTAGATTCCACCATGGATGGAAGAGTGTGCAATGTTCATTCCAGTTAAAGCTGTTACAATAGGAACAGAATCTTCAGGCTTCCTACTGAAAAACTGATTTCAGTTTTTCACCCTGATATGGAAACATGTTACAGAGCAACAACATTAGTCATTTGCACCCTGATATGGAAAAATGTTACAGAGCAACAACATCAGTCATTTGCACCCTGATATGGAAACATGTCACAGTGCAACAACATCATTCATTTGCAGTTGTGGACACTGGATGAATTTAAGTCTCTTTTCGCTCAGTTTTTGGTCTCTGGTGTGTATTTAGTTGAGAGAAGCTGCAGTTCAGCGGATCATCTCTGTCCCTCCATCAGAACCTCAAACAGCTTCCGCTTCTTTAATAGACACCATGACCATGACTTATGTCTCAAATGTACGGGTGTGGGCGCTCAACTTAATGAATAATACAAGATCTAATTGTACAACCTTGCAACCTTACATTTACCAAGACAAAATAATATATATAACTTCAATCTGAAATCACTACTAATAATTTAAAGTTGTACTATTACAAATAAAAACTTACAAATCTGTGCAATCAAAAATATTCAATACTCATACTCATCCAGCCCTGGCAAGCAGCAGAGATGGAGTACTCGAGTCCTGGACTCGGACTCGAATGCCGATTTTCGTGACTCGACTCGGACTCGCGCACTAATTGATGCGACTCTGACTTGGACTCGTGAGTTCTCGCGCACAATGTCTTGGACTCGGACTCGTGAATTTTCCCCCCACGATGAGTCGGACTCGACTTGTACATTGACGCTCCGACTTGGACTCTGACTCAAGCAAGTTTTCTCTGGAGCCTGATGTATCCTGGCGTGTGCACCTGCGAGGCGAGTTCACGTACTGGGCCCCGCTATTCCTGTCTAAAGATGTCTAGAGACACACCCCGCATCGTGCTGTATGCTTTCACACATTCTGCTTCCATATTGGAAAAGAGCAGCGCAAAATGCTCGTTATGTGGAAACAACATTGAAGAGAAGGCTCCGTAACACATTAGGATCGAGTTCAGACATACAGGTATAGGCTGTCTTGAACACTATCATCCGAGTAATGTGATCTAATAAATAAAAAAAGATTCAGTCGATAACACGAAAGCACATGGCTACTTAACATGCAGCATGACGTCATTTTGCATGCTAAGTAGCCATGTGTTTTCTGGGGCTTAATCTTTATTGATATAATGTAAACATTCACTATAATAATCGTAGCGTCCCCGGCTGAATGATGGTTAAACTTATGGTATCTGTTTATTGCACACCCTTGCTTGTGTACAATCATTACAAACGTAAGAGCTTGTGCCCTTATCAGCCAGGTGCTGAAAACCCCAATATAACTATTTAGTATGTTAATTTAATCGTCATTATACATGTGTGTTTACACTGCTCCGTTGTCCATTAACCCTAACGTTTTTCTCTTTGATTTTATAATATTTTAATGTCTGTGGTTATTTAAACATTCCCTAATAACAGTATTGCCACGTCACTAAGTGAGAGTTAAAGACAGTGTTTTTAGTGTGCAACACTATGTGTCATTTAACCTTGAATTCACTGTTTCAAAACGTAGTATTTAGCCACATGCTAATGCTAACCTAAAACTGAAGCTAAAATATTTACTCGCAGGAAGTCGTTGTGTGAACTTTCGGTTTTTCAGAATAAAAGTTTTAAATTAAAATAGTGTATTTAATTTAAATTACGCCATATCAACATTGATTTTATTTCTTACAGGAGCTATAGCTACATTTCAACAAATATATCCACTAAGATTAATACATGAAGACTTTTGACTCGGACTTGACTTGGACTCTTCTTGGTTGACTCGGACTTGGACTCGGACTCGAAAAGGGGGGACTCGAGAGTGACCTAATTGGTGACTTGACTACAACACTGGCAAGCAGCTACTCCAATGATGTTCTAAATATAATGAAATGGCAGTTAATAAATTCAATAATAATTAAATAATTGGCTTTTGGAAAAGCGTGGAAAAGTTTGGAAAAGGTTTTTGTTGCATCACTGCTGTGCTGTATTTAGCCATTTCACTGTCAGGACACCTCCACTCTCAGTACAGGAAGTGACGATTCTGACGAACACGTTTTTTTCCCCGCCCCCCAAAGCATGATGGAAGTTATCAAATCACAAGGAAGACTCATCACGGAGGTGATGATTCCGCTCACCATGCACTTTGGGTTGGCCTTGGTCAAGCTCTTTTGACCCCCCCAGCCTGGTTCTCGTAAAAGTTGATTTAGCCATTTTTCGCTCAAATGACACCATGGAGGAATGTAACGGGACTCTGCCCGCCTCACGAGTGCCTATTTTCGGACACATTTTTTCACTTTTCCCCGGTTTTATTAACTTTTCTTTTTTTGGCTATTGCACCCGGTTACTTCTACCGAGGGACAGGTTCTTCTTCTGGTTTCAGAGCGCATCGAGTTTAAAATACTATCTACAAGCTGATGCTGACAGCCCCGCTCCTGCCGTCCGCTTGCTGCAGACCACACTTCCAAGCTCACCGGCAGGCACCGACTGGCCATCGGGAAGACCGGGAGGGTGTGTGTATGTGTGGTGCGAGCGAGCGAGAGAGAGACCTTACGTGTATTGTTGTTGTTAGCATCTGGTGCTAGCTAGCTGCGCTAACGGATATAAGGAGCTGTTTCAATGAAAACAGGGAGCTGTTTCAATGAAAACAGAGGAGCGACATTTCGCCGACAACTGCGCCGAGCACTTTACTTTATGCAGGTAGCCAGACAGTGGGACATTGTACGAAAAGTCAGCACAAAGCACGGATAGTGCGCGCAACATGACCGCAGCGTCCAGGCAGCTCCCGTTCGAGCATATGCCTTGAGTTGCACATATCTGCAACGATCCATCCCACACACACACACACACACACACACACACACACACACACACACACAATTTAGTCGAATATTTGTAATGTTCAGAGGTTGTTGTGTTTAATATTCATGAGCATATTTGTCATTGTTCAAATGATAATAAACATTTGCATAAAGCATATTTGTACACTCATATAAGAGTATTACAAAACTAGAAAAATATTCCTCTAAGGTAAATTAGAACAGATAAAAAATGTTTGATTAATTTGCGATTAATCGCGATTAACTATGGACAATCATGCGATTAATCGCGATTAAATATTTTAATTGACTGACAGCCCTAACTGACAATAAACAATACAAGGTGTCCCTTTTTGTATATAATAAGTGTCAGTATGAATTTATTTTGCATTTGCGTGCATTTCCTGTTCGGAAAGTGGCGCTGTAGCCTACTGATAGTGGTCGGCGAAAAGACAGTTTCAGTCAGGCGCAAGCAAGAGGGAGAAAAAAACTAAAACATGAAGAAACTAGAGCACACTCAAAGGTGGGTTATTGTATGAGTCAAATGTACAACTTGCGAATGTTGTATAAGTCAAATGTCAAACTTTTGCCAATTGCCATATTAACACTAGAACCGCCAACGGGGTCAATTTGACCCAGAGCTGTTTTATATTGTATGTAACTTTTTTTCAATAAAATATTAAAGTCTCCCAGTCCCTGACTTTTCCTGAAAGTGTGTTATGTAGCACCCTATGTTGTTAAAAATTGTCAATATGAAGTCAGATTGAACAAATCGCCAAAAACATTGCCATTTATACCTATTTCCGCCAAGCGGGTCATATTGACCCCACCCTTTTTTGCGCTATTGATTTCGTGTGTAAACAAACATGACGTGTTGCTATAGCAACGCCTTTTGTCTACTGCAGTTCCTTATAGATTGAGATATAGATTGAAAGAGAGATAGATAGATATATTGAGTCTGTAGCAGTAGCGTAGGCAGAAATGTACTTTAGGGTGGGCCTGTAAAAAATAGGGTGGGCCAGATTTTTCTTCTACGCATCAGAAGCTAACAACAATCCCCGCCGGTACCAGTGGCAGATTACTTTTAGAATACTTTTGGAATACTTTATTTTTCCATAACAGATGGGTATGTTTTGATGAACAGGAGACACGTATTTTACTGTTTTAATGGCTTATCAAGAGCACAAACATAACATCTTGGTGTCATTCTGGACAGCTCTCTCATCTGCACCCCACATAAAAAACATCACCCGGACTGCATTCTTTGTACTGTCTTAAAACCTTTCCTTAGAATATGTTATGAATTGTAAGGTGTCCTTGGGTGCTTTGAAAGGCGCCCCTAAATAGAATGAATTATTATTATTATTTATTATCTGAAACGATAATAACTTTTAAAACTTTTTCCAGTCACTTGCCCCATTCAGCAGCAGCAGGCCATTCACTTTGATTTGATCCCGTTATAAATGTCATAATTTCGACAATAAATAAATGCTATATAAACGTTATCTTGCACATTTTATCAAACCATCTCCGTTTCTAACTTTCAATATATTTTAAAAGAGATGTCTCTCTCTCATCTGCGTGCGGGGGCGGGGACTCACAGACGCGCTGCATCTCTCTGTCGATCACAGACATGCTGCAGCGCTGTACAGTGTGCACACAGTTCTGCCGGTAATGAATATTACATTTTGTGAGGAAACTTTTCCACCAATAATTCCAATAAGTATTCAAAAATGTAGTCACTTCAGGTCTACGAAAGTAACTGTAATCAGATTACTCGTTTTTCAAATGTAACGCGAGCTGAATACACTTGATTTTTGTATTCTGATTACGTAACGCCGTTACATGTATTCCGTTACAACCCAACCCTGTGTATATCTCTCTTGTAGTCCACCAGCAGATGAAAAACACCCACCTCTCCGCCTCTTCCAAGGGACGAGGGAACCGTGCGGCAGAGTTTCCGTTAACATTGTTTTTTTTCTGACAGCCCAGCAGCAGGAGAGGTGGGGAGAGGGAGACGTGGGGAGAGGGAGGCGGAGCTATTTCATCGTTATCAGAAAACTATCGTATAGATCGCTGCTAGATGAGGGCAGTGGGGGCTCTTCTTGGAGTCTGGCTTTTTTTTTTAAGACCAAAGTTCATGAGTGAACTTTGAGCCATAATTTATTTTGCAGTGCAGGCAGCTCTCTGCCTCTCTCACGTTATTATGGCGCGCGCCCGAACCAAAAAAAAGTGCAGACAAATGTATGCCACTAGTTAAATGGTTGTGCTTCTTTTGTGTAACTAGTTAACATGTCAGAGCTTTTGCAGCGCACTAGTTAACTTGTAAGACTTTTAGTGTCACTAGTACGGTCAGAGGGCCACTAGTTCATCAAAAAGCTTACAAGTTGGGACTTTGGTGCTGCTCCTGCAACCCTGGACCATGAGTGCAGAGCATGGTTTTAAAAGCAGTTACAGTGGAAATGACCCTCTGTGAAAATGAACTGATCATTGAGTCTTCTCTGCACAGCGGAGGGATTAGCATCCATCTGGGGGGCCGGTGGGGGAAAGTCATGTTCAAAGACACCGGGATCAATCTGTGTTAATAAATCCTGCTTGATGCAGCCGGGGGCCTCTTCCTCAATACATACTAATATCGCTAATGTCCATCCACCTTCATCCAGCCACAGCTTTATCATGCTGCTGCCAAAATGTCCTTGCCCATTGTCTCTTTTTTTACTACTATAATAATTTGGAGGCTTTTATTTTTCTCAGATGGGACATTAGGCCCCTGACAATCAGAGAGATATCAATCAATAGTTTTTGATATAAAAGGTGTTGTGACCGCTGATCGTATCAACTCCAAGGTGAACAGTCTGCAACACTCTGCTACATACACACATTTCTAATGGCCATTGTGGAGTGGTCTTTTCACATTTAGTCTTTGTTCTAATTACAAGTCATTATTTTTATTTTATTTAATGGAAATGGGCCTCTTATTTACCTATAAGTATTATGTTATCATCTTTAAGAGGCCTAAGTGCAGTACAGAGGGACATGGCTTGGGAACCACAAGGTTGCTGCTTCAAGTCCCCCGGAGCACCAACTACGTAGTGCTGGTAACTGCCTATTGCTCCTAATGCTAGGAAGGAAAACAAGAGTTTGAATTTCACTGTGACGATAAAAGGTTTATTCAAGTAAATTTGAGTGTTTAAATAAAAGAGGGAAAAAAACCTTCCCTGTTTGCAAGTATACAATGTGCATGCATCTGTGTTCCATTCCAGGTAGGATCAGCTTGTGTATTTCTTCATGTCAGTGTAAACATGTGTACAGTTTAAATGCATTAGCATTGCACATTACAAAGTGGTGTTTACTGTTGGGTGCTCTGTGTCCATGTGAGCCCCCTATAGTGTCTGCATGCATGTTGGCATCTGTGTGTGTGTGTGTGTGTGTGTGTGTGTGTGTGTGTGTGTGTGTGTGTGTGTGTGTGTGTGTGTGTGTGTGTGTGTGTGTGTGTGTGTGTGTGTGTGTGTGTGTGTGTGTGTGTGTGTGTGTGTGTGTGTGTGTGTGTGTGTGTGTGTTTGTTAGAGTTACCCTCAGGCTATAAGTCCCTTGTCTCTCTGTACTTCAATCCGGACTCCCCTCCCCAGACGTGACCCCTTGTGACCCTCGTTGTGCACATCAAAATAGGATGGAGGAGTGGGTGGAGGTGTGGGTCGCTGATCCATTTCTCTTCCGTCTGTGGTGTGTGTGAATTTAGAGTGAGGGGGGCCATCTGGAGAGAATGGGGGGGGGGGGGGGGTTAAAATTGTGGTGCATATGCTGTGGCTGGGTAATGGCCCCGGGCCCTCTCTCATCCAGCCTGAGTGTCTGCGCTCTGTCCCCAGCCGCAGCAGAACAAATGAACAATTCATCATCAGCAGTTGTCCTCCGGCCCGGACCCAGGTGATCACAACTGGCATCATCCTCTGCAGAATGGCTGCTATATTCATGGCTAGATGGTGGTGTGGAGATGGTATGGTAGCACCTGAGCAAGGGCTTACAAGGTTGTTGGTTCAAATCTGTAATGTGAATTGTGTTGGCTACTGAAGAAGCAACGTTCACTTTTCCTTACTTCAACAAATATAGTTGAGGTCCTCTTGAGCAGGGCACTGGTGAAGTGGGATGTGTAATTGGTCACTGAAGAAATGTTTTGACCAATCAACCACTGAGTGAGGGTCTGCTGCATCCAGGTTTGCATGCTTCACAATACTATGAGCTGTCAGGGTTCCCTACAATCCTCTGTTCTGTAATATCTGATGGCCCTCTGCAGAATTTAACCATTGAGCGCATCTATGTGTGGTCAACTCTGTGAATAGCAGAGGTGGGGACTCGAGTCACATGACTTGAGTCGAGTCGCATATTTTTTGACTTGAGACTTGCTTGACTAACATTGATAAAAGACTTGACTTGACTTTGACTTGGTATTCATGACTTGAGACTTGACTTAAGCTTGAGATAGATGACTTGAAAGGACTTGACTGTTTAAAATTAAATATTTGCGTTTGTTTTTGTAGTGAGATATTACGTTTAGTTTTTTCGAAAAACGTGATTATAGCGTCATGCGCGCAAACCTGGCAACCCACTAGAAGGCAGGAGTCTCAGTTAGCATGGGAGCGGCTAGCTTTACTCCAAAAATAGTGAAGTTTGGATTCAAGGATTATTTTGTCGATGACGGTAATAAGAAGAGAACAGCGGTATGCAGGGTCTGCAGCATAAAGATCAGTGACACGACCACCGCAACATCCAACTTCATTCGTCACTACAAAACCCCATAGAGAAAGGTGCGTGCATGTGTTGTGTTAGCTAGAAAGCTAAGGTTAAGTTTAAGCTACAGTACGTTAGACTAGGTTTCAAATCGATTAAGCAAAGAGAAGACAAAACGGTAAATTAACACTAGAACCGCCAATTTTGACTAACCCTGATACTGACGGGCTATCAGGAGAGAGAGAGAGAGGAAAAGAGATGCCTCGTTTGTTTCCCCTGTGTTATTATCAGAAGTTACTGTACACTTTTGAATAATGTAGTTCATCTACTTTTAGTAGTGTGTTTATATGTTTTAATGATGTTGTTTTTGTTTGTAGAAGTGCATCATTCCTTGATTTATTGTAAAATGAATCTGACCTTTTTGATCTGTTATGATGATAAACTGAAGCAATTTCTAAATTAACCCAATTAAGTGAGTTTTAAATCGCCCTACTTAGTTTATAAGGAAATTATGAAGAGGAACAAATTAAATGATTTGAAAATGATATCTATGTAGGTGCTGACGCTGTTGGCGGTTCTAGTGTTAACAGACATTTAAATGAAATATGTGTAATGGCAAATGCCATATATGATTTTCTTACCTGGAATTCTGCCTTTTTCAGCAGACTTTTTGATTGAGTCCTAGCTATATGGTCTGCAGTTCTGGGGTTAATATGAATCTAATATGATTGTCATCGGTCTAAATTAGATTTGAAATGATTAACTGTGTATGTAATGAAGATCATAGTGTGGGTTGAATCCATTTTCATAACCACTGTCTTTTAACTGATTTAAATGCGGAAACTGGGCTTATTCATCAGAATTTCGTATGACTTGAATTGACTTGCTTGACCTGAGCAATGACTTGACTTGACTTGCTTGACTCTCACCACAGTGACTTGGGACTTGCTTGATACTTGTAGGTCAAGACTTGAGACTTGCTCATGACTTGCACATGTAGGACTTACTCCCACCTCTGGTGAATAGTCATTAATGCATATAGTAAGACTCATACATTTTTTTACGCTATCCATGTCAGAACAAAAAAATAAAACATTTATCGTTGAACATATATGTAAAAAAAACAACACAGGAAAAAATGTTTCATGAATCAATTATTAATATTGAGGATAGAGATTAATCCGTAGTACATTTTGGCCCTAGAATCCTGGGGAGCGTCTGGAAAGCTTCCAGCTGACTCGCCTCATGAATCAACTGACGGAAGGAGGCAGCAGAGTCAGATCTGGGTCTGTTGTCTTTGGACTGGAAGCTGCTGGAGGCTCGGCTGCAGTCGTGTAAGATGGTGCTTGAAAGGATCACTTTAACTTAGGCATGAACGCTGGTCATACTTAATTTATTTATACATTGTATCAATATATATATATTTTCATAAATGAATCCACTATTAATGAACTCCATGTATGCCCATGCTTTTCAAGTAGGACAGACAGAGGCTGTGTTTTGCAATTATGGGTTCTTTGCCCTTTCAAGATTTTTTTTTACCATCAATACTGCAATTCCAATAATGCCTAAAACAAACTGCCCCTCCGAGCTTTTACAAGGTTTCCTCAGTTTAGAGTTGTTCCAAATTGTCACGGAATGCTTTGTTAACTATATCCATGACGAAACATTGCATCTCCACTGCAGCCTTCGTACGCCCTTCCTCTACACACAATGTTGCTGTGGCCACAGTTGGCCTTGTGACTTAATCATCAAACAGAAATAATATCAGTTACATTGGGTGTGGGGGCCCCCTGCCTGAGGCTTTAATAGGTGAGAGCGTCTGCTTCAGACCAGACCTCAGGGGAATTCTCACCCAACCTCCCACCTAGGACGACTCACTTACACACTCGCTATATAGGAGCTGCAAGTGTGAAGTAGTGAGTAGCAAGAACATTTGCAGGAGAAAAGAGTGAGCAGAGAAAGAGTCTGAAGAAGGTATATGGAAATATGTGGGGAAAGGCGTGAGACTGTGCCGCAGCTCCCCTATTGTTTTCTCATTAGTGAGCTGTATATCTGACAACGGATTCAAGCTGTTTCTTTGCAAAGCAGGTACGGCACACACACATCAGTATGCAAGGCCTATAAAGAAAAGGAGCTTAGTTCTTATTATTGCAATAACACCTAGCAGGTGAGTTTTGAATATGCATGAAATGAATATCACACATTTCCAGATTTATTATTATCATTTGCAGTAGAGTTTAAGAGGCAATCACATTCTGCAAAGTTTTGAAATCCAATACATAAAATCCTGCATCAATATTACACTGTGTTTACAAAATACTAGGATTAAAGGTCAGAGAATGGCAGGAGTCATACATTATGTTTCTTAATAGAGACCTGTGAGCACTTATGAATGAAAAGTGATACGCTCTATACAGTGGCAGCCGGCCAATAGGGGCGCCGCCCCACCTCTTCCCACATTCTAGATTGTCATTAAAAATTACTTTAATTTCATACATTTTCAAAAAAATGTTTTAATGAACAAGGTTAACAATTATGAAATGGTGTACATTTTGGTAGAGCCCCCCCTGGAGAAATATGCAACAGCCGCCACTGGTTTTATGTTCCCTGAAGTTCACTTAAAAAAAAAAAAGAGTAATATTTGTCTTATACGGAGCCCTGGAGGGTTAATAGAGAGAAAAATAAATAAAACGTGGCCACGAGATACCTTCTCGTGCGAACGCTTTAGTAACTTGTGCGCACGAGTTAATAAAGCGTGCGCACGAGTTAATAAAGCGTGGCCTCGTTTTTTGTGTGTGTGCGTGCGTGCGTGTGTGTGTGTGGGCATTTGTTTATGATAGTATCGTTCGTTCCGGTGCACTCCGGCAGGACTATAGCACATCGAGATTAAGATTAAACAAATTTCTTTCACTTGGGAATACACATATAACTATGGAGAACCAGATTTGTGTAAATTATTGTTCGTGGTAATTGGAAAACAAATGCCGGTGGTGTCGGACGCACATAAACACACCGAACACGCACACACAGAGCGGAGCTGAGCACAAACACACACACACACACACACACACACATCATGCGCCCCGGTGACAGGACATCTCCTGCATAAAACGAGGGGGAATACTCTGGTAGTTCGATATGTTTATAGGTGTGGTTAGCAGCCTCGATCTCTATTCAGCTGTTCTAATGAAGGGAAACGCAGTGAAGTAAACAGTAAAAGGCACAGCTCTTTGCAGCTGGTGCTGCTCTTCTCAGATTCGGCTGAGTTACACGTTACTGCCTCCAGTGCCCTGTACGACGAAGCCAGTTCAACAGACCCTCGATATGTTTGATTTACCCGGCTTCACTAACCCTAACAAACGCGATGTCGATAAGCGGTCCTACGAAGCTGGTTATCAACTCAGTAAATCAACCAGGGTTTCTCTGACCGGCTGAGAGCGCGTTCACGTGAAAGGGACGGGATTAGCAACATTTGACCAATCACAAACATGGAGACGCGTGCTGACAGCGCAGCGTCACACTTCATGAATAAATAGTAAATAGCAAATCCTGCTTCGTAGTACAGGCCACTGGTGACGCAGAGATTTCATAAAGTGAAGGAGGTTTTCCTTCTATAAAACAGCTGTGGGCAGCAGATACTGTGAGTCACGGACAGGAATCCCTCAATATAAATAAAACGAGGCCACGCTTTATTAACTGGTGCGCACGCTTTATTAACTCGTGCGAATGAGAAAGTAAAACGTGGCCACGTTTTATTTATTTTTCTCTCAATGAACCCTCCAGGGCTCCGTACTCTTACCAGTTTGTCATGCATTTCTTTATTACCTCTGCATGCAAAGTAAAGTAAGTACAATTTCGTATTTTATTTCTGTGACCAATTAGAATTAATCAAAGATTATTATTGTGATTATCGCTTTTACATTTGTTATTCAATCGACACAACTGTGTATATAGCAGATATTGAATGTAGGGGAAGGGTTGGGGAAGGATGAAGGATGTCAGGCTGGTCTGGAGGACTAACTGAGGTCAAGGCAAGTGGTCGTGAAATCCGAAACAAACAATCTAATCGAATTCAATGATAGGTAATCTTAAAAAAGAAAGAAAGGTGAAAATGTGTTAATCCCATGATGCATCAGTACACTAACCACCTTTGCTCCATTAGGAGTCAGAGATGGACGGCGGCCGCTGGTCCTCCTGCACTCTGATCTGCTTTGGTGTGAAACATGTGCTAGCATCATTAGCCGCTGACTGAGTCCATTTAAGGCCACTTAGCACCTCCTGCCTGCCTGCAGCCCTGTGTGTGTGTGTGTGTGTGTGTGTGTGTGTGTGTGTGTGTGTGTGTGTGTGTGTGTGTGTGTGTGTGTGTGTGTGTGTGTGTGTGTGTGTGTGTGTGTGTGTGTGTGTGTGTGTGTGTGTGTGTGTGTGTGTGTGTGTGTGTGTGTGTGTGTGTGTGTGTGTGTGTGTGTGTGTGTGTGTGTGTGTGTGTGTGTGTGTGTGTGTGTGTGTGTGTGTGTGTGTTGCCATCTCCGTTCTGACACAGGCGAGACCGTTAGGCTTCGGGCTTACATTGTTACAGCACAAGTATAGTCAGAGACCAAAACTAAATAAATTAGATATTAGGCAAGCACAAAATGTAACTAAAAAAATAACTAAAATAAAAAAATGTAAAGTTGCACTGATAGTAAAAAGGGGCCGAGGGTGTGAGCATGTCTCTGTGTTTGTTTGTGTGGTGTTTCCTTTTGTTTTTATCTTAATTTTAACATCATTTATATAGTTTAGATAATAGCTTGTTGTACCACTATAAAATGAACCAAAACCCAAAATGACCAAATGCGTAAATCAATAGTCTGGCATGTTTTGCATCATCTGACCAGCTCATCTGTCTGGCAGATACCACCGATCAAACTATTTAAAATCTTTCACTTGCAGGAACCACGCCACAACAGTGTGATGTTTGTAGGTTTATTGCAAGAAGTAACAATTAATTGATATGGAGGGGTTGATGAGATGTTATGGTGTGGCGGGACGTGCTGTGGTTCGTGCAGAGGGAGACTCAGGGTGCGGGTACCGTCTCCGGCATGATCTGCTCGGGCTGATTGCGGGCCCCCAAAAGAGTCGGATTAAATGCAGCTGACTTGAGCGTGTGCATGTCTGACGTCGTTTAGATTGTTGCAGATGTAAGCGTGGTACGCTTGGGATGACCAGCGGCCCGAGGGCCTAGATGATTTGGATCAGAGATGCCCAGTCTAGCAGCTTTGGACGCTGCACCAATGCGGGAGAAATGGCTCGAATAATGTTCTGAGAGTGCCCCCAAAATACGCCGGATGTTCCAGAAACGTGTGGCTTGAAAATGACATGCCCGTAACAAAGACTATATCTTCACTTCTAAAAGGGGTAAATAATAATATGTTATCGGGGGGACGTTCCTAAATCCAACTAAACATTACCATTGAGGAGTTAGAATGATGCGCACGCAGCTCCGTTACACTCTAGTCTAAAGGAAGGGGAGGGGAAACAAGGGGATGGAGGGATGAAGGGATGTATGTGCAAGGGGATTGTGTGAGGCCTGTGAGCACAGGGATGAGAAGAAGGTTGACATGAGCTGCGACATGTCAGACCCAGAGAGAGCAGGTACAGGGGTTTGCTGGTGACTCAGGCTGTGTCCGTGGAGGAGAACAGAGGCCTTCTGACGTCACGAGTCGTGGCGCGCGCGGTGGTTGACTCTGAAGCAGGAAGACCTGTAGGTCTTGTTGTTACCGGTGTGCTGCTGTAGGCTTTGTAGAGGTTGAACAGTCTCGCCTTGTTGTCGTTTCGATGGAAGTGGATGCCATGTTCTTTCAGGAAACGTTGAAGTAGGCGCCGCGGTGAGTGGCTTGGGGTTGTGGATGAGGCAGGCTGCCGGTAGTGGGGAGATTGGAGCTGGCTGTGCCTGTTGTGGCCCCGATTGTTTGCTCTCGCTGGTGGAGGAGACGAAGCCTGGGATCTATCTGGAGTTGAAGGTATTTTGTTGGGGAGCCTAGTGTTATAAATTAAAATCAATGTTTTATGGCATAATTTAGTTAGCATTTAAACTGACGGTATGTTCTATTTTATTCTGGAAAAAAACGGAAGTTCTCAATACCAAGCTTTTATTCTGAAAATCCTTCATGACGACATCCGGGACTACCATCCAGTAGTATCATTAAAGTGGCTATTGACGCCGTTAACATGTGTTACATATAAAGTTATGAAAGAGATAAGGAGGAGAAAAGGCATGTGGAAGTAAGCAATGAATGTAAAATGTCGAAATCCTCTGTTTAACGCAATATCGGACACAGAAGACCGAGGGGGGAGTCCCCTACGTCACTACAGCCCCCAGAGAGGAGGGGCGAACAGCCAGCAAGCGGGAAGGACGAATGCTCGTGGGGTCTCTTCTGCTTGGCCGACCGAGGGAGCTTTTTACATCCCTCTCTCTGAATCATCTTCTGCTTGTAACATTACCACGCCATTTTAATTAAAGTACCCATTTGAACCTTCTCAGAGGCTCCATTGGTCTACTTACTTTTAAAGCTTCTCTCCTGGACGCGAGAATAACGAACACAGTTAACACTAGGTAGAACCTAACCTGTTAAGCCCGAGAGACCCCGTTACCGGGGGCCTCCTGCAACATCTTGCAGGAAACAGTGTCTGAGGGCATGTTCATTTAATAAACTATGAATGTTTTATATCCATGTAATGGAAAGAAACTCATCTAGATGATCATTTAAAAAAAAAAATTAAAAAAAAACCACAATGCTAACGCTGAGCCTCTGATTTAGCAACGAGCGAAACATGCTAACAGATGACTGCACCGAAATTCACTCACAAAACCTTATTATTTATCTTTGCTGCACATCTCAACCCATCGATTCATATCGTGAGGGGACACAGAATTGAGGGGTACCCTCATTATCACTCAATTATACGAACTCTTTAGATATTAACAAGAACACACATCCAAACATATGGAGCTAGGTAGCTAGAAACACTTACATGGCTCACCTCTGTTGTAGTCTGGTCAAAAGTGGTCTTCAATGGCATTAAAACGACAAAACGCTGCTGAAGTTAATTCATAGGTTAATCTAATGTGTCTGTGTCACTCTGAATGATTTCTGATAATCCATGAGCAACACATTTGCACATATGGAACTAGGTAGCTAGAAACTCTAACATGGCTCACCTCTGTTGTAGTATGGTCAAAAGTGGTCTTCAATGGCATTAAAACAATAAAAACGCTGCTGAAGTTAATCCATAGGTTAATCCAATGTGTCTGTGTCACTTTGAAAGATTTCTGATAATCCATGAGCAACACATTTGCTTTTCGGTTTTGTGATGTCAGACCTAGAGACAGCTTCACTTTGGAGCAAAACTGCGTGCGCGAAGCCCCCACCTTTTTGTTTTACCATGTGTGTGTGCGGGGAGATTCCCCTTTGATTATATTGACTCTAACGGTCAGAAAGAGATGTCAATCACCAAAATCGACCAATGGGTTCCAGAGAAACGTTAAACCCCCATTTCCACCCAAATCACATCAGAGGTGGAGTTTATTTAGCTAAATCTCTCTAAAAAGGTCAAATGACACTTGTTTTGCATCAATCTTGATACAGGGTACTTATTATATGTTGTTCTTTGGATTCCTAAAGCTTTTAGTCTACTTTACCATCATCCAAGGGTAGTTTTCACTGTAAGTAATCAATCAAAGTGGATGGACGGGACGCTGAAGAAAAAAATTGAAGAAATATAGACCGCAAAAAAAATAATCCTGGCCAAGATTAGGGTCCTTGAACACAACACGAGCCTGACGTGTCTGACAGGGGTGCAGTTTTGACAGAGAGCACCAGAACGCCAGAACGCCGCTCCGGCACTTGAGAAATTGCAGTACCCATAAGGAGCCGTACACATGCCGCAGTTTTTGCGTGGCTGTGTCTTTAGTTGAAAGCCCAGTGGCGATCTGTTCATCTGTCATACTGATCATACAGTCAATAACTTTGTTGTTATTAGCATCTGGTTAGCTAGCTATGCTAACGAATATAAGAAGCTTTTTCTCCAACCAGTGAGGTAAAGGCACATCGTTATCATCATCTTTATTTATTTTATCTTTATTTATCTGTTGTTATTTTGTTTTACTTGCTTGTAAGCGCTTTGAGCATCAGGAAAAGCGCTTTATAAATGTAATGTATTATTATTATTATTGATATGATCATTATAGTTATACAAAAATAAGAGAATAAAGTAAACAGGTATAAAATACTGTATGACAGTAAAACAAAGTTGTTATTAATAAACAAGAATACAGTTTGAAAGGGGAGTGATTTGTAAATATATCCATAAAGAAAAAGAAAATCTGCTTACAGTTCTGTTTCATACGGATGTTGAGAGATGTATCCATAGATCTCTTCATGTTGCTCTCAAAGTGCACCAGATTGATGCTTTTAACTTAAACTTTTAAAAACAAATCTTCCCGGGGGAGCATGCCCCCCGGACCCCCCTAGAGGGTGTGAGGTACCCCCCCACTTAAATCGTGTCCACATGGATAGGAAACTAAATACATTTTCACACATCTTGTATCCATATCTTTCTGTTGTGGTGGTCATGCCACAACGTGCACGTGCATGCATGCGCGAGTCATGGTAAGATATCTGGATTAAGAGGTTGCTTTTTCTTTGCACAGCATGAAAGAAAGGCCAAATGAATGGGCTGTGATTTTAGTATTTTTAAGCAGAGGTCAATAATTTGTACGGCCCTCGGAGGATGTTGAAAAAATTGAAATGGCCCTCGAGAGGAAAAAGGTTCCCCACCCCTGTTCTAAACCATCAACGTGTATCTTAGACCCAATTCCAACTAAACTGTTAAAGTGTTTCAATTAATTAACACTTCTTTATTAAATATTATGAATATGTCTTTATTATCAGGCTTTGTTCCACAGTCATTCAAAGTAGCAATGATAAAACCTCTTCTTAAAAAGCACAACCTCGATCCAGAGGATTTAGCCAACTATAGACCTATTTCTAATCTTCCGTTCCTCTCAAAAATTCTTGAGAAAGCAGTCGCAAAACAGTTGTGTGATTACTTAAAAAACAATGATTTATTTGAAGATTTTCAGTCTGGCTTTAGAACAGCGGTTTTCAAAGTGTGAGGCGCGCCTCCCTTGGGGGGCGCCAGAGAGCTTCAAGGGAGGCGCAGCGTGAGAAAATAATAACGACAAACAGTGAAATCTAGCTGGTTAATTTCAGCTAACTTTATGCGAGTGGCAACATGCAGTGTGCGAAAAAGCACATGTCCGATCGTCAGGGACGTGTTATTTATAATATCGGACAAATACATCTTTCCATTGACCTGTCCGACAGACAAGTGACTTTTTCGCCCATAAATGTTAGTTTCGGTTCTACTTGTCGATTCCTAAGGAAATGCATCTCGCCGCTTTCTGTACTGTTGGACGGGACGGGGCGGGAAGTGTAGCACAGTGGCAGGGTTGGGAAGCAAAACTCGGTTCGGAGTAAGAACAAATAAGAATTGTCCGGTCCCGGGAATAATAAGAGTTGTGAGGACAGGAGGCGGAGGCCGAGCCCCGCGGACAGCAGCTCTCTCTCTCTTTATGCTCCGGATCAACTGATCGCTGCATGGTGCAGCTCGGAGTCTCTCTCTCTCTCCTTCTCTTTCTACACACAGCGGCTCCGCTGCCCGTTTAACAGCCTCATCTTTGTCAACCTTTCTTATGTTCTTTCTTTAACACGTAATGAAGGTTATTAAGCGTTTTAGCTCCTATGTTGTTAATATTGACCGCCATTTCCTTTATGAAGTAAAGCAGCCTCCCTGTCTGTGTCCTCGCGCTGTCCTCACATCCCCGGACCCCCAGACTCGGAGCACCACAGGGATATCAGTATTGTTTATGAAGCAGGGTAAAGAAAGTAAATGATTGAAATGAAAATACTATTTATTTACTTTTACAAACAGTGAGTAGCTGGGCAGCTGCAGCATGTGTGTTGCAGGACATGTGTTGGACAGACAGAGTGTATGGTTGGACTCTGTCCCACAGACAGGTTGCAGTGTAACATCAGAGAGGACTGGGACTCAGCACGATAGATTCAAACACACACACAGAGACGAGACAAGAAGAGAGAAACAGTCGGAGTAATTTCAAATGCCGTGCCAAAAAAAGAGAAAGGTAGACAGCGAAAACAGAGCATTTAATTACATTTTCTCTTACTGGACCTCTTTGAAATGCAATTGAATGCCCCTGCATTATAGCAACAACAATAATAATAATAATAATAATAATAATAATAGCAATAATAATTGGGAGGGGGGGGCGCGGCTGTTCTTATGTTCTCTGAGGGGAGGCTCACCTTTCTACACTTTGAAAACCCCTGCTTTAGAACACATCATAGCACAGAGACTTCTCTAGTTGAAGTCACAAATGACCTTCTAATTGGCTCAGACAAAAGACTTGTCTCTATTCTTGTTTTGCTCGATCTCAGTGCTGCATTTGATACTATCGACCATGATGTCCTATTGCAAAGACGAGAGCACTTAGTTGGCATACAGGGAACTGCTTTAGGCTGGTTTAGGTCCTATCTATCTGAACGCTCTCAGTTTGTGGGTGTCAAAGATGAATCTTCCATGCAAACCAAAGTTAGCCATGGAGTGCCACAGGGCTCAATGTTTGGACCTATTTTGTTCACATTATATACTGTATGCTTCCGTTAGGTAATATTATAAGGAATCACTCTGTACATTTTCATTGTTATGCGGTTGATCCTCAACTATATTTATCAATCAAGAATCCAATCAACTAAATAAAATTCAAGACTGCCTCAAGGACTTTAAAACGTGGATGACCTTATATTTTTTATGTTAAACACGGCCAAAACTGAAGTTATTTTACTCGGCCCAAAAAATCTAAAGATATACTAACTATGGATGGCATTAATTTTGCCTCCAGTGAGACTGTAAGGAATCTTGGTGTTATATTTGATCACGATTTATCCTTTAACGCCCACATAAAATCTATCTCAAGGACCGTCTACTTTCATCTACGCAACATTGCAAAAATCAGGCATATCTTGCCTCAAAATGATGCAGAGAAACTAAACTTTTGATAAAGCTTATAGTTAGGGCTGATTGGATTCAGCCCCTAGTTTTGCTGTTATAGGCTTAGTTTGTCGGGGGACACCTTACTTCTTCCTTCTCTCTGTCTGTACCTGTGTATTCTCATGTTCCGAATAACCCAGCTTCCCCAAATTTTCTTTTTGGTGTCTATCTACGCCGGGATCCTGAGTCGTGGCTGATCCTGTTGCTGTGGTTCTGGATCCTGAGTCATGGATCATGCATCCTGAGTCCTGGATCCTGAGTCCTAGATCCTGAGTGCTGGACTTCGAGTCGTGGCTGAACCTGTCACTGTGGTCCTGCCCGACTCTCATCATACTACTTCCCTGATGGCTCCCACAGGATTGTTGACATCCTAGTGGATTCATCTTATTATAGACACATGCACTTCCAAACATTTGGTCTACCTAGAGTATGTTGCAAATGTATTATCTTTTCAATTTACACAGGGCATCTATTGCACGTCTGTCCGTCCTGGGAGAGGGATCCCTCCTCTGTTGCTCTCCCTGAGGTTTCTCCCATGTTCCCTTTAAACTGTGGGTTTTTCTCTGGAAGTTTTTCTTTGTACGATGTGAGGGTCTAAGGACAGAGGGTGTCGTATTGTCATACTGATATTCTGTACAAACTGTGAAGTCCACTGAGGCAAATGTAACATTATGAACTTTAATGTCACAGGCCGATGCTAAGCCACAGCTTTATATTGATTAAGATGGATCACATCCTTTTGACAGAAATACAAACAGCTATGTGCATGCACTTGCTTGCCAAATTTCCACTCCCCCCTCTGTATCCTCTTGTCTTTTCCTCCTTGACTTTCACTAAAGACTGCGGGGCCTCCTGCCAAGCACCGGGCAGACAGGCAGAGAAGAGAGAGAGACAGACAGACAGACATACAGACAGACAGAAATACAGACATAACAGATCTGAAGCCAGTTTCAACTCCCCGTGCCAGTAATCTATAAAGAGAAGCGGAGAAGGAGCAGGATGTGTGTGTGTGTGTGTGTGTGTGTGTGTGTGTGTGTGTGTGTGTGTGTGTGTGTGTGTGTGTGTGTGTGTGTGTGTGTGTGTGTGTGTGTGTGTGTGTGTGTGTGTGTGTGTGTGTGTGTGTGTGTGTGTGTGTGTGTGTGTGTGTGTGTGTGTGTGTGTGTGTGTGTGTGTGTGTGTGTTTCTGAAGAGGGGCCAGGTGTGTGTCCCTAAGGCCAGGGCTCAGGTTGAACAAGGACTAACACAGAACAAGACTATAGGGCAGAGATGGATTATAATTAGGGGTGCACCGAATGGGAAATTCTTGGCCGAAACCGATACCGAAAATAGGAAACAGGTGGCCGAAAACCGAATGCCGAAAGGCCGAAAATGATTAATAGAAATATATATAATGTATACATTTTTTACCAATGTTGTTCAGCTTCCTGATTATGGAAAAAGACATGATTATGGCAAAACTTAACTTAAATAATAATCACTAGTATGGGTCCATAAAACATTTATTTACGGATTATGAGGACAATTCGCATGGATACGCACCAGCATTATAAGGACATTTCGACTTGTGAAGACAAAACTGGTGTCCTCACAAGTCGCGCAGTGTCGAAGCACTTATCAACATGTAAATAAAACCCTCCCGCTTTTTCTCGGTATGTCCTAATAAACCACCTATACCTGATTTCTAGTGTATATTTGTGTGTGCTCATTGTGTACAAAACGCTCGTACAGCCGATTCATGGTATTGCAGTTTCATACACATTTCCCTCTCATTTTACACAAAATATGCGCTTTTCATTGGCTGGACACACCTGCTCACTGATTGGGCGGCTAAAGAGTCCATCAGGCAGGTTCTCATCCGGGATTGGCCAGCAGTCATCACGCGAGCAGGTTCTCATCAGGGATTGGCCAGCTACAACCTAGCATCAAAACTGCAGCTGTTCGTTTATTACTTTGTTTGTCCGGCTCAGTGTACGCCACGGGGCATGCTCCCCATCGCTTTTCGTGTGTTTTAAAAAGTAATAGGATGAAGTTAGTTAGTTACTTATTAAGTAAGTTAATCCTACCAAGACACTGCATTTGACTGGAAACGTTACATTAACCTTTAACTCTGCTGTCAGTTAGCACAGTTTAGCTTAGCATCAACCACATGGTAATGACTTCCGCTTTACAACTGAATTAAATGCAATGTGATATTAAAAGACTGACTATTTATGCCCACTTATGTGTGTTGATTACTAGTTATACTACTGGCCTGTTACTTTTTGAATAAATAATCGTCTTTAAAATGTTGCTAAGACAGATGTATGCTGTGTGTTACTGTGTAGCTCTCACATCCGTGCAGCGGGCAGCCGTCATGCGGTTACAACAGAGTGGCTCCTCAGTGCAAGATCTGTGCATGCATGGAGGAGCAGACTACCGTGTTTTGCAAATGAAACGTGCAGCGTTTCATGCACCTGTAGGTTTCATGCACATACATGCAGACGTAGCTGGTGACTGTAGGTGCACTGCCGTCGGAGCACACCAGGACGACGTTCCGGGACTTTAAAAATGTTGGGCATTCTTATTAATGAACTACCATCTTTAATAGAACAGTGTATCATGCCTCATATTGAACCCCTATTTTTTCTAATGCATATTTTTTCCCCCAAGAGATGTTATTGTTAACCATGTACATTAAACTTAGCCTGTTCTCTGTTTTATATTTTAGCAAGGATGATGCAAAGGAGCTGGAGAAAGACTGCTGAACAGGATGCAATAGAGCATCATTCTGGGCAGAGACAAACCCTTCCTAGAGCCCAGGTTCATTAACACATTTAAAGGTAAGCCATTCATCTCATACAGCATGTAGTATCAAAGACCGTATAGCATTGTTTCATCAATATGACCCTGACCTTTTAGCCATTGCTCTTAGGTCATCAGCCTCACGTATTTTCAACAATGGACGTTTTCAGGATATGTAATATGTAAATGTGTGCCCCTCTCATCTAATCAATAGATTTATGATCGATAGATCATTAATCATCATACTAAAGTGGCCGCTCAAACAGATGTCTTAGCCTTGCTGAAGAACGTTTACCATATCCTCATGTATGCACCAATACAACAATTAAGGAATGCTCTGTTACAGTAAAAGTCCTGCATTCAAAATGTTCCTCAAGTAAAAGTATAAGTACTCAGATCTTGTACTTGAGTAAAAGTAGGAGTACTCAGCTCTTGTACTTGAGTAAAAGTAGAAGTACTCAGCTCTTTTACTTGAGTAAAAGTAGAAGTACTAGAGTGTAGGAATACTCTGTTACAGTAGAATTACTAGAGTGTAGGAATACTCTGTTACAGTAAAAGTACTGCATTCAAAATGTTCCTCAAGTAAAAGTAGAAAAGTATTATCATCAAAATATAGTGAAAGTAGCGACAGTAAAAGTAGTCATTGTGCAGATTGGTCCATTTCAGAATAATAGATATGATATGTTTTATAATGATTGATCATGAAAGTGTTCTCAAAGCTGGTAAAGGTGCAGCTAGTTTGAATGACTTTGTATACTGCAGGGTAGCTTGTGGATTTACTCCAGGTGGAACTTAAGTCTGATTTAACACTTGATTATATTTCACATCATTCATCCACATCTGTAAATTAACTAAAGGTATTACATACATGTAGTGGAGTAGAAGTACACCATGTACCTCTGAACTGTAGATGAGTAGAAGTACACAGTAGCAAAACATTGAAATAATTAAGTAAAATACAAGTAGCTCAAAATTGTACCCAAGTAAAGTACTTGAGTTTATGAACTTAGTTACTTTACACCAGTGGCTATAAAGATAGAAAGACTAAGCCTTGCACAGGGGCATGAAAATACATTTTTAAAATGCTCAACAGTGCTGCCAAAAATATAAACTGACTGCTACACAATTCAAATAAATTCCCCACACTTGTACCTATTTGCTGTAAAGGAAATATTCCCAGACGAGGAGATAACATACAACTATGGGGATCCTGCTTGGCCCTGGTGCTCAATAGTGAGGTTCTGTTCTCTTTAGGACATTGCTTAACTGACAGGGAAAAAGTGTTGCATTGCTCTTCATGGTACTACCATTCATCTCAGTTTAGCAGATTTGATTTATTTCAGCAAAAAAAATTGTACTGTTAACATTATTTTCTGAATTTCACCTGATTTAATAAAAAATTAGTCAATAATGTTTTAAAGTCGTACCTGCCTTTCACTTATTTACAGGAAGTATGTGGTGGGACCGAACTTCGTACAACTCCAAACACATCAGGGAACAAGATGGTAAGTTTCAATGTATTATTTTTCCACACATTGTTGCGTGTCGCTGAATGGTATAGATTGAAGCTGTTTTACCAGGACTATCGTCTTGGTCAGGGGCTCCGTTTCCCCATACTTTGGGTCAAATTGAAACGGGTTAAATGTCATACTACACAGAAAGATAAAGGCCGTCTGGTCATAGGGTGTCTTGTAGGGACAGCAGTCCTTGTAAGGACAGATGATTTACAACCTGTTGACATGACTAGACATGAGATCATTGCCTTCATCCAGCATGTGCACACCTCCATAACTGTTAAACCTTTGCAGCACACAAGTCAGATCAAACCACTACCAAGGTGACAACAGTGTCTTTTTTTTGTGTTACAATTTCAGGCTCACTGTGAAGAAGCTTCTAACCCTGAGCCCGACAGAGATCCTCCGTCCTCGCCACCAACCAAAATGGCAAGTTATACTTCATATCACAATCACTTTCTGTGTCGGGCTGTAGAGGGAAACAATACGGGCCTGTGACAGTATTGTACTTTTCTTAATGCTGTGAAAGATTAGTCAAATTCCAGAAACTGAAACATATGTGTCTCTATATTATTTAAGCCATAGTTTGTAGACTGTTATTTGTTGCACCATGAAGAGATAAATGCTCAGAGTAACGGCCCGTCCACACTACAGCTTCGACAGCTTCAAAAACGGTTTCCAACGCGTCTGCCCATTCACTTTGAATGGGGTGACGTCACGTTGCCTCGCTTTTCGCCGAACTGAATTGTGGGTAGCAGAGCGGAGCTTTCCTGGCGTTTCAGGCTGAAAAAGTTGAACAATGTTCAACTTCTGAAGCCGGAGACGTCGGAGTAGCCAGCGTCAGCCAATCAAATCCCGTTTATGCAAATCTGACAGTTCAAGCGCTAGCCAATTAAACCGCGTGCAAGCTGGGAGAGAAAGACCGCAGTTCATTTCCTCATATTCCAAACGAGAAATTACAGTAGCAAATCACCCGGTTCTTTACGACCAGAACTATTTACTGGGATACAAACCGGAGGAACCAGGCATGGAGGGAGGTGGCAGAGACAGTGGTTGAAACTGGTAGGTTTTCGCCTGTTTGGGGAGTTTAGGCTATATATATATATATATATATATTGCTCGCATAAAATCCCCGGGGTTTTTTGCCTTGTATGCCGGGGGCGGGACATTCATGTGATTGGTTGTTGGTCGCGGTGCTCGAATAAAATCCCCAAGCTTCAGACACGCCCAGCCCCAAGCTTTTTTTGAAGCTGTAGTGTGGACGGGCCGTAAGAGTTAGTAGAAGTCATATTTGGAACAGAGGAGCAGCGCTACAATGGCATTCATGAAACAAAATGAGGATGCCAACTTGTAATATGGTTAACATTACAGTCCTACTGTGCTCATCAGCTTTCTTCCTTGGATGAGATATGCTGATGGCTGCTGCACACATAGCATGCCAACAGTCAATGTGTTAGTAGATTTTTATTAATTATTGCTCTGTGATAAATTGCTTTTCGGCCCTAACATGTTATGTAGGGGCTAATAATGTCTTTTTATTTTCATTGCTGGCTAATGAATTGAATAAAGTTGTGTTAATGTTCAGATTTGTGTCACATTGATGGAAATGAGTCAATAATGTTTTAAAGTCATGCCTGTCTTTCACTTATTTACAGGAAGTATGTGGTGGGACACGAGAGGCTGGGACCGAACTTCGTACAGCTCCAAACACATCAGGGGACAAGATGGTAAGTTTCAATGTATTGTTTTTCCACACATTGTTGCGTGTCGCTGACTGGTATAGATTGAAGTTGTTTTACCAGGACTATCGTCTTGGTAAGGGGGCTCCGTTTCCCCATACTTTGGGTCAAATTGAAACGGGTTAAATGTCATACTACACAGAAAGATAAAGGCTGTCTGGTTACAGGCTGTCTTGTAGGGACAGCAGTCCTTGTAAGGACAGATGATGTCAACAGGAGTAAAAAATGACAACATTAAAATGTTTCTGTATAATGTCATACTACACAGAAAGATAAAGGCCGTCTGGTCACAGGGTGTCTTGTAGGGACAGCAGTCCTTGTAAGGACAGATGATTTTACAATCTGTTGACATGACTAGACATTAGATCATTGCCTTCATCCAGCATGTGCACAACTCCATAACTGTTAACGGTCCCATGACATGGCCATTTCCACTGATCGATTTCGACTGATCCACTGATCCATTGTTGAGGTCTACTAGAATAGATTCACATTGTTCAATGTTCCAAACTCACATTGGTTTCTCATACAGCATCTCTGTATAGTATGTGTATTCACTCTCTGTCCTACACGTCTTGTTGGAGCCCCTGCCCCCCCCCCCCCCCTCCCAGTGTGCGCTGATGTGTGTTTATGTGTTACAATGGCGTTTGTTAGCAACCAGAAAGTGACACCAGTAATGACAAACAGATGAGAATGCTGCGTGGGGTCTGGGTCTGGTTTCAAAAACGTAACTAAAATTCAATTTGACTTACTTTCTTCTTTGTTATATGGTGAAATGCACAGTGATTCGATGTTAAAATAATGCTCAACAAATGTTACCAGTACATTTTTCTGGATAATGAAAAAAATACAAACTTGGTGTTCCTTTTTTGTTCAAAGGTGAAGGACATCTGCCTTTCCAGTAATGAAGGTTCCTTCTGCGATAAAGACTACATTCCCAAAACGGCGTCTAGCAGCGATGGATGCAGCGCTGATGAAGACTGCCCACCTGACTCTGAAGCAAATAACGATTGGGATCCTCTCATTGCCACCATCAGGGATTCAAAGCCACCCCATGGTAAGACTGTACCAACCGTCTCTACAAAAAACTGTGTTGTACAACAAGACACGGCTGCTACTACCTCTGACACATTCCAACTTGATGAAGATTTCATCCCTGATGGGGCTTCCTGTTCTGATAATGAACCTACCACATACAATACTCAGAATCTTCCAAGGTTTAACACGACAGCTGTAACAGTCTCATTCTCTCAGAGGGCAATAATTAAGTGTGTTGCAAACCCCAAAGAATCTTCTTGCGCCCTCAAAAATTATAACATTGAAAGGTGTGGTTGGAGGATCACCAGATGGTGGAATAACCCTGATTTTGAATCACAGCTTTCATGCGTCTTGGCTGCTCTCCACCAGTCTGTCACATGGCTGCTGGGTGACTTTATGTCATTCCTGGTGCAACAATTCAAGCAACTCAGCTTGATGGATGGCATGTTACCAACCATCTTCCTCTGGATCACATTCCAGAGGTTTCCCATGGGGTTCAGGTCTGGAGATTGGGGTGGCCATGACAGGGTCTGGATCTGTTGCTTTTGTGTATGGTTAGAGACCTGTTAAATCCGGGTGGTTCACAAATAAGGTATTGTTAGGCTAGTGTTTGTGTATAAAATGTCCAGTTATACCTGATGTCCTTATAACTAAGGTATTATTAGGTTAGTGTGTGTATGTATAAAATGTCCAGTTATACCTGATGTCCTTATAACTAAGGTATTGTTAGGCTAGTGTGTGTGTATAGAATGTCCAGTTATACCTGATGTCCTTATAACTAAGGTATTGTTAGGCTAGCGTGTGTGTATAAAATGTCCAGTTATACCAGATGTCCTTATAACTAAGGTATTGTTAGGCTAGTGTGTGTGTGCATAAAATGTCCAGTTATACCAGATGTCCTTATAACTAAGGTATTGTTAGGCTAGTGTGTGTGTGTGTGTGTGTGTGTGTGTGGGGGGGGGTGGGTGGGTGGGTGTGTGTGTGTGTGTGTGTGTGTGTGTGTGTGTGTGTGTGTGTGTGTGTGTGTGTGTGTGTGTGTGTGTGTGTGTGTGTGTGTGTGTGTGTGTGTGTGTGTGTGTGTGTGTGTGTGTGTGTGTGTGTGTGTGTGTGTGTGTGTGTGTGTGTGTGTGAGAGTTTGCCCTGTTCTGCTTGAAAGCAAGTACCTGCTTCCTGCAAACTGTTCAAACATACGCTTCAACTCGTTCCATTTAGAATCTGTAAGTTTGAATATGGATCTTAAGTTGGCGAGACGTGGAAGCAGCGACCCTGCTGTAGTTAGTTTATAGCATAACGTTAGCATTTTGCTTCTGCAACTCAATCAACTTAATATTCACTTTTCCACGAAAAAGACAACATTTCTCAATATTTCACTTCCTTCCATGATCATTTTAGGCTGTGCAGGTTCTATCATATGTCAAGTTCTCTGTCAGAATTAAATCCTCTGTCACTTTTCAATGACAGCTGACTGGTAAAGAGATTGTCAGAAATACTTGTATTGTCCATCCCAAAATCCCTGCATATGGTTATTAAAAACAGGTGTTTGTCATCAAAGCAACAAGAAAAAAGATGCATATCTTGATGTTCAGGTCTCTGAACACTGAGGTCTGTGAACATGAGAAAGTGGTCTGCTCTTTCTACCATTGCTCTCCTAAGTTAAATGCTTTTTTCTGTTCAACATTTAAAATAAACGGAAGTATTGGGCTACTTTTTCAGTAACAAAATATTGCGCAACACATGTTTGAGGATAATGTCCAGTGGAACCATTATTGTCCTCATGAGTACAGGTTTTCTACAATTCTGTGTGTGTGTATATTGTCCAGATATACCATTGTGGTCCTCATAACTAAGGGACTTGCTGTGTGTATGGGTGTGTATGGGTAATGTCCAGCTAATCCAGAGGGGTCCTCATAAGTCATAATTGTGTCAGGAAACGCCCACTCCCGCCCCCGTCCTCACAGTCCTGTAGAATTTCAGGTCTACAGATCTCTACACTCTTTTACCAAAACTGAATTCTAAATAGCCAGAAATGTAGTTGAACTTTTTATGACCAGTTCAAGCACTCTGCTGTCTCTCTACGGCAAAGGGAAAGGTGGGTCCCCGTAAGGCAGTGTTTGAACTGGTACGAGGAAAAAGTCCTGACGAACCACCCATACCTGTGTGTGTGTGTGTGTGTGTGTGTGTGTGTGTGTGTGTGTGTGTGTGTGTGTGTGTGTGTGTGTGTGTGTGTGTGTGTGTGTGTGTGTGTGTGTGTGTGTGTGTGTGTGTGTGTGTGTGTGTGTGTGTGTGTGTGTGTGTGTGTGTGTGTGTGTGTGTGTGATGAAAAGCATGAATACCTGGATGAGTGCCACTGATCAGAGTGTGAGTGGTGCTGGTTTCACGTGGTGAGAGGTGCATGCACAGGAGCGTGCAGGGACCGAGGAACGGGCCTTGCATCCGCCCGGCCGGTGGAAACGGGGAAAAATGGAAGTCATGAGTGGTGTATCGATCATGTTGCTGCAGTCAGTCCTTGAAGGCTAACTTCAAAGTAGGTTGCACATCTTGTTCCACCTCATAACTTGCATGAAATATGCTTACATTAAAAAACTAAAAATATACATACCTACTTACAGTAAATTAATTAGCTATCACAGCAATGCTCTGTGCCCTTCCTCAAGTCCAGCAAAGAGCACATTTTGTATAATGTAAATAACTAGCAAAAAATAAATACATAAATGTATGCTAAAGTAAAAGAAAATGGAGCATGCCATTCAATATGTCTTAAACAGCTTTGTGATACAACTACAATCAATTGTATGTAGTCATTCAGACCTGACAAATATGTATCACGTTTTTTTACACGTGAATGAAACAAACTAAATTGGCCTATGTGTCAAACACTGAAAGCCTCACATGTCACAGGGACTTTATGACTGAGTTATAACAGATTTTTATATTTAACATATAAATAATAATATTCTGTAAGCCTTACATGTCAAGAGAAAGTAGATCTCAGCACTCAGGAAGGTGATCAGTCACAAGGTGCCATGTGACCACATAGTGGGTGATCAGTGATCTGATCATGGGTCTATTGATAGGGTCATGGGTCAGTTATCTCATGACTAAGCATGTATTCATTGTAACTGTATAAAAGCTCTCGCTTCAGTTTGAGTAGTTGCACTCGGCTGTGGAGACATTGCTCTTCATGTTGTTTGCCTCTTTTGCAATAGATTAAAGTCTCAAAAGGACATGTCTTTGACTAGTTAATATCAAGAATTTCCACCACAGTCAGTACCTTCTTTGTGATTGTAGAAGTGAAAATGGCAGGAGCAGGGGTTTGTAATGAGCAGCAGCAGATCCCCTCGCCCTCCAGCATCAGAAATGTCAGCAGAAAGCCCTCAGCTTCCTCCTGCTCCCCTCGGGATCCAGAGGCCTTCCCCCGCTCCCCCTCCACCCTGCTTTCGACCAAACCACAGCACTGAGACTTCTCTTTTTAAGGTCTTAAATGACATCCATTTGAACACAGACAGTGGCAGAATATCAGTGTTAGTATTATTAGATCTCAGCGCTGCCTTTGATACTGTTGACCACAACATATTGCTAGACCGTCTTGAAAACTGGGTGGGAGTTTCAGCAACAGCTCTAAACTGGTTTAGCTCCTACTTAAAAGACAGAACAAACTTTGTCTCAATAGGCAATTACAAATCAACCCTGACAAATATGTCATGATGGGTTCCTCAAGGCTCCATCTCAGGACCTTTGCGTAGTAATATCTATATGCTACCTCTGGCTGAAATTATTAAAAAGAGCGATCTAAGCTATCACATCTATGCAGACGACACCCAGATTATTTTTTTAATTACACCGGGAGACTACTCTCCGATTAGAACACTGAGCAAGTGCATTGAGCACATCACTGACGGGATGCAGGGCTCGACAGTAACGGTTGCCATTGGGAACCATTCAGAAAAAATGTCAACCACTTCTTGGCCTTTGGTTGCCATCAGTGGCAACCAGTTTTTAACATAAAGAAATAAGGACAGAAAACAGCTAAATGTGCACCCCAAAATAGATGTTAAGTATTTGTTGTATTAAGAGTGATATTTAATTATTGTTGTGACCAGTCGGAACCTGATACTTAAGTTGCACGTGCATTGGTGTGATTACGGAGCCAGAAAGCGATACACATTTTAAATATAGTTACATATAGACATATTAAAGGTATTTACACTATTAATAATTCATATCTAATTCTTAACTGTGAATGGTTTTCATTTATTTAACATTAGAAATGTATTTGTCTGGCCAATCCAAGACTTCAATGCTGAAGGGCCAATGGATCTATGATGGGGGTCAGCACAAAGGTCAAGAGAACCCAAACTTGAAAGGGAGAAAACGGATGATCAACAAACTAGTGGCTTGCTCAATTCATTTGTGGATCTTTGAAGAACAGAACAACAGCTGCACTACTGGTATTTAGTATACCAGCAATTGAGGGTGGACAAGTTTACTACCACTTTAGTTTCAAATAATTGTGTTAATTACTTATTGTAAAGCATTTGAACATTCTTTTGTGTCACATTTTCATTATTAATTTGATGTATAGCTGTATAGTATCTTAATTATTTAAAATATAAGGTGACTAAAAATGGCAACCATATTTTCAGTTTTGGCAACCAAAAGCTGATGCCTGGTTGCCAGCCTGGCAACCACTTTTAAAAGATAGCGTTGAGCCCTGGGATGGACTCAGAACTTTCTCCAATTGAACAAAAAAAACAGAGATCATTGTTTTTGGAGCAAAGAAGGACCGATTAAAAGTAATCGCAGAACTTCAGTCGGCAGACTACAAAGTAACTCACAAAGCAAGAAATCTGGGTGTAGTGATGGACTCAGACCTGAATTTTAACAGTCACATTACAACAGTTATTAGGTCTGCATACTACCACCTGAAGAATATATCAAGGATTAAAAAACTAATGTCGCAACAGGATTTAGAAACACTTGTCCATGCTTTTATTTTCAGTAGACTCGACTACTGCAATAGTGTATACAGGGCTCACTAAAAGGTCTATCAGAAAGCTGCAGCTGATTCATAACGCTGCTGCTCGAGTACTCACTGACACTAAGAAAGTGGATCACATCACTCCGGTTCTGAGATAATTAAACTGGCTTCCAGTCTGCCAAATAGTTGATTTTAAAATACTACTGTTAGTTTTTAAATCACTAAATGGCTTAGGACAGAGGTATATTAACGGTCTCCTGCATAACTATGAACCATCCAGGAGTCTCAGGTCCTCTGGGTCGGGTCTGCTCTCTGTTCCAAGAATAAGAACTAAACATGGAAAAGCAGCTTTTAGTTATTATGCCCCGACAATCTGGAACAAACTGCCCGAATCGTGCACGTCCGCTGAAACACTTCCTATTTTCAAATCCAGGCTAAAAACATATCTATTTGCCGCTGCTTTTAATTGAGCTGTTCATACTCACACTGCAGTGCAGTATGCCTTTTATTCATGTATGCTGTACCTGCTGTGTTTATTTATTTATTTCATTATCTTTGCTTTTTTATGCCTGTTTTTAAATGCCATTTAATTACATTACATTACATTGCATTTAGCTGACGCTTTTATCCAAAGCGACTTACAATAAGTGCGTTCGACCAACAAAGTACAAACTTGAAGAAAACAGAATCATATAAGTACATCAGGTTTCATAGAGCTAAAACATTTCATAATATGTTTATGCTGTATTTATTCTTAAATGTCTTTTGTTTTTATTTTGTAAAGCACTTTGAATTGTCGCGTGCTGAAAGGTGCTATATAAATAAAATTGCCTTGCCTTGCCTTGCCTTGCAGACAGAAGCAGGTTAAGACAGCTCTTGCTTCTGTGGCCCGACTCCACCAAGCCTCCAAATTCCATCATTCAGCAGCTCTGCCTACAGGCCAGGCCAATGGGAGTATGACAGGGAGAAGGAAAGGTGGAAGGGCACCATCACTTCAGAAGTGAGGGGCAGAAGAAGAGATGTTTTTTTCTTTTGGGATTTACAGATGGCCCTTGCCACTATTGCATTTAAACATTTGTCAAATAGGACATCCCTTATCCTGCAATGGTAATGTCTGCAGTGTTTGAATGAGTCTCCACACAGTGTTGACAACGGGCTGTCCAAATTAGGGGAGCTGCCGGGCCTGTCACACTGGCTAACCAATGAGCAGAGAGCTCTCTAATCACTCAGCTGGGTCCCTCTGCCCCCGGTACAGGTGAGGTCTGGTGGGGGCTGACCGGCACTGTCAGCCCTCCCAGCCCAGTCAAGAAACTGTTGCAACATTTCAATGAGACGCCTATTAATAGAAGATACTTGGAGTGTGTGTTAGTGTTTTTATCAGGGCCAGGAGTTTGGGAACCCATTTTGTCAGTGATGGGCCTACCATACAGGACTGTCTCAGAAAATTAGAATATTGTGATAAAGTTCTTTATTTTCTGTAATGCAATTAAAAAAACAAAAATGTCATACATTCTGGATTCATTACAAATCAACTGAAATATTGCAAGCCTTTTATTATTTTAATATTGCTGATTATGGCATACAGCTTAAGAAAACTCAAAAATCCTATCTCAAAAAATTAGAATAGTTCCTCAGACCAAGTAAAAAAAAAATATTTATAACAGCAAAACACAATCAAACATTTGAAAATGTCCATTAATGCACTCAGTACTTGGTTGGGAATCCTTTTGCACGGATTACTGCATCAATGCGGCGTGGCATGGAGGCAATCAGCCTGTGGCATTGCTGAGGTGTTATGGATGCCCAGGATGCTTCAATAGCGGCCTTTAGCTCATTAGCATTGTTGGGTCTGGTGTCTTTCAGCTTCTTCTTCACAATACCCCACATATTCTCTATGGGGTTCAGGTCAGGGGAATTTCCAGGCCAATCGAGGACAGTAATGCCATGGTCAGTACACCAGTTACTGGTGGTTTTGGCACTGTGGGCAGGTGCCAGATCATGCTGGAAAATGAATTCCTCATCTCCATAGAGCTTTTCAGCAGACGGAAGCATGTAGTGCTCTAAAATCTCTTGGTACACAGCTGCATTTACTCTGGGCTTGATGAAACACAGTGGACCAACACCAGCAGCTGACATGGCTCCCCAAACCATCGCTGACTGTGGGAACTTCACACTGGATTTCAAGCAACTTGGATTTTGCTCCTCTCCAGCCTTTCTCCAGACTCTGGCGCCTTGACTTCCAAATGAAATACAAAACTTGCTTTCGTCTGAAAAGAGGACTTTGGACCACTGTGCAACTGTCCAGTGCTTCCTTTCCTTAGCCCAAGTCAGACGCCTCTTCCGTTGTCTTGAGTTCAGAAGTGGCTTGACCATGGGAATACGGCTATTGTAGCCCATTTCCCGGACACGTCTGTGAACAATGACTTTTGATACCTGGACTCCAGCTTCAGTCCACTGTCTTTGAAGATCCCCCAAATTCTGGAAGCGACTCTTCTTCACAATGCAGCTAAGGCTGCGGTCATCTCTCTTGGTTGTGCAGCGTTTCCTGCCACATTTCCCCCTTCCAACAGACTTTTTGTGGATGTGCTTTGAAACTGCACTCTGTGAACAGCTTGCTCTTTGAGAAATTTCTTTTTGTGTTTTACCCTCCTGATGGAGGGTGTCAATGACGGTCCTCTGGACAGCAGTCAGATCAGCAGTCTTCCCCATACTTGTGATTTAGTTTACTGAACCAAGCTGAGTGTTTTTCAAGGCTCAGGAAACCCTTGCAGGTGTTTCGAGTTAATTAGACGATTCAAGTGATTCGTTGAACACCCTACTAGTATACTTTTTCATGATATTCTAATATTTAGAGATAGGATATTTGAGTTTTCTTAAGCTGTATGCCATAATCAGCAATATTAAAATAATAAAAGGCTTGCAATATTTCAGTTGATTTGTAATGAATCCAGAATGTATGACATTTTTGTTTTTTTAATTGCATTACAGAAAATAAAGAACTTTATCACAATATTCTAATTTTCTGAGACAGTCCTGTATATGCAGATGTGAGTATCAGAGTGAGAGACAGAAAATCCAACAGGTGGTGCCATGTAGGCCTGTCACGATAATTAATTTTGTTGGACGATAAATTTTCCTGGAAATTATTGCGATAAACGATAATATTGTCGACCGTTGTAAGACCATTTTAGACCACTGACATAATGATAATATATAATAATAATTCAAGTACAACCTTTCAAAGAGAACCTTTTATTGAACATTGCAAATTAAATGTGAAATAATATTGAAATATATAAATGATATATAATAAAAACAAATAAATTAAAATAATTAAATAAATCACACACAACCAAAACAATACATTAAATAGACTCAGGCTTGAAAACAGAGCTCTTGTGGCCAAAACAGGCAATTGCATTTTAAAATGCAGTAGTAAAAAAAATGTAAAATAAATAAAGTAACAGTATATATATATATATATATATATATATTATATATATAAATAAATAAATAAATAAATATGAGCAGACAAGCAAAAAAAACTCCTTAAAACAAAATTCAAGTGTACAGGTCAATGTCCATACAAATATCCAGATGCCTCAATAGGCCATATCCAAATCTATAAATCAAAGATTCCGAGCAAGGAACACCAACATGTTTACCTTGTGGGGCTTAAGGCAGGATCTCTCTGGGGTAGCAATGTTGCCAGCTGTGCTGAACATTCTCTCTGAGCTAGTGCTTGTTGCACAAATGCACATGTATTTTTTTGCTAACTTGGCCATTAAAGGAAATCTCCTCTGATTATCACGCCACCACATCAAGGGATCGGATGATGCATCAACTGCTTCTTCCTGGAGGAACTTTGTCAGCTCTAAATCAACAAGTACTCTTTTTGGGAGCACAGCCTGGGGCTGACTTGTGGTTAATTGGGCTTTTCTGTTCTGTAGAAGGTCACTCAGCCTCTTCTTCCTGGCAGGTGCTGGTGGAGGTTCATCATTTCCTCCTGCAGCTTTACTGCAGCTCTCTTCGCTGCTGGCACCTTCTCTGCTTCCTTGTTGCTCTTTCATGTCCAGTAGCTCTTGCACAAGCTGTTGCCTGACATCATCCAAGACTTCTGCATCCTCCATGCTACCACGATACCTCGGATCCAAGACGGTGGCCTTGGTCAACAAGAGCTGGATGTTTGGTGGGCTGTATTTCTGTGCCAATACCCTGCACATGTTGCTCTTTATGTTTTCTGTGAGTTCAGTGTCATCGGGGCCTGGTGATAAAAGTTCACCTTTTAGTAGTTCCAACACAGGCTTAACTGAGGACGCTGTGACATGTTTTTCCGCTGATAGCACATCTGTGAAATCAGCCACTGGCTTCATTGCTGCATTTATGGATTCTAACACAGAAACATCCTGCCAGGTTGGGGTCAGGTGGCCATGTTTTCGATCCTCAACGAGGACACGTCTTATGGCTGGGAGTTGCTCCAGCACCCTCTCTATCATCTTTTGCTTTGTTCCCCATCGTGTGGCGACATCCTGTGGGAAAGATAACATGTTATTTTTCATTAGTCTAAATCAACATAATTAAACAAATACTACTTTTCCCATTTCCATTATTTATCACAAATAATTGTACATGTTATTATAATGTAACCAACGATCTAATACATGCTAATGAAAGAACATTACAGGTCCATATGTAATTCACAAATTAAAAATAAGAACTCTTTATTTAATCTTAAATGAACCTTTAACATATTTTTTGTTAAATATTAACACAACTATCAATGATTTATCCATCACTCACCAGTATTAGACTGTGTTGGGGGAGATTGGCTTCAGTCTGTGCCTTTCTCAGGTCTCTCTTCTTTAGCCAGCTGAGGTTGAAGGTGTTTACAAGATTCCTACACACTCCCATGGCACGTGCTGTGCGATCCTTGTCACTGTCCAAACCATGAGACACAGCCAAATGGAGGTTGTGGCCAAAGCAGTTGAGCCATGGCAATCCGAGTTGGTGTATTGCAGCCACAATGTTAGCACCATTGTCTGTGGTTATACAGGCAAGTTTGCTCTCCTCCAGTGCCCAGTCTGCTAAAGCAAACTGCAGGTTTTCTGCAAGTATGTTAGCAGTGTGGTTGTCCGGTATGTACCTGGTCTCTAAACACTTCGACTGCAGAGTCCAGTCATCTGTAATGTAATGCACGGTTAAGCTCATGTATGGTGTCATATTAGAGCTTGACCACATATCGGTAGTTGCAGAGTAAAAAGAGATGTCTTTTAACTCTTTCAGAACTTTGTCTTTCACCTGGTTGTATAGACTTGGAATGGCAGTTTGGGAGATGAAGGTTTTTTTCGGCAGTTCGTACTGCTTGTCAAAAGTTTGCAACATTTCTTGAAATGCTTTTTTTTCAACTATGTTAAATGGCTGCATCTCTTTGGCTATGAAGCGGCTTACGCTGTCTGTGAGCGTGAGCCATTTTGTGCTATCGCGTTTGTATTTGCCTTGACGGGCAAATGCATCGGTTATTGCAGAATGTCGGGAAGGTGGGGGCTCTCCATCTCCAGCTGCCGTCTTTGCTCCCAGCTGGAAAAACGGAATGGGGTGGTTGTGTTTCAAGTGCAGTTTGAGATTTGTGGTATTGCTAGCTTTTGTTGCTACCTTTTTCAAACAAATGCGACACACCGGCTCATTAATATCCGTAGGTTGGCCTCGTTCATTTGGTTTGAATCCGAAATACTCCCACACCGGAGATGTGGAATTAGGTTTTGTAACCAATTCCATTTCTATTTAAATTCCCCTCGAGTAAGTCACACGTTGTCTCCTGCTTGTCTCGCTATATTATTAATGTGGATGCTAGATCATGCTGCTACACTGCTGCACGTGCACGTGGAGTGTCTGACTCCTGACCTGGCTCTGTGTGTGAGCCCCGCCCCTCGCAGCTCGCCAGGCCGGCAGAAGCAATGCGGACGCGTGTGGCCGGCAGCCACAGCGCGCCTGGCGAAAATTCTGGTCACATCCTTATGTAAACGCCAATTTATCGAGCTCAGAAAAGTTATCGAGTCCCTTTTTATTTATCGCACGATAAGTCAATTTATCGATTATCGCGACAGGCCTAGCGCCATGTTTAACACCGGTATGTGAAGCTATCCTAGGCAGTAAGGCCGTAAGGTCCGCAGAGTTACATGTTGGCTATCAAAACAACAAAGAAACATATTTTATCCTCATCATTACGTTCTATCATTGGACTTTTTTCCTTAAATTCTGACTTCAGCTCATAAAAAAATAATTCTTATTCTAATTATTGTTACTTTACTATCACTTATTAATACAATTAAAACAGTATCTTCAATTAGGAAAACACTGTTTATTTTCGTAATGCTTCTATCATGGAATTGTTACAGGAATATGTAATATGAAGTTTCCTCTACAATAAGATTTGTATAACATAAAACAATGTAATGTTACAACATATAGACACCTAAAGGAAAAACAATAACAAAATAATATTAATAAACAAAACAATAAAAGAAACAAAATAAAAAATAATGTTTTTGTTTTTTAAATGCCCAAGCAAGTGCCCTAGCTAAGTAATCTAGTCCTGATTTTTTCATTTTGAGTCTGATGGGCAACAGCAGAGCAAGGTTATTTTTGCAAAAATCCACATAAACAACATAAACCAGACAGGGTTCAGAAACCGTAAATAAGATAATCTAGGTATCAGGAGATGTCTTTTCTCCAATAGTATTCTGAATTGGCAGGCCTTATTCTAAAGTTAGTGCTCCAACATCAATCAGTTTTAAAATGTACTCAACTGACTGTTGGCTCTTTGGGACTGAATCAGAGCGAGTGAGGGTTTGATATGAAATAATTTGAGAAGTCTTGGTCTGGGCCATCAACCAATTCCCTTAAACATCACAATATGAACCCCACAGATGCCCAGTCTGGGCTGTTTGTCCCCAAGAAGTTCTACTGTCCTGAGCCAAATTACATGTTCAAACAGAATACTCCCCCTTGATCAAAGCGCAGCCCCTTCCCACTGGCCAAAACAGATTCTGTTACATGCTGACCTATACACTGATTAGCAAACACTTTCCCTCATCAGAAGTGCTCTTCAGCACGTCTCAGGGTGTTAACTTATCAAAGGGAATACACAGAGGTAGCCAGCTCTGATCCAACCCCTCCGGGACCACAGGGTCGCAAGATCTATCTTTAATTTGTCTGAATCATCCGACCCTTTTGGACCCTTTCTTTCACCCTTTCTATTTGTGAATGTTAACTGTCTAACCAAATTACTTTTAAATGTATCATTCTTTACCATGAAATCAAATATCGTAGGGTCTGGGAGGCAGTGGCGGTTCTACGGGGTGGGAGCTGCCACCTCAGAAAAATGCCTTGCCACCCCAGCTGCCACCCCAGTTGGCAGCTTTGTTTCGAAAGAAAAGTTGTGGCTCATCGGACATTTATGAGAGAAAAGCTCTAATGTCGGAGTGCAAATGAATACAGCACAAAACGCAAGCCTTGTAACCCCCCCCCCCCCGGCCCTGCCGCGAGCCGGGAAATATGATTGGCGGCGATTTCATTTGAACGGGGGACAGCGCAAAACGACAAGCATTTCGGATCCAAGTAGACAGAAGGAATGAGGTATTTGCGGTCAGGGTCATGGTATGGCTGGGGTAGGCTACAGCCATACCAATAAATGGCTTAGCCCCACCATGAAAAATGATGTTAAAGTAAGCAAAATAAAGTCTGCCAACTCGCGCGGAGTAAATTGCACAGACAGCAGCTAGTAAGATTGATTTCAGTAGCCACTTGTCTGGAAATAACGAAGACTAGAAACGGATTTGAAAACTTTTGTCACGTAGTGATCGTCTTCTCAATAGAACATCTTTGATAATGTCTTCTGGCCAATCAGAATCAAGATAATGGCGTGGTGTTGTTGCAGGAAGTCCCGACTGAGAAACAAAAAACTAAAATGGCATTAATTTTTTTAGATATGTCGTGTAGTAATAGATTTATTTATTTTTTCTTCTCAAGAGAGTACCAGAATGTGTATTTTATGTTAGTATGTCAAAAAATCTCCTGACCCCCCTGCAGGGGTTGGGTTTTCAGCATGTCAACTCTTTCCCCTGTGGGGAAATTGCAGGATTGGCTCCAGGTCGCCCTTTTTATTTACTACAAGACAAGACAAATGTGCCTTTTTATTTCATACAGTTCAATTTGGATTGAGACAGGGAAATAATCTAAACCTCACGCGTGGCATTTCACTGTCAAGGGGAGCATGTATGTAATTACAATGCAAATACTGACTTGAGCCTCACCACTGTATGGGTTAGCCCTACCATAGATTACCCAACACAAATACTCTGGCGCCGCCACTGTTTGCGATCTACAATGACCGAGAAGAGACTGTCAAGTTTGGCTGTACTCAGCATTGAATCAAAACCCACTAAAGCTTTGGATCTTACTCATTTTATGAGGCGTTTTCCTGAACAAGATGGTAATCGCCGCATTCAGCTGTAATAGGCATGCCAACTTGATGCTCTGCTCACGGATGAGTCGATGAGAATAATAAACTGTCAAGATGATGACCTTACGTGTGTATAATATTTTTCTTCTTTGCGGGGTTCTGCCCCCAAAAAACTATTTGAAGTCCTGAGAAAGTCAAATAAGACAATGTGTAAAACTACACAGCCCAGTCAAAACAAAATAACCACTTTGATTTAACTAGGCCAGTAGGTAAGGACTTTCCACTGGATAATAACTGCAGCAATGTATATGTTTTAGCTGAATACACGTTTTTTTAACCCTAACTGATGCAGTTAGTCACTTCTTTAATGTTTGTTCTTTCTGATGTAAAGTCAAGGTTGTAACTTTGCAATGAAGTTGTGGTGCGCTGAACTGTTCTTTTGATTCTTTTGATTTATGATAGTAATTACTTGTCTTTCAAGGAAGGAACATTCATCATTAACTCCTCCAAAGAATATAGTTTATTTAACAATAACACTCAATCTGTGAATTATAACAGTGATTGACAGCTGATAGGAATAATATGATTGTTAATATTACCATATTAATTCAGACAAACATCGATGAGACAGTTAATTAATGTACTTATTGCAGCAGTCTGCATAGATTTGGTACCCCTGCTGGTCTAAGAGTGAAACAAACTCATTCAGTTAAAATGTTGTGATGAGTGGACTGTGTTCATCGTCCATAACATACGCCTGCCCATACCATAACCCCACCACCACCATGGGCCACTCAATTCACAACATTATCCAGGGGTCGGCAACCCGCGGCCCTCGAGCCGCATGCGGCCCTTTAAGCCCTCTGCTCTGGCTCCCTTGAGCTTGATTATGGCTAGAAAGGATCCGTCTAGTGTAAAACTCTCGCGAGAGTTTGTCGGCTGAATGTTTACGTTTGGCAGGCAGCCTTTTCAGTTACGATCGTTAACATCAGTTGGCCACAGCAAATGATGGTGAGAAGCTAAACTATCTATTAATTATGTCAATGACAGGGAGTGTGATTGTTGAAATAGGTTGTTAGCGGTCTTGTTGGTGTTCAAAGAAGAATGACAACACTGTAGATCACCAACACTATGGTTTATTTTTTATTCACAGGCAAGTCAACGTTGTCGCAGTAAAAGTCCCAAGATAGCTCCTGGTGCAATAAAATGTTCCCTTGCAGTGTTTTACTATTAAGTCTGATGTTTCTCTATTAATATTGCTGCTGCATTAATGTGTATGTTGCATCATGTTACTGTTGTAGATGTGTTTCCGAGCCGCTCCGATTACAACGAGAGTTACAACGAGAACGTGACGTCATATTTACACTAGACGGATCCTTTCTAGCCATAACCCTTGAGCTTAGACAAAAATAATAAGGAAATAAAATAAAAGTATTTATAGGGCTATTTATATTTTGTTGCATGGTTGAAAATGTTTCGTATCTTGTATTTTGAGGTGATAATGTGACACATAAATAAAAAACAAAACGGTTTTAATTAGGTTAACTAAAATATGTGTCACATCCTGCTACGGTCCCGTGCCAGCGCCTTTTCTTGGAGGCGAATAACCTGACCCCCGGCTCGATGAGCGAACAATGGATAAATCAAAGAAAAGTATCGGAGGAACACAGGATTTAATTCTGCGTGGACAGAGTTATCTGCTTTCACAGCAAACGATGCCGGTTTACCGGTATGTTTGATATGAAGAGAAGTTGTCAACGGTGCTGCAGCCTTTACTATCGAGGAACAACAAGGGAGAGGAAGACAGCTGACAATCTTCAGTCATAATTCAATGGGGTATGTAATTTATTTCAGAAAACACTTTTTGTTATATACCATGGAATGCTCTTAATGTCCCGATAGCAATGAATATATTAAATGCTTTGACAATAAATACATACAAAAATTAATTTCTGGAAGCCGCAGCCCTGTAAAAAGCACGACCAATCATTTTAGCCGGTCCGGCTAAAATAACTGGATGGCCTACCTGCCTGTCAGCCTTCCATCTGTGCACAAACTTATCTCGTGTTCTCATTGGTCATGCGCGTTCGTGTGTGTTGGAGGGGGGGGCTCTGTGAGGAAGTCTGAAGGAAGAGGCATATTTTTTCCTGTTGTGTATTTTCAAATTCTAGCGCACTCGAGCTGGTTTCTCCATTCTTACCTACCCTACCTTCAACTCTTTTTAGGGTGCAGCTATATGTTTTATTTATTTCAAAATAGGCCCATTTTAATTATATATTTTTTTCCTTCAAATGTGCAGAGGACTCCCCAAGTGCTGTGTTTAATTTATTTTAAAGTAGGCCTGTGTATTATTTTTAATTATCCTTATAGGAGTTCTTTGTTTCTTATTAGAGGTTAACAGTTTTATATAATGTAATAAATAGCCTAATAAATGCAAAAAGACTGTAGTTTTTGTCTGATATAACAATAAATACAACTTTATTAGCTATCAAGCTATGAAATATGTTTTGCGGCTCCAGACAAAAAAATGTTTTGGAAAAAGGAGCAAAATGGCTCTTTTGGTCAAAAAGGTTGCAGACCCCTGCCCTAACCCTAACTCGGCATTTATTAAACCATCCACCCCCACTGAATACACACATACACAGATACATGCAAACACAATAAACTGGATGCACACGAACATGCTAATATTACAACAACATTACAGAAACACATTACATACACCCACATCCTCCCCCTTTAACCCCTTAGCCTTCCAGATTGCCACAGGGTGGGCGAGAAAGCGGTATGGACCCAGACTGACCACAGAAACGGTAACAACTGTAAACACCTCTTTGAACCCCTCCTCCCCCTCCTACCTCCCCACCCCTTCCCCGTATCCTAGGACCCCCCACCCCACCCGGGGCACATACTACAACCTCACCCCCCACCCTGACCATAAGTAACCCTACCCTACTCAGGGTTCTTATTCTAAACCTGTTCTCAACCCCAAACCCCTCCAGGCCTCTCAGCCACTGTTGAGAGAGCCTCCCCCTCCCCCTTATCCTAAACCTAAAGGACCCAGGTGTCCTCAACAGTCCTTCTGGAGCCCTCCCCTTCTCCCCAGCCCTAAACCTAAGGACCCCTCCCCCAATACTCCCATCCAGGAGTCTCCTCCTCCCCCCCTCCCCTCTCCACCCCTTCCCCCACCTCTCCCCTTGGACCCGAAGCCTGCCCACCCGAACCAGGGTTCTTATCCCAACCCCATCCACCCTCCTGAACCTAAGGTACCCAGGTCTCCTCAACAGCTATTTTGGAGGCCTCACCTTCTCCCCAGCCCTAAACCTAAGCACTTTTCTCTGATTACTCCCATCCTGGAGCCTCCCCTCCCCTCCCTGCCCATCCCCCCCTCTCCAGCTGACCAGAAAGACACACTGCTCCCCCAGAACCTATCGTCCTAACATCACCTCTCACCTGTGTCTCCCTCCTACAGGCGATGCTGGTCTTCGGTCGGGCTCGGCCGGTCGACGGGTCTCCTCAGACCGAGCCCAAAATCAGGGAGGGTCTATGATGAAAGGGACTAAGAAGGTCACACTTAACCACTTAGAAACCCACTCTGACCCCTCCCTTGATCCCTCAGCTGGGATCCCGTTGTCCGGCCGGCCCTCTGCGGGGCCCAGCTCGCCTCAAGTACATGACTCTGGCTCCAGCTGTGCCACCCACTGGGACATAGAATCCCATTCTTCTGTTGCCTTCTCTGAGGATCTTTGCCCAGGATCCCCTCAGCCTACAACCAGTCACGAGCACACACACTATCTCTTACTTCCCCTTTTGGTTCCCCCTACCAAGACCAGCTCACCGCCAGAGTTAGGCTCTGGCTCCAGTTGCGCCACCCACTGGGACATAGAATCCCATTCTTCTGTTGACTTCTCTGAGGATTATAGCCCAGGATCCCCTCAGCCTACAACCAGTCATAAACACACACACTTTCCAGAATTAGTCCAAACACCTTTAAAAACTCATATTTGACCTTATGTCAAATAACACACACACACCCATCCACAGATCCTTAGGCCCGTGCAACTTATTCTCAAGCGAGAACACAAAACCTCAATTCAACACAAAAACCTAACCCTAACCCTAACCCTAATCCTAACCCTCACACCAGATACTGACTTGTTTTTGGACCCCCCCAATAAAGCAAAAATGCACGTTTCAGAGTGGCCTTTTATTGTGGCCATCCTAAGGCACACCTGTGCAATAATAATCATGCTGTCTAATCAGCATCTTGATATGCCACACCTGTGAGGTGGGATGGATTATCTCGGCAAAGGAGAAGTGCTCACTCTCACAGATTTTTTCAGATTTGTGAACAATATTTGAGAGAAATGGTTATTTTGTGTATGTAGAAAATGTTTTAGATCTTTGAGTTCATCTCATGAAAAATGGGAGCAAAAACAAAAGTGTTGCGTTTATATTTTTGTTCAATTTAATTGATGTAGACTTAGAAACTGAAGAGATAGGTTGTTGTGCTCCCTATCTCTGTTTCTTATCCTATATCTAGTAGAACTGCTCTGGTCCTGATAGATTGAGTGGGGAAGTTCATGAGATCTTTCTAGAGGGTTATCAAGAATAACTTTTATCCAATGACCTTTTCCCTCTCTGTCTGTGTCTGTGTATTCTCTTGTTCCGATTAACCCGGCCAAATCTTTTTTCTTGTTTTGTATCTATATCTACGCCGGGATCTTGAGTTGAGGCTGATCCTCTTGCTGTAGTCCTGTGTCTTGGATCCTCTATCCTGAGTTCTGGATTAAGTCTTGGACTTCGGGTCGTGGCTGAACCTGTCTCTGCGGTCCTCCCTTGGGTCTCGTCATGCTGCTTCCCTGATGGCTTACACAGGATTGTAGCTGACATCCTCGTGGATTCATCTTCTTATTACAGAAACATGCATTTTCTAACATTCGGTCTATATGCTGTATAATGTATTATCTCTTCGATTTACACACGGCATCTATTGCACGTCTGTCCGTCCTGGGAGAGGGATCCCTCCTCTGTTGCTCTCCCTGAGGTTTCTCCCATTTTTTCCCCCCTTTAAAACTGTGGGTTTTCCCTGGAAGTTTTTCCTTGTACGATGTGAGGGTCTAAGGATAGAGGGTGTCGTTTTTCTCATACTGATATTCTGAACAATCTGTGCTGTTGTATTTGCTGTAAAGTGTCTCTACTGTAGGCTATTTTTATTATATATGTACAGCACTTTGGCTCGACCAAAAATCGTTTATAAATGTGCTATGATTTGATCTGATTTGAAACTATTTTAGTTAAGTCACTTATTTTCAGTTTCCCAAGATATAGCACAGTCTGTAGCAGACAACGGAGGCCACAGAGGGGTGAAAGCTCAGTGTAACATGGGTACTGGCTCCTGTTGTCCCCCCCGCGCAGGGTACATCAGATAACAAGGTTGGGAACACTTCTCCAGCAGGGACCTCATTGTATTAAACATAGCTGTTGTTCAGCTAAGGCAGCTCGTCACACAACCAGGCCACAATCGATCGGACTAATAGGATGACTTCGCCTGCAGTTCAGCCTGACTTTCCTCCCAACAAAGGACAGCTGTCAGTACTGCTGGTGGTGAAGAGTGACCAGCACAAAGTCAACCAGCCGGCTGAGGCAGGATTGGGCGGATGGATGGATGGCTGATAGGGCTGCTATAGGTTTGGAATCATTGAGCCCCCCTGTTTATGTTGTTGTATTGTTGGTTGTGTATCAGGTGGTGAAGCTGCGGCATGGCTGCCAGGACCTGACCGCTGAGCGAAGACGTCAGTCAGTGCACACTCACAGCAACGGATAAAGGCTCGGAGGGACAGAGCGGCAGATGATAGGATGGACTTTGACCTTCCCACTATCTATTTAATTCCCCCCCCCCCTTCCAAAAACAACACAGAGTGATTGGTGACTCACTACGGGTCCCTGCCCTGAGTGCTTTGCATGCAGCCTACAGTGACCTGACGGAGGAGCAAGCTGTGGTCTGTGTCCTTCAGAAAGAGACAAAGCAGCACATGTAGGATAACAGAAGGAGAGAGAGTGATACATAGAGGAGGAGAACCTCAAATATGGCTCTTTATAGGTTTGAGATCAATAATATGACAATCTGACACATGTGCTATACTACTGTTTGTTATAGGGATTACTAGTTGGACAAATTGCCAGCACTAAAGAGCCTTTACATGTTTTAAGTTAGAAAATATGTTATATATATGTTGATTTGTTTAATAGATCATCTGTCTTTCGGAGAAAAAATGAATCACTTGCAATTGTTTTAGTTAAAGGTAAGTGTTAGCGGTAGTAGCCATCAGTTTTTAGAGAAGGTTGCTCACTGTGAGAAAGTACACTGTTAACAGGGGACATGTGAGGGGTCAAATACAACAAGACTGAAACAGACAGTGAAAAAACCATTATGTGGCCAGAAAATCTTATTTATATGCACAAATTAGTGATTATAATTGTGTGATGCTGGGTGTCAGTGATGGTGTGTTGGTAAATTAAACCCGGTGGTCTCAGTTCTCTTTTGACTTTAACAGTCAGAGCTGACAAGCCCTTTGTCAGAATGTCTGAACCCCTGACAATCTGGCAGAATGGGATGGTCGGGTGCAATATTACATCTGTTAATATGAATATTAAATGATAAGATGTGCTTTTTCCCCATTATATACATATCATTAATACGTATAACTAATAATCGCAATTCAAGAGCTCTAGATGGCAGTAACGGCAGTTAAAGTAAAATGTAGGTATTATTTAATTAATAATGAATTATGAGATATAGTTATTTACCATGTGCAAGCAGAGATGGGAAGTAACTAAGTACATTAACTCAAGTACTGACTGTACTTAAGTACAATGTTGAGGTACTTGTACTTTATGGAATATTTCCATTTCATGCTTTGTACTTCAACTCCACTTCGTTTTAAAAGCCAATATTGTACTTTTTACTCACTACATTTATCTGACAGTTTAAGTCACTCTACAGATTCAGATGAGTAGCTAATACAACAAAAAGTCAATTATTTAATATACATTTCATATAATTATAGGTTAAGATATCCAGCAGCAGTATATCAAGTAGATACAAACACCTTTACCAGCTGTTATTGATACTGTTAATACATATAATGCTAGAACCTTCAGTCTTACTATATCCTTTGACTGTGGCTTTGGGCCAGGACAGGATGTCGTCAGGGGCGTCCAACTCTCATCGGACGTTTGGACCTTAACCACAGCGTGCTCCAGTTGGTCGGCAGCAGTGGCGAGCCGCCAGGGCCCTCTCTGAGGGCCTAAGATATTCAAAAACATTATATTTAAAAACATTTAAAAAATATTTATAAAAAAAAAAAAAAGATATATTTTTCATTAGTTTTACCAAAATAACTTGATTTAATTGTATTTAAAATAACATTTCCAAATAAATAAATCCTTCAAATCTGCCTCTTTTGGAATGTGAAGGGTTAAATTGAAGTTTATGTGAAGTTTATGCATGTGTGACTGACAACGGGTCAAGCTAGGCGAAAGTAGCTAATTAGCATAAGTTTGTTCATGATGTCTCACATCAGTGAAGGTGATGACATTGTTGTGAACATTTTAACCGAGTCATTTTCACGATTGAGTTACAATGATAAACTGGAGTGGCAAAGGATCAGCTGCATGACCCACCATCAAGTGCTTCATCCAAAAGGACAGGAGGATGGACTTTGTGTTTGTGATTTGATCATCAAAGGTAGGCCTTAGTCATTTTCAATGTGGGTCGCCGTGCCGACATAATTCATTTTTAATTGTTACTTGGCTGTGGGTGCCCTGTCATTATAGGTGTTTATATCAATCCAAATAATGGTCGAAGTCTTGACTGATGATATGAATTTATTGAAATCTCCAATATCAACAGTCAAGTCTTCGACCATTATTCGGAGGGAAATGCTACACTAAGAGCTTGTGCCTTTTCGGGGGGTGCTAACACTTAAACATAAACTTTATCCTTTACTTTCTCCATCTTTATATGTAGATATTACTTTCACATTGTTTCCATAGCAACAACAACTTCCTGTCAACAGCGTAGACTCGACTTCAAAATAAAAGCATGTCCATACAAAGTAGGAAGCCAAGCCAAATTACACTTAAGACATATATAAGTAACAAACACTATGCAATATCCTTTTAAATTTCCATTGTTTTGATATTCCGCTGAAGTATACGCTGTGACGTAATAAAAAAATAATTCTAGGGAAGGGGGTTCAGAGGGCCTAGGTATAAAAGTCACGGCTCGCTGCTGGTCGGCATTGATGGCCAGTCACTGCCCATCCTCCACTCGCTTCCATCACAATTCTTCCCGTCTGTTCCAGAGCCAACAAGAGGCTCTTTCCGCTGCCTCCCCCAACCTACGAGCAGCTGTTTTTTACCCCTTACCTGCTATTCCCAGAGCTGAGAACGTCTTCCACACAGATTGCGGCGGGAGCCCCTGAAGCCAACTGGGAAAAGCCAGGCCTGCCTTGTCCCTGCATTGATGGACAAGGTCCTGGTACTCTTCGCACCCATCTTCCCACGATGTGTCAGCTCAATAAGGATGATTTTCTTTGCCTCCTCCGACCATATGACCATGTCATCTCAGCGATGTTTGGACGATTTGAGGAAAGTGTAGTTTTTTCGCCAGGTCCATCCTCTTCTCCCAAAGCTGAGCCGCCTGCAGGAGGCTCCTACTGGTCTTCTTTTAGGAGGGTGGCTTCTCCCCTGCCCTGATAAACTAAATAGATGGGTCTTGGGGACGTTGGTATGACTCTTCTTCAGTCTCTCCTGCTCCAGCATCTCAGCCAGTAATCTGAGGACCTTATAGTGACGCCATCTATATATTCCCTGGCAAAGTACGGTCTTGCATCCCGCCAGTATTTGCTCCAATGTGCCTCTCGCTCATAACTTGCAAAGTGGGTCCTGCTCATTCCCAACCTGTGCAGGTTTGTTTGTGTTGGCAGAGTGCTGCACACTGATCGGAGCAGGAAAGCATGCGAAAGGGCTCCAGTCTCCAAAGTTCAGGCCATGTAATCTTCCACTTTGGAAGGTCCCACTTAGTCCAGGCTCCTTGAGAAGCAAGCTCCGAGGCCCTTGCCCTCCGCAGATCCTCCTCCATGTGACAGACCTCGGCTTGGATCATTTCTCCCCTCTGCCTTGGGTCTGCTTTCCCCCATTGCTGGAAGTGGGTAGATCCGAGTCCCTGTCTCTCTATGCATTGGCTTCCGATTACGTCCTTTAACTTCAGAGAGTTTCTGCCTGTTTCACTGATGTTGCTGCTGCCCACTTTCGTCCTGATCTTGTAGTGACACCTGCGCATCTGACCTTCTCATCTCTGGAGTTACTATACATAATCGCAGCCCTGCACTTCGCCAACTTGAACTCTTCGACCACTGATGCAATATATTATACATAAATAATCATAATCCACTAATATAACGTATGATTATGAAATGACACATTACATATTACGAGTACTTTTACTTTTGGTACTGGTAAGTACATTTTGTGGACGAGACATTTGTACTTTCACTGATTTTCTATGCAGGACTTGTACTTAAAGAGCAACTTCCAGGTTAAAGACACCTGTGAATAAATGTGTATGAAAATGATGAATACACTAGATTTTCCCAAAAATATACAGAAATATACACTACAGTGACATCTGGTATAAATAAAAAAGCCTTGGCACGTGACCTCCCGCGTGTGACGTAACACGGGGGAAACAAGGGGGAGAGCGGCCGGTGTAACGTATTAATAAACATGGATCCCAATGCTAGTTTCGACACAGAAGAAGTTGAACATGAATATTCGAATGCATATGACGGACCACAACCTTATAATTATGAGTCTGCTAGGCGTCCAAGAGACCAGGAGCAGCCAAGGATTAGAAGAAATAACGGCCATCGGAGAGAAATTGAGCTGTGGTGTGAGGAGAACCAGTGGAGAACTGGGCAGCTATCTTGGTGAGTGACCGGTGTTAGCTACAGAATGTTAGCTAACGTCACATCACAACATTGTGAAGTTAGCTATCATATATCAGGCTATAACTAAAGTAGCATTGATAATATAGTAACGTTACTGGCAGGACTGTTGATACTGATCCATAACAGAAACTAATGCGCAAGTATCAGCCGTATCTCGCGTTACCTAATGCAACTCCACACTACGGTGCTGTGTACCGGAGGGGAGATGCGAGATACGGCTGATACTTGACGATCTGGCGGAGACAGGTTGTGGAGCCTCCGTTGATATGCCGTTGTAAATGCCTTGATGGAAAGCAGGTGTGTAGTCGGGGAGGGTGCACAGCTGATTGCAGCAGGTGAGTGGAGGTTGAGCCGGGAGCAAGGAGTGACAGCCACCACGCACACACAAACAACACAGACAGGGGGAAACAAACAAACACAAAGGAGACGGCTGGAGCAGTACAGCCACCACAGCGTTACCTAATGCAATGTCTTACGGTGCCGTGTACCGGAGGGGAGAGAGAGAGAGCAGCGTAAGGGGGGGGAGAGAGATGTAATACGGTTTCCTGATAAAGCTGTGGAGAGTATGTGCTGCAGGGAGGTGGATGCACAACGCACCCAGGAACGAACGCTAGCTCCGGTCCTTTTTACTGTGGACTCGATGTCCTGACAGGCTGGTATTTGTGCAACCTGCACAAACACAATACTGCACCATGATTACAAATGGTGAAATACAATGTAAAACTACCGAAAAATACCAGCTCACTAAAACACAACCGCTGAACTCAACGCAACTACTAACTATACCCGTGGTCAGAGAGCGGAGATGTTTACCCTTTGTGATGTAATATGACGCGTTTGACGTATGACCTTAAAAAAAAAACGTTTTTAAGAGCAGAGCTCAAAATTGCTCCTTTCCCTCTGAATTCCTGCCCTTATGTCTCGTAAAACATATCAAATCCTACATTCACTTTTTTAATAGTAATTTTAAAGCAAGTTTAAGCATAAATGTAGAAAAAAAAAAAACCTGCAAGATGCTCATTAAAAAGAGTACTTCTTCCACCCCTGTGTCCAAGTGAATTTCAACCTGATTTTAGTATAATTAAAGGAATCCCAACACATTTTTTCTCTTGGGTCACATGGTGGCCGTAGTAATTGGAGTTTTGCTTTGATACACACACTGCTACACCACAAAGAGGCACATCGAGAAACGTGCATAGTCATCTGCATGAGAAAAAGAGAAATAACATTTGATATTAATCTCATAGCTAGTGTTGAAGCAGATGTGTGACCTAACCAGAAGATGCTTAATGTCGCCGGGCCTCCGAGGCACGATCCTGACTCCAGAACCCCTGGCCCTGCTCCCTGCAGGCCTGCTGGGCCTAATGGGATCCAGATTGTGGCAAGTGTCACTGTGGAACTTCTGCCAAGTCCAGCAGATTAGCAGTGTCAAGTCAGCACAACTCTGCAGAGGCCGAAGCTCCGTTCAAACCCACTCCTGGTTCTATGAGCGGGGTGTTCCTATTCTTTTAGAGAACTCCAAGGAAAAGCTCCTCCTAATGTTCCCTGGCCTCTGATCAATCATGTTGTGAGCCCCTCCCACAACTTGATTGGTATTCACATGAAGAATTTACATTAGGAGAGGACTGAAGGAAAGATGTATAGAAGGTATTGATACTGGAGGCAGAGGACATGAGAAGATATCACTTTTGCTTTTTTTACATTTCTTCACCAGTCATGCAGGGAGACAGGTACACTGTCAGTTAAACAGAATGTAATGAACAGGACTATGTAGTTTTTTCTAACAATGGTGATACTCGCATTTCCTCAACAACAAAACCTCTGCTCCCACTTTTATTATTTCTCCACATATAAAGCTCAAATTGAGCGCAATATGTTCACACCCCTTCTCTGGTATGTGTTGACAGGCATTCTGAGAGATGTAGATAATCGGAGTTGAGGCAAGTTGGGAATAAAAAATTCAGTCTCAACACAAAGCTTCATCACAGAATGACTCCTGGAATGGACTGAACATCACCGATGGATGAAACTTAAACAGTTTCAGAGTATTTGAGGCAGTTCAAATCAGCCTGGCGTATCTCTCGGATGTTCAAACACCTCTTTCATCAATCATATTAATTATGCTGACTGTAACAAGAGCCGTGCTTGCATCCTGTAGAAGAAATAACGTGAATTAGACAAACCTTGACACGGTATCAGATACATCTTTTGAAGGTACACTTAGCTAATTACTTTCCTTCCCTCTTTTAAGTAGTGCATATGGTGTCATACAAGGCTGCTTTTGCTTAACCCAGTTAATTATAGGGAGCTGAAAAGATTTATTTTCATGTTTTTTTTACAAACTCATGCCAGTTCTCAAACTGTAATTATGTCGCTCCTGTCAGGAGGTCACAGAGTGGAAGATGGGCATTCAGGAAACATGGCAGCAGTCGTTGCTAGATTTTGTATGAACGACTGAACATAATGCTGCATGAAGGAAACCAGCAGAACTTTTTCTCTGCCTTTCACCTGAATAAGCTTTGTGTCTTTCTGACAACAACAGCTGTTTGAGCAAGGTGTCATAAGTCCAACTTTAGGAAAACCTGTTAAATACAACCGAAAGGTTGACTGAAGATCAGCTTAACATCTACAATGAAGTTAAGTGTATGCGAAGTTCCTTCCGTCCTGCAGAGGTCACGGCCCCTGGTAGACCACACATAGGCTGGTATACCCCTGATGTGCAATATATATGCAAGTACAATATACCCTCCTGCAATACACCTTTATTTTTTACAATTGACATACAGTACCATCTACCTCTTCAATTATAATTTTATCTGGTCACTTTAAAAAAAAATATATAGGCCTACTGCTACTTTTTTACCATGGTGTACTTATCTGCTATTTGTTTTAGTTTCTTACTTATTGTGATCTCTTGTTATTAATAACGTGTGCATACTTAGTCATTTTTTATATTTGAATATGTAAGTCTATGACACACTGACAGGCAGACAGAAATCTGAATTGTGAATGCTAAATGTTTGTGTGCACTGATTGATTACGTCTGGATTTAGTAATGTTACTGTAGTAGTTACAAGATAAGACACACATCTTACATGTTGTACATTAAGAGCCCTCAAACACCATCATATGTGATGTAATGTTTGTGTGAAGTCTACTGTACAGTGAGCTTAGTACTGAGTCAGATTCACTTCACTTGGCTCTATAATGCAAGGTGTTCCCACTGAACATCTTCCATCCATCACCTTAATAGTGTAAGCCCTTCAATATTTATGCAGGGATTAAAGCTTTTTAATATGCCAACAGTTAAGAAGGCTGATTATGATGAAGTGTGTTAATATCTCCATGAATAACCCAGAGTGAGGAAACTCAGGGAGCTTAATGGAAGACCGAAAACGTGTTTATTCACAAAGAAAAGTAAACTTCTTTATACTGCTGACTCTCTGGCTTTTAATATGAGTTGTCTAGGTCCTGCACTATTTGTGAAAAATAGATCTTTGTGTGTGTGTGTGTGTGTGTGTGTGTGTGTGTGTGTGTGTGTGTGTGTGTGTGTGTGTGTGTGTGTGTGTGTGTGTGTGTGTGTGTGTGTGTGTGTGTGTGTGTGTGTGTGTGTGTGTGTGTGTGTGTGTGTGTGTGTGTGTGTGTGTGTGTGTGTGTGCTCCTCAGCCTCTCCCCGCCTCTCCTCCTCTCTGCACAGCTTCTTGATAAAGCATCAGTTAAAAAGTGAATGGATCAATTAGGCAATTTATCCAGCTAATCTTTGGCAGGGCCCACCTTTTTGATGCCGCCAACAAAGTGACAGAAAACATTGTTAATGCATCCAAAAAATAAAAGGGGTTGCTTCTGCCCCTTGCTCCCAAATGATTTGGAATAATTTGCCTCTCATTCAGAGATGGAAGGCAGCCGGCGCTCTCCGTCTCTGGCAGTCAGCATGAAAGCACTTCTCCACCAACTTTCCCCCAATATCATCTCTTTGGAATCACCTAAATGGCTATTAGGCCAGCGCCTCCTGCCAACACGCTCTCCATAATCACAAGGAAGAAGAGGTGCTAGTTTGGATGGGCTCTTTGTGTGACAGCTGTGTGTATTTGCTTTGGCAAGTGTGTTCTGTGTGTGCGTACCATGAGGATATAATATGAGGGGCCTTTGTGAAGGCTTCAGAATGTGAAATGAGAGGGAAACGTACCATTTTTCTCAGGCTCACTATGCATGCATGATTCCACTGCAGTATCAGGTTATGGAGGGGAAGCCTGTAGGATTAAGGGTTAGAAAGGCATAAGAGTGGCATGTTCTATAAATACTAGCCCTAAACTGTATAGAGAATTTATTGAAAGCAACATGTCTGAGCTAGCCTGCAGTGTTGGAAGAAGTACTCAGATCCTTAACATACTGTAAGTAAAAGTACAAATACTATCATCTTAAAATACTCCACCTCAAGTAAAAGTCCTGATTTCAAAATGTTATTTTAGTAAAAGTAAAAAAGTGTTAGAAGTATGAAGTAGCAACTAATGGAATTACTCAAGTAAGTACATATATGCCAAAAAAGTACTTAAGTCCAATAGTTGAGTAAATGTGCTTAATAACCTTCCACCACTGTGTGCCTTTTACAGTGTACTTAAAGTCAACACGTGGTTTTGTGTAGAAATGGTTCAGGAGACATATACACGCTGTGGAGAACATGATGGTGATGACAGAGAGCTGAAGTGGAACCCAAATCCCAGAAAAATTTGCAAGAATGCAAAACATCTGACCCAACATCAGTTTTAGTTGGCCTATAGCAGACGTGGTTGCGAAATGACTGCTTTCGTGCTTCTGAGAGACATTAATCTGAGGCTTTCAGCTAAATCTTATCTTTTGTTACAGGCAAGTCTAGTTGCCATGACTCCAGATGAAGTCCCTCAACCTCTGAACCAGGGGGGTCCAAACATTTTTCACTGAGGGCCACATTCAGAAAAACATTCGAAGGGCCCCTCACTAGAGGTAAGGTATATTGCCTCAAGAATTGATTGAAAAATAGGGCTTATTAACAAATGTGTAATATATTTTAATATATACTGTATTTAAGAAGTACAATAGTAGTCAAGCACAAGTTTTGTGTGTTGACCGTATCCCATTATACTATTCTAATTATCTGTGGGGCCAATTAAAAAAGGACCACGGGCTGCAGTTGGCCCCGGACCGTAGTTTGGACACCATTGCTCTAAAACCAATATGATTGTTGTGTGCCGACTGAGGTTGACCTGATGCTCTGCTGGTTTCATTAAACACATGGAAACCCTTTACTCTCTTCTGTGTGTTGTAGCCTGTGTGCTGTTTGGTAGTCCAACCGGCCTCTCTATATCTAATATATCTTAGCTCCTGTTAACATGAGACATCATCTGTATGTTAATAATGGTTTTGTTGAGAGTGATTCATTGTTTTATGGCGTAATTGGCTGTTTGGCTGGGGAGGAAGGGTTTTTGGGACTCGTGGCTGGAATGGGCTTCTCCTCTTTACCTTGTGCTGCCAGAAGACACTTAACAAGCTGGCAGTAAAACTGGAAGGGCCTGTTGAGCATGTGGGCAAACATTAAAAGCTCTGGATTCAAAGTTAATTTTTCCAGACATGATTATTAAAACCCTGTGTGTGCCTTTGTGTCCATGAGTGTGCCCATTTGTGGCCCTGGAAAGGCCCCTCTGAGAGCCTTTGTGAATGCATATGCACCCACCTTACACTGTGTGTGTTAGCATGTGTGCCCATGGCCCTTTGTGTGTGATTACTCCAGCGAGATCAATTATGGCTCTTTTTAGCCCTAATCACTGTGTCTTTCTTCAAAGCACATTTAAGGTGCAGTGTTGGGGGGCGGGGGTTGCTGGGGGGTTTTGGTACCGATACAGCCAGATCTGCACTTCCCAGAGAACATGTTCCTCTTTGTTCACACTCTGTCTGCAGGTTGTATGCTGGCAGCAGCTCTGATGAACTGCAGCAAGGGGGAATATGTTTCCTGTCTCCACATCACTGCAAACACTCTCACAGCCACCAGGTGGATACTGAGAGTGTGTTGTAACACACAGTGTAAACCCTGACAAGTAGACATCAAAGCACGACACAGTTTAAATCCAATCATTCAGCTGAGATCTTATCATCTATCAGATTGATTCACTGAGATTTCAGCAGCAATGTTAAAACTAAATTGAGCGACTTTATTTTAAATGTCTCTGTCACCTTGCCAGCTCCTCATCATGAAACTGTCACTTTCTGTCAGCGTTGTGTTTTGTCTTGTTTAGATCTTTCCTTGGTTTCCTGTCTTTGTGTGTTCCCTCCTACCTGTTCCCTCCTACCTGTTTACTTGATTGTGTTCACCTGGTGCCCCTGTGTTTTCTCCTCCCTCCTGACCTGTCTCTTGTTTTGTTGATTAGTCTTGTGTGTATTTAAATTCTGTTTTTGCTGTCTGTCATTGTTGGTTTCTTGTTTATCTGTGACTGTGTTCACAGGTTAGTGTTCTGTTTGTCCCGTTAAACCTTGAAATAAATGTATTTTGTCTGTTCAATCTGCATTTGGGTCCTGCCTGTGTCACTAACCCTAACAGAAGAAACCAACCAAGGATGGGCCCAGCAGATCCTTTTGAGCTGGAATTACTCAGTTTTTCCTTTTTCTTTGGCTGGCTGCTCTGATAGGTGGAGGGGAGCGTCCGGAGTTCAGCAGCGAGAGGCTGCTCTGGCTGAGGCGCACCAGATGGCTATGGAGACACCAGGTTTTGTGAAATTCTTACCTGGCTGGATTTTGGACTTCCTCTTTGTGTGTGATTCCCGGCCTGCTAGCCCCAGGCATGCTAGCTCCCTGCCTCCTAATTCCCAACCTGACACCATATGCCTCGGTGTGTTCCGTCTGGAGTCAACCTCTGCTTCTTCCCCAGTTCCTGCTCCTGTCCAGGAGCCATTCTCTGGAACTCGTCTGGCTTTTGAAGGTCAACGGAGCCTCCAAAAGGCTCCTAAGAGAGGGAGTCGCAAGTCCAGGCTAGCAGCCCGAGCCCCAAGAGCCATGGTTCCGGCCCCAGTTCTGGCCCCAGCAGCCATGGTTCCAGCCCCAGTTCTGCCCCCAACAGCCATGGTTCCAGCCTCAGTCCTGGCCCCAGCAGCCATGGTTCCGGCCCCAGTTCTGGCCCCAGCAGCCATGGTTCCGGCCCGGGTTCCGGCCCCAGCAGCCATAATCCCTCCTCTAATCCCTTCTTTAGTCCCTTCTCTAGTCCCTTCTCTATTCCCCTTTCTAGTCCCTCCTCTAGTCCCTTCCCTAGTCCCTTCTTAAGTCCCTTCTTTAGTCCCTTCTTTAGTCCCTTCTCTAGTCCCCGCTCGAGTTCCCTCTCGAGTCCCCTCTCAAGCCCACTCTCCAGTTTCCTCTCGAGTTACCTCTCGAGCCCCCTCTCCAGTTTCCTCTCGAGTCACCTCTCGAGCCCTCTCTCCAGTTTCCTCTCGAGTTCCCGCTCTAGATAAATCTCAAGTCCCCTCTCCAGTCTCCACTCAAGTCCCTACTCAAGTGCCGTTGGAGGTTCCGCTGGGGTTCCTGCCAACTCTATGTCCTGTCCTGTTGGGGGTCCCGCCGACTACTCTTCTGCTGGGGGTCCTGCCAACCCTATGTCCTGTGCCGTTGGAGGTCCCGCCGACTACTCTTCTCCCGGGGGTCCTGCCAACCCTGTGTTCTGTCCCGTTGGGGGTCCCGCCGACTATACTTCTGCTGGGGGTCCTGCCAGCCCTATGTCCTGTGCCGTTGGAGGTCCCGCCGACTACTCTTCTCCCTGGGGTCCTGCCAACCCTGTGTCCTGTCCCGTTGGGGGTTCCGCCGACTACTCTTCTGCCGGGGGTCCTGCCAACTCTATGTTACATTACATTACATTGCATTTAGCTGACGCTTTTATCCAAAGCCACTGACAATAAGTACATTCGACCAGGGAGATACAACCTTGAAGAAAACAGAATCATATAAGTACATCAGGTTTCATAGAGCCAAATATTTCAAGTGCTACTCAACTGGCATTTAGAAAGCCAGCCCTTTATTAGTATATAAGTGCTTTGTTAGTAATTCAATCGCTCAAAGTGCAGTCAAAAGAGATGAGTTTTCAGTCTGCGCCGGAAGATGTGCAAGCTATCTGCTGTCCTGATTTCAATGGGGAGCTCATTCCACCATTTTTGAGCCAGGATAGCAAACCCACATGTTTTTGCTGATGGGAACTTGGGTCCCCCTCGCAGTGCGAGCTGTTTGGCTGATGCAGAGCAGAGTGCACGTGCTGGTTTGTACAGTTTAACCATGTCCTGGATATAAGAAGGGCCAGATCCATTCGCAGCATGGTACGCAAGTACCAGTGTCTTGAAGTGGATTCTAGCAGTTACCGGAAGCCAGTGAAGGGAGCGGAGGAGCGGTGTGGTGTGGGAGAATTTTGGAAGGTTGAAGACCAGACGAGCCGCTGCATTCTGGATGAGCTGCAGAGGTCGGATGGCACATGCAGGTAGACCAGCCAGGAGGGAGTTGCAGTAGTCTAGGCGTGAGATGACGAGAGCCTGGACCAGAACCTGCGCTGTTTTCTGGTTCAGCTGGGGACGTATCCTCCTGATGTTGTAAAGCGTGTATCTGCAGAAGCGGGTTGTAGCAGCAATGTTTGCAGTGAAGGACAGTTTGTTATCTAGGGTCAAACCCAGATTCCTTGCAGTCTGAGTCGAGGAAACAATAGAGGTGCCGATGTTGATTGTTAGGTCAAGAGTGGGACAATCTTTTCGCGGAAGGAAAAGCAGTTCAGTCTTATCAAGGTTAAGCTTGAGGTGATGAGCCGATATCCACTCTGCTAGGCAAGCAGAGATGCGTGCGACGACCTGGGTCTCAGAGCGTGGAAAGGACAGAATTAGTTGGGTGTCGTCAGCGTAGCACTGGTATGAAAAACCATGCGGGCTAATGACAGATCAGAGCGAGTTTGTGTACAAGGAGAAGAGGAGGGGACCAAGAACAGAGCCCTGAGGGACCCCTGTAGTTAATTGACAAGGATCAGACTCGGACCCTCTCCAAGTTAACCTGTAGGTGCGGTATTTGAGGTATGAGGTGAGGAGGGAAAGTGCAGAGCCTGAAACTCCAAGTTCTTGGAGAGTGCGAAGGAGGATCTGATGGTTCACCGTGTCGAATGCAGCAGACAGGTCCAGAAGGATGATGACAGAGGAGAGGGAGGCTGCTTTAGCAGTGTGCAGTTCCTCAGAGACAGCAAGGAGAGCAGTTTCTGTTGAGTGACCTGCCTTGAAACTAGACTGGTGCGGATCCAGAAGGTTGTTCTGATGGAGATAACAGGATAGTTATTTAAAGACAGCGCGTTCAAATGTTTTTGACAAGAACGGGAGGAGAGAGACAGGCCTGTAGTTTATAACATCAGACGGGTTGAGAGTGGGTTTCTTTAGGAGAGGGTTTACTCTTGCCTCCTTGAGACTGTTTGGAAAGTGACCAGAAGTTAGAGAAGTGTTGATGAAATGGGTGAGAAACGGTAGAATATCAGGAGAGATAGTCTGATGGAGGTTTGAGGGGATAGGTTCCAGAGGACAGGTGGTAGGACGGGCAGAGGTAATGAGGGTAAGAACCTCACCTGGAGAGAGAGGGGAGAAGGAGGTCAGTGTGTGGGTGAAAGGAGGGTCTGGTGACCCAGCGGTGAGTAAAGGTGAGTCAGAAAAAGAAGAGCGAATATCATCAACATTTTTTTCAAAGTGGTTAACAAAGCTGCTTGACAGAAGGGAGGAGGGGGAAGGGGCTTTGGGGGGGTCCAAGAGGGTGGAGAAGATAGAAAATAGTTGTTGGGGATTGGAATAGGAAGATTGGATCTTATCTTGAAAGAAAGTGCTTTTTGCCTGAGAGATGGAAGCAGAGAAAGAGGAGAGGAGAGCCTGATAGGTTAGGATAGGGGTCGGCAACCCGCGGCCCACGGGCCGCATGCGGCCCTTTAAGCCCTCTGCTCTGGCTCCCTTGAGCTTAGACAAAAATAAGAAGGAAATAAAATAAAAGTATTTGTAGGACTATTTATATTTTGTTGCATGGTTGAAAATGTTTCGTATCTTGTATTTTGAGGTGATACTGTGACACATAAATAAAAAACAAAACGGTTTTAATTAGGTCAACTAAAATATGCGTCACATCCTGCTACGGTCCCGCGCGAGCGCCTTTTCCTGCGGGTGAATAACCTGACCCCCGGCTCGATGAGCGAACTATGGATAAATCAAAGAAAAGTACCGGAGGAACACAGGATTTAATTCTGTGTGGACAGAGTTATATGCTTTCACAGCAAACGATGCTGGTTTACCGGTATGTTTGATGTGTAGAGAGAAGTTGTCAACGGTGCTGCAGCCTTTACGTATCGAGGAACAACAAGGGAGAGGAAGACAGCTGACAATCTTCAGTCATAATTCAATGGGGTATGTAATTTATTTCAGAAAACACTTTTTGTTATATTCCATGGAATTTTCTTAACGTCCCGATAGCAATGAATATATTAAATGCTTTGACAATAAATACATACAAAAATGAATCTCTGGAAGCCGTAGCGCTGTAAAAAGCACGGCATTTTAGCCGGCCCGGCTAAAATGATTGGACGGCCTACCTGCCTGTAAGCCTTCCATCTGTGCACAAACTTATCTCGTGGCCTCATTGATGATGCGCGTTCGTGTGTGTTGGAGGAGGGACTCTGTAAGAAAGTCTGAAGGAAGAGGCATATTTTTTCCTGTTGTGTATTTTCAAATTCTAGCGCACTCGAGCTGGTTTCTCCATTCTTACCTACCCTACCTTCAACTCTTTTTAGAGTGCAGCTATATGTTTTATTTATTTGAAAGTGGGCCCATTTTAATAATATTTTTTTTCCCTTCAAATGTGCAGAGGACTCCCCAAGTGCTGTGTTTAATTTATTTTAAAGTAGGCCTGTGTATTATTTTTAATTATCCTTATAGGAGTTCTTTGTGTCTTATTAGAGGTTAACAGTTTTATATAATGTAATAAATAGCTTAATACATGCAAAAAAAACGTAGTTTTTGTCTGATATAACAATAAATACAACTTTATTAGCTATCAAGCTATGAAATATGTTTTGCGGCTCCAGACAAAAAAATGTTTTGGAAAAAGGAGCAAAATGGCTCTTTTGGTCAAAAAGGTTGCAGACCCCTGGGTTAGGAGGTCGTTATGGTATTTGGATTTCCACCGTTTCCGCTCTGCTGCCCTAAGGATGGTTCTTTTAGCACGCAGCGCGTCATTTAGCCAGGGAGCAGGAGGGGACTGACGAGCCGGCCGAGATGTGAGAGGACAGAGAGAGTCCAGAGAGGATGAGAGAGTAGAGAGGAGAGTTTCTGCAGCAGAGTTTGGAGGCAGGAGTTGGAACGAATCAGAGGAAGGGAGGGCTGAGAGCAACGATGAGGCAAAGGTAGAGGGGGAGAGGGAACGGAGGTTACGGCGGACACGTGCCGGATGAGAAGAGATTCATTTGTTATGTTTGGAAAGGGGTAGAGAGAATGAAATGAAGAAGTGATCAGATGTGTGGAGCAGGTTTACAGAGAGGTTAGAAGTCGTGCAGTTCCTTGAGAATATGAGATCAAGGTCATTGCCAGCGTTATGAGTTGGTGGGGATGGAGTTGGCTATGTCCTGTTCCGTTGGAGGTCCCGCCGACAACTCTTCCGCTGGGGGTCCTGCCAACTCCATGTCCTGTCCCGTTTGGGGTCCCGCCGACTACTCTTCTACCGGGGGTCCTGCCAACCCTATGTCCTGTTCCGTTGGAGGTCCCGCCGCCACCTGTCTCGCCGGGGGTCCTGCCAACTCCTGGTCCTCTTCCGTGGGGGATCCTGCCGAAGCCTGTCCCACCAGCTCCAGTTCCTGCCCGGCCTCCGGAGCTGTTCCGTCACCGCCTGCTTCGCCCTCGAGCCCGTCCCCCTGAGAGCCGCGGTCTTCGCCTTCGAGCCCGGCCCCCTGAGTGCCGCGGTCTTCGCCCTCGAGCCCGGCCCCCTGAGAGCCGCGGTCTTCGCCCTCGAACCCGGCCCCCTGACTTTCCTGGCAGCGGTCCTCTCCCTCGGGCCCAGCCCCCTAACTCTTCCTGCCGCTGCCTTCACCCTCATGCTCGGCCCCCTGAGTTCGCCCACTGTGGCCTTCGCCCCTCCATGGACTCTACCTTGCCCCCGGGCCGTACGCCCGAGACCCCCTCCATGCTCTCTGCCTTACCCCCAGGCCGTCCGCCCGAGTCCCCCTTCTCGGCTCCTGCCTTGCCCCCGGGCCATCTGCCCGAGATCCCTTCCGGGCCCTCCGCTGTGCTCCTGGGCTGTCAGCCCAAAACCGTCCTCCAGACCCCCTCCGCCCACCCTGGTGGCCCTAGTTTTCTGACTGAAGTCAACTTCCATCTTCAGTCAGGACTCAAGCTGATACTGATTCAACTTGGCTATATAAAATATATTCTGCATGTAGCACTTACAAAGGATTTGGCTTTAAGTTAAGCTAATGCAGTAGCACTAATTCTGGTTTATAGAAAGGACATGTACCTGCAGAATTCTTGTTTTTGAGTTGGCTTCTTTATGGTTAAAGGCCCTTATTGTAAGTCACTTTGGATAAAAGCATCAGTTAAATTAAAAGTAATGTATTGATGCACTTGTTGGAAATATGTTTCTTATCTTAGCATTAGTAAATATTCACCATTCAAATAGATAGAAAATGTAAAATAATTCAGAGAACAAAAAGGTTTTGGAATCTCGTTTCAAAGACCACTCCTTGAAGAGAAAGCATACCCTTGATACTGTTGAGCAGCCAGTGGCATCTTCCAGAATCCGCTCTGAAATATTCCTCAGATTGGCTGAAGACAGTGGATCCGGAGATTTTAAATCTGAACACCTCTTCACGGATAAATCTGCGTTTTTACATGGACTCAATTATCAGGGTGAGCTAATCCCAGAGAAACTTTTAACCTGGTATGTTCCGCGGGGCCAGGAATAACCACGCTCCTGATTTAGGAAATCAAAGACAGGTAATTAAAATCATAATGGTCGTGGTTAAGATGATTATCGCCGGGGCTCCAGATAAGGCAACCTCCGGCAGATTTCCGCCCTTTTCAAATATTTATGGAATACGATTAGTCCGCAGGGCAAGAGATGTGTTAAAAGATTTAAGGATGACTTGCAGATCAAGAGATGGAAAATAAGCATCTTAACATGGTGAGGAAATGAGGCTGGAAATAAAGAGGAGAGGGAGACGGAGGGGAGGAGGGAGAGATGGAGTGACCAGGTGTGTATGCATTCACTGAGAACTACTGTGTGTGTGTGTGTGTGTGTGTGTGTGTGTGTGTGTGTGTGTGTGTGTGTGTGTGTGTGTGTGTGTGTGTGTGTGTGTGTGTGTGTGTGTGTGTGTGTGTGTGTGTGTGTGTGTGTGTGTGTGTGTGTGTGTGTGTGTGTGTGTGTGTGTGTGTGTGTGTGTGTGTGTGTGTGTGTGTGTTTCTGAAGAGGGGCCAGGTGTGTGTCCCTAAGGCCAGGGCTCAGGTTGAACAAGGACTAACACAGAACAAGACTATAGGGCAGAGATGGATTATAATTAGGGGTGCACCGAATGGGAAATTCTTGGCCGAAACCGATACCGAAAATAGGAAACAGTTGGCCGAAAACCGAATGCCGAAAGGCCGAAAATGATTAATAGAAATATATATAATGTATACATTTTTTACCAATGTTGTTCAGCTTCCTGATTATGGAAAAAGACATGATTATGGCAAAACTTAACTTAAATAATAATCACTAGTATGGGTCCATAAAACATTTATTCAGCACTTTTGAATGCATACATTACATTAATTCCAAGTCAAGTCCATTTTCTTTTCTCTGTAGGATAACTACAACAAAGTGCATTCAGAACAAAGCCAAGGTGCTCTAAAACTGCATAAACATCTAGGCCTGTAGGCCTACAACAAAATAGTGTAAATAAAGACTGTAACAGCAAGGCTTCAACAACAACAAATGCACCTATAAGTGCATGCATACAAATGTGCAAAATGGATAAATCCACATGAATGTAACTATTTACAAATGAAATTACAATTGAATTTCAAGAATCTAAATAAAGCTGTCTGTCCTCATAAGCAAAGTAGTACACATTGTATAAAGATACATAAAGTGAAAACTGGACACAAAATCCACAATCAATTACAAATTAAATTACAATTTCAAGAATCTGCAAATAAGGTGGTCTGTCCTCATGAGCAATGTAAACAACATTGTATCATTTAGATAACGAAAGTACAATATATTGAACACTGTGCTGCTGTCATTTCCCCCTAATGATAACCTGAGATGTTGAATTATAACTCACAATGAAAATTGTTCAGGAAAGTGGGTATAGAGTAGACATGTAGAAATAGATAAGCTTATGATAAACCAGCCTTGTCTACTTATTAAGGAAAAGTGGGAGGTTCTTTTTAATGAACATTAGCTTCTCTGCTTTATCAGCCATAAGTCTGTTCCTCTTCTCATCAAGTACCTACATGAGAGGCAGCGCTGAACAGTCTCTCGCTGTCAGTGCTTGTGATTTGATCTTACTCCGCATATTTGTCCGGGTGTTTTGATTTCAAGTGGTGGAGTAATCCCGAAGTGATGAAAGTCTTTGCAGTTACACCCCCTCGAGAAATGTCAGCTGAACACGTTTTACAAATCGCAATCCGCGCCTCTTTCTCTGATATTTTTAAATATCTCCAAGCGGCAGACATGTTGGCTGTGAGCCAGCCGCGAGCATGGTCGCGCGCCGTGCTTGTCGCTGCGTTTTGATTACGTCATCACAACAACACGTTAGCTTACCAACGTAACCCTGTTCTCTGACATTCGGTGATATTTTTTCGGTGCTAAAACCCTTTCGGCCAAAAGCCGAAAGAGCCTTTTTAACTATTTTCGGCCGATAATTTTCGGCGGCCGAATATTCGGTGCATCCCTAATTATAATCCGAGGGGTTGGAGGGGCTCATGCACACAGCTTCATTCGTTGTATTCATTTATCTTCTACAATCAGTCCACAGTATATATATATTGTATATATACTCACTTTATGTAAATAATATCCTTCCTTTAAATTGTGTTAGCTGTAATGTGGCCCTTCATTGTGTTTATTGGTCAGACAGTCAGATTTTTATCCTTCAAGGTCAACTTGTATATATTTTACTTTTTAGTTCTGTTTTATTTTTCTATTTTGAGATGTATTTGATGTTCTTCTTCTACTCTTTTCATTTTCATATGATTATCAATGCCTTGTTCGAACATGCTGCTCTAACAAAACATTTCACAATTTGGGATCAATTAAGAATATCTTATGTTCATAAAGGCAGTCAGATGATATAAAGGTTACACTGAGTTAATAGGGGGAACCCCCCCCCCCCCCCCCCCCCCCTAGGATGTTTCACAGTACGACTGACCAGTGGACCAGTGGTCCTGAGGTCAACTCAAGGTCACTTCCTGTCTGCAACCCCTGAGCTCAGCAGATGCCTCCTGAGGAGGTGGAGCTGGAAATCATTTTGACTTCATCCACTTGATGCACTCAGAAGTGACCCCCCCACCTCAGTTAGACATGGCTGTGGATGTTGCTGCATCACTGGAACATAGGAACCGATTCTGTAGGGTGCACTGTGAGGGGGGCCGGGGGGGGGGCAGTGAGAGCCCGTCGTCATTGAATATACGGTATACACTGTAAAAACGAAATATTGCAAAGTATATTTGTCTAATACCTAGTCAGAATATGTCTTTCCACTTGATATAAGACATCATAACTTAACATAATAATTCAGTGAGATAGTATCTGGTTAAGTCAAAGACTCTTAAACATCTTATTTTGAGTTGGATCTCAGATGAAACACGTTTTTTTAAGCTGCTGTGGAATTTGTAAAATAATGGATCATCTTGTTTCAAGATATAAATCTTACTTGATTTTAGAAAACAATTTTTTTTAGGAAAATCACCAACTGACGTCAGGAAGAGACTGAGGTCTTTCGGGATGCAGGGGACACTCCTTCAGACCTTCTTTGACTCTGTAGTGGCATCAGCGATTTTCTATGGTGTGGCCTGCTGGGGCAGCAGCATCTCGGTTGCTGACGGGAAGAGACTGAACAGACTGGTAAGGAAGGCCAGCTCTGTCCTGGGGAGTCCTCTGGACACTGTGGAGGTGGTGGGAGACAGGAGAATGGCAGTCAAGCTGTCCTCCCTGTTGAACAATATGTCCCACCCCCTCCAGGACACCCTGTCCTCACTGTGCAGCACCTTCAGCGACAGGCTGCTGCACCCCACCTGTCACACGGAGAGATACCGCAGGTCCTTCCTGCCTGCAGCGGTCAGACTTTACAACCAGCACTGCCCCTAGTAGACCCTAGACACACCACAACACAGACTATAATACCCCCTTGCTGCTAAATACAAACCAACTTTGTGCAATATGTGCTATATGTGCAATATACTGTATATATGCCATTAATAACTGTAATTTATACCTGGCCGCTAAATCAATATATATATGCCGTTAATAACTGTGTAATTTATACCTGGCTGCTAAACCCTTGTTACTGTTACAAGGTATGCATCTTGTATTTTGTAAATTGTCTAACTTGCTGCTGTTAAATACCGTCAAACTATGTGCAATATGTGCTTTATGTGCAATATATACTTTATATGCCATCTTTAATAACTGTAATATATACCGGGCTGCTAAATCCTAAGAACTGCTACAGGATTTGATTTGTAGATTTGATTTGTTTTTGTATTTTTGAAAATTATGTAACTTTTTTAGTTTTTTATCTTTTTTTTTTAGCATATTGTTTATTATATTATAATTTTGTACATTTTTAGCATATTGTTTATTATATTATAACTTAGTACTTTGTTAACGCATGTAAGATACTAAGCTGTCTGTGTCTCTTTCCTGCTGTAACGCTGCAAATTTCCCCTCTGTGGGACTAATAAAGGTATTCTGATTCTGAAACAGAACACTTTTGAGCATTTCTGGATTATTCTGCAACACAACATAATCTCCTGAGCCTGGTAAATTATAGTTCAAATTAAGTTTTACATTACATTATATCGCATTTAGCTGACGCTTTTATCCAAAGCGACTTACAATAAGTGCCAACTAATTAAAAGATCTAATTAATCTAAATCTCCCATTATATTTCAAGAATTGGGTAACACTTTATATTAAGGTACACAAATTAACCTTCAACTAGTTGTTAATTAACATGCATATTAGCAGTATATTGGCTCTTTATTAGTAATTATAAAACACTTATTAATGCCTTATTCTACATGACCATATTCTACAAGTAATAAGCCATTAGTTGAGAGTTTTTCCTCAATAACCCTCTAATTAGTGCTTATTTATTGCAAGGAAGGAAGTTGTTGTACATGAGTTTTGGTCTTAATATGCGCTACTCAATATGGGCCTAATAAGGCAGTAGTAGCACAAGAATAGTAATTGTCCCTTAATAACACTTAACAAATATGATCTATTCTTATGTAATAAGACGTGAAACTATGGGTGCGTTCACACCTGCCTTGTATAGTCCGGTTGAATCGAACCCTGGTGCGTTTAGCCACTTGGTGCGGTTCATTTGGGTCGGTGTGAACACAGTCCGAGACCTCTTAAGTGAACTAAACAACCGGACTCTGGTCCGCTAAAATAGGTGGTCTCGGAGTGCTTGCTTGCGAACTCTGGAGCGGTTCATTGCTGGTGTGAACGCAGTCTGCACCAAAACATAGGAAGCGCACTATTTACGTGTCACAAGAACGCGGATATCTTCAAAACATTTTAGCGAAAGAGTCTTTCAAGATATCCACCGTTGTTTAGTTAAAGACTAAAGCAGAATGAAGTGTTGCACAGTGTCGTGTAAAGTAAAAATTCTCCTTGAGCTACGTAAAATTAAGAACACCTGTCGTCTGTGAAAAGCCCCTCCTTACTGCAGAACGTCTCTCTGTTATAATGTTTTTTACGGACGTTGTCTGATTATATAATCATATGTGCGGACCGCTAGTGTCTGTTGATCTCCAGATTAACAGCAGCATGAGAATAACCTGCCGAAAGTGCCGATGCTCCATGGCGGAGGCTGTCAGGATGCATGGAAAAGGTAGGACCCAAAAGAAGTATTAACGAAAAGCGAGCTTTATTAAAATAATAAAAGCTGTGGCAAAAAAAAAGGAACTCGAGAGGGGACTCGAGAGGGGACTTGAGAGGGTACTTGAGAGGGTACTCGAGAGGAGACTTGAGAGGTGACTTGAGATGGTCGGTACTCCGACAGGACACGGGGTTCTGGAGTCGGCTGGTACGCCAACAGGACTCGGGGAGCTGGCGTCGGCTGGAGAGCCAACAGGAGACGAGGTGCTGGAGTCGGCCGGTATGCCGACAGGACACGGGGAGCTGGCGTTGGCCGGTACGCCGACAGGACACGGGGAGCTGGCGTCGGCCGGAGAGCCAGTACTGGAGCCGAAAACATGGCTGTAAGTTCCGGTTCTGGAGCAGGGACCATGGCTGCTGGGGCTGGCACTGGAGCCGGAACCATGGCTGCTGGGGCCGGCACTGGAGCCGGAACCATGGCTGCTAGGACCGGTACCTGAGTACGAGCTGGCTTCCTGACCTTGCGTCTTTTAGAGGTCTTTTGGAGGCTCCGTGGACCAAACGCTAGGTGGGATCCCAAGAAAGGGTCAGAGAATGGAGACTGGCACCCAGGGCTACGAGAAAAAACTCTGAGAAACTCAGGCAATGAGCTTCTCAACCATGGCACGTTGTCCACCGCCATTTGTGCCTTTTTGAGGACAGCCTCTTTGTCCCTTTTAGCCGAGGTTCTACTCCATTCAGCATAATGACACTGAAGAGTGTACTCTAGGGAGAACAAGTCCAAATAAAAATAGAAATTTGCTGGGTCCATTGTTGGTCGGTTCATTCTGTCAGGATGCGTGGCAAAGGTAGGACCCAAAAGCAGTATTAACGAAAAGTGAGCTTTATTAAAATAATAAAAGCTGTGGCAAAAAAGGCAGTATCCAAAATATCCAAAAAACAAATGAGCAGCACCAGGAAAACAGACCGTGGAATAACATGGAGGGGAAACAATGAACCGACATGGAACACAGGGGAAGACTAGACTAAATACACAGAAGGGTAATCACAGGACAAGACACAGCTGGGCAGGGGAGGGAGAAACACAAGGGCAACAGGTGAACACAATGAGACAATCAGAAACACCAGGGAAACTAACGACAGGGAGGAGGACCAGACAAAACACAAGGAGGAAGACAAAACACTGAATGAACAGATTTACAAAACCCATAACCAGATGGACAACACTAAAACCGTGACATAAACCTAGGTGTGTGACAGAGGCTCCGGTAGAAATTGCCGTGATTTGCGTTTTTACCCCCTTAATGTCTGACCAATGGTTGAACAGCATTTCCGTGCATTTGACTGGTGTTTAAAGTTTATAGTCCGTCTGAGTTTTGAACGCAAACCGAACCTTCTGAAAAATGAAACAATGTGACAAACTGTCATCTGGTGCGAACCAGAAAATTGACTATTAGGTGTGAATGCACCTTATAAGTGTTAATTGTGTCTAAATAATTAATTACATTATTACATTACATGACATTGCATTTAGCTGACGCTTTTATCCAAAGCGACTTACAATAAGTACATTCGACCAGGAAGATACAACCTTGTAGAAAACAGAATCATATAAGTACATCAGGTTTCATAGAGCCAAGATTTCAAGTGCCACTCAGCTGGCTATAGATAAGCCAGTCCTTTATTTAGTTGGAATGCTGTTAACAGCATTCCAACTAACTGTTATTCTACGGACGAAAAGTTTATTATTCCGCCGGTATTTTGGCCCTCTTCTCCTCCCGCATTGAACATCGCAGAAACTCCGTTCAAACATCAAAGAGTTCAGCTTGGTCGGGAATCGATGGCTATTACTTTTCTCATTCATAACTTTCATAATTCCAGAGATACATCCCATAATACATCACATTTTTAACATTGAAGTCAATGGAGAAAATCTTCAGACTTCAACAAATCTTCATGCAATTCAACTGCAAACTGTTCATTCATACTTTCACTCAGACACCTCATTCCAACTTTCAAATGTTACACATCTTTCTGACATTATTCGTGTAAAACAACTTTTAAATCTGATTCTTACTTTTAGAGATATTAAACATTGTTCAGACCTTGTTTTAGAGGTTTTCTTCACACATTTTAACATTAAAGTGTGTGATGTCACAGCTAGAGTGGAGGACAGCTTGAAATTCGCATTTATACATTTTTTTAAAACTGCCATAATTCCCAAACCCTACATTCCTGAGACATAATTGTTGAAAAAACGTAGGAAAACATCTCGTAGCTTGAAAAATGACACAAAATTCAGCAAAGATAATTAAACAAAATGCTATAAATCCAATGGACACGGTCCAATCGTCCCCCAATCTTCACTTGTATATCATCGGTCCATGCCTCAACAGCTCTGCGCCAAATCTGAGATCTCACCGTATCCCTCGCCATAAAACATGATGTCGCTATAACTCCTATGAAAATGTTCAAAAAGTGCTCAAACTTCACATGTGTGCTAACAGTCCAGCCGTGAAGACATCTACGGGACAGTTTTGAGATTTCTTCAAATGCTGTTGCCATGGCAACACAATGCTCGCCTTTAAACACGGTTTTCTCATAACTTCAGTGAAACTGCTCCAAACGCCCCAAAACTTCACAAGTTTGGTAACGATGCAGCCACCAACGCATCTAAGCGTATTATGGGGTGTCATCAAATGCCGTTGCCATGGCGACAGATCATTCGCCATCAAGTTAGTTCAGAAGTTTCCAGTTCAAATATTCTGCTGCTTTTCCAAGCCTTTTTACTTTCTTTTCTTCTCTCATCACACATTCAAGCCCCCAGTGTTCATGTATCATTTCAATCTCAAGTCTTCACTTTCTTCTTACACATTACATTTCAGCATAGCAGTTTAGCGTCAGCTTTTCAGCATAAAGGATTCCCACGAGCAATTTTTTCAGGAATTGCATTCTCTAGTTAGTATATAAGTGCTCTGTTAGCAGTTCTTTGTTAGTAATTCTATCGCTCAAAGTGGAGTCGAAAGAGATGAGTTTTCAGTATGCGCCGGAAGATGTGCAAGCTATCTGCTGTCCTGATTTCAATGGGGAGCTCATTCCACCATTTTGGAGCCAGGATAGCAAACCCACCTGTTTTTGCTGATGGGTCCAAATTAGGTATTTATATCTAAGAATATGTGTTGGGGTATTGACAGTTCAGCTACCAATAGCAAGATGATATTGACGTGTATATTTCATATTTGCACATTTATATAATTGTAAAATTTGTACTGAAGGTTAGACAGGAAACTGGGTACAGGAAGTAGCAGAAAGTGAAATGAATAGCATGGCAGTAGACATCCATGAGTAGACTGCTACTAATTTTCCCTATGCAACCTGAAGAGTAAAAGGGTCAAGTCCGCCAGAAAGCAATGACTGTAAGTGAAAGCCTTACACTCATGCTGCGTTCACACCGGGCGCGATGCGATTTTTGGGGGCGGTACGATTACATGTAAAGTCAATGCAGAGACGCAGACAGACGCAAATTCACTCCGACGGCGCGCATGAAGCGGTGGACGCGGCGTGAATCACGCGATTGAGGCAATTGAAGGGGGCCGCGAGAGTTCAATTTTTTCAACTCAAGCGTCAAATTCTCGTGACCCGATCTCGCGAAAGCCAATCAGCGTTGGGATTCCCTCTGACATCCTGCTGTTGATCAGTTCTAAAGATGGAAGAGATTATCGTTGTGACTGTGAGTGGGTTCCCGGAGATTTACGATACAATGTCGTAGCCTATATCTACCGGGACCGCAACAAAAAGGAGCTGGCTTGGAGGAGAATAAGAACCCAGACACCGCGTTTGTTGCTACGTTTGTAGGACTTCCACAGAAGGTACAAAGCAGCAATATATTATTAATATAATATGTTATGTCCTCCATAGTCAAGGACAGAAATAACCAAAACGATCTTGCATGTAAGTGTAAACAACCTCAACTGTCCGTCAACGGCGCGGCGCGTCAATGGTATGTCTGTTTTGAATGACGCGATAAAACAAACTGCAAGCCGCAGTGAAACTTGAGCGATTGGAGCGATGCGAATATTCGCATCGCGTCCAGTGTGAACGCAACATTACACTGTAAGGATTAGTAACATGTATTGTGTTTATGTGATGACATTTGGAGATGTTTAAAGTCAATGAGAAGAAGCGTTAGCATTCACGCTAGCATTAGCATACACCCTAGCGTTAGCCATACTAGCCTCTATACATGCTTATTGTAGAGCTAGCATTAGCTATATTTACCTTGTTTACACTTAGCCATGGGCGCGGGAAGGGGGGTGCTGAGGCCGCTGCAGCACCCCCTAGCGGCAGGCAGGGGGTGCGGAGCTCCCCTGTCTGAATTATTATTTGACGGTTATTGCTGCTCCCGCTGTGCATAATCTGTGTAATATGTAGCCAATAAATTCCACATTTTTGGTAAAATAATATCTTGGCCTGCCCCGAATGTTTTTTCTGTAGCCCCGGACAATTCTACCTCAATAATATAATACATTAACCGTGCTTTACGTGAACCTCATCAAGACACTAGAGAGGACGGCAGGACTGTAATTTCCCATGTTCAGTGAATGCAACAGAGGCAAGACACCAGACCAATCAGAGAGTTGCATGGAAATAAAAGTGTGCTTGTGTCATTCAAGCTCGCGGCTCTGTGTTTGCGGAAATAGCGCATTTAGTGTGTGTGAGAGAGGGGGAGAGAGAGAGGGACCGGGGCCAGCAGCAGGGATCGTGTTGTTAGCATCTGGTTAGCTAGCTGCACTAACGGACATACGGAGCTGTTTGTTCCACAACAAGCTGGAGGAGAGCTCTCCTCTCAGACTGAGAGGCTCAGGTGAGCTAAAGGACTCTCTGAGTGTTTAGATAGTTAACTTTAGTCTAAGGTATCTCAGTGGGTCTCAAACGGTTTGGTCAAAAATTATTCAAAAGATTATTTCCGCGGCACACCTTCATATGATCATTATCGTTATAAAAAAAATAAGAGAATAAAGGAAAAACAGTTATGAAATACTATATGGCAGTAAAACAAGAATACAGTTTAAAAGGGGAGTGATTTGTAAAATATCCATAAAGAAAAAGAACATCTGCTTACAGTTGTGTTTCATCTGGATGTTGAGAGATGTGTCCATAGATCTCTTAATGTTGCTCTCAAAGTGCACCAGATTGATGCTTTTAACTTCAATATTTAAAAAAAATCTTCCCGGGGGAGCATCCCCCCGGACCACCCTAGAGGAGGTGAGGTCCGCTCCCCATTCGTAAAAAATAGCACTTTACCCCTGCCTATATGCCGTGAGCTGATTATCGAGCCTTCATTGTAACAGTCGCATGTTTACTGTGTGTTTGCGTGTGGGGAGTTTTTTTGTGCCTGCTCTATAGTGCCCGTAATAGTGTTCACTGGAGTCCAGCACCTCAGCACCCCCACTCAAAATACCTTCCCGCGCCTCTGCACTTAGCGGTCCTATGTGTTAATCTGTGTATGTTACACTTGCATGTATGAGATCATTAAGTGCCTTGTAACTTCTTTTTTTATAGTTTCACTCCGTTTGAATGTCAGTGGACTGCAAATAAGTCAATAAAGGAGCATGGCTCCCTGGCTCTCAAAAGAGTTTGGCTGGCTGTTTAATCTATGTTCACACTGAGACAGTACAACACAGAGAGAACAGTACAACTAGTCTGTAAGAACATACAAGCAAGTCACACAGTATGATCACAAATAAATAAACTCTGTTAAAAATCTGTTTTTATTAAAACGTACAGGCTGCATTATGTGTTCTCAGCCTTGGAGAAACTTTACATGTTTTGGTATGTGTGTGAACCTCTCTTTAGTGGTTCATTAATAAAACAGATATTTCAACATGTGCCTACTTTGTTCATGTACTGTTGAGGTTAATTTCAGTAGTTGTGTGCTATAATGTATTTACAAAGTGTGAAGAGGAGGCAACTTTAGAATAGGGAACCTGTTCAGGTCAATTAGAGTCAAACTACTAGCTTATTGGTTATGAACAAGACTTCACTTTACAATCGGGAACATACTCTTAGATAGAAATACCTAATTTTGAGCATATTAAGACACAAATTCATATACAACAACTTCCTTACTTGCAATAAATAAGCACTAATTAGAGAATTATTGAGGAAAAACTCTCAACTAATGGCTTATTACTTGTAGAATATGGTCATGTAGAATAAGGCATTAATAAGTGTTTTATAATGACTACTAAAGAGCCAATATACTGCTCATATGCATTTTAATTAACAACTAGTTGATGGTTAATTTGTGTACCTTAATATAAAGTATTACCAATAGTTCTTACCAAGCACATTTTCACTTCTTCTATTGGCATATTCTTTACCTTTTAACAAGCGAAAACACCTTGCTTTCATTATTCTGTTATTGATTTTGGAGTAGCATTTTTTACAGTGTATCCTGAAACATGTTGAGACAATTATGCTATGCAGATGAATTAACCCTTTTCAATGTACGTATCAGTAAGTCTACACACATAATTAGAGGTAAAACAAATGCTTTTATAAAAGTTACACTCTCAACAAAGCTCCAGACTGACTTAAACATTAGTATGATACATAATTAAAACAGAGCCAGAACAGTGTGTGGGGACAGTGTTCAGGACACCTGAACAGCTCGATGTGCAAATATCTCCTTGAAAAATATGAAAAGTACATTAAAGATCTCCACATAAAGGGCTATTTTTAAATATTACATCTTGGTTTTTGTCCAGGCAGTTTTGATTGTAAATTAAGGGAGATTAAGTTTATAATAAAAAAAAAAAACTGGAGTGGATGTCTGAAGTGGAAAAGACACCTGGACCTGAACACACTGATCCTAGCAGTGTGCAATGAGTCAGTCTCAGCATGCAAATTATGTTATGTGAAACGAATTTAAAATGCTCCGTCTGAGGGTGCTGCGGCTTATTACCGAGTCAGTTTGAGACTGATGAGCCTGTTTAGTGGGTTATCTTTATGTTTATCACAGAGTATGTGCTGTGTGGAGTGTGTCAGTGCACTGCCTCTGGGTGGACATGTAACACGCTGCTGATTGATGGAGCAGTGTGTATGAATCTCACAGAGCCTGACTGCTAACTGACGGCTGTGTTTTGGGGCAGTAATCGCCACTAAAAGAACCAGGGAAAGTATTTTAACAACTGCCTCGGGCCTGTCTGATCTCAGCCCATCCCCCCACCCCCTCCCCAAAGCTTCTTCACAGGGCCTTCAGTGGTTTCCCTCCCCATCTGGGCCTGATGCCAAAGGCCTCTCAGGCCTGCTGCCGGCCTGCACCCCTCCCTCCTGATCGTCTGATCTGCAGGGAGGTATGGCTGCAAATAGCAGAGGGAGGGGGCACAGAAACCTAAATGCACACAAAAGGGCCTCAGAGGGACAGTTGTCATTGACATCAAGGACCACCTCCACGATTCACCGGATGTCAATCAAACCGTTGTTAGCTACAGTGTGGTGGATCAAAGAGAGCGAGATGATACAGTTTGACTTTCAGCTGAAACTCACTTTAGAGATTCTACAACAGCCGTCACGCTGACATATCTTGACACGTGTCTGTGTTTACCCATACAGTACCATCTTCAGGCTGTTTTCATATACGCATACCCACAAAAAGAAATGCATTATTATCTGTCTATACCACACTTTCTATGAAGAGGAAAGGTAAGTGTAGGGATGAGGTTGAGGTCCTGAACCCTTCAGCCGGAGGCTGTTGTTCATGTCCCATGATACACCAGGCACCAAGGTTATGTCAATTCTGATCTTTTGTACTAGGTTACAATGTTACTATGTTTAAGAATCAGTATCTTTACACCTAACAAGTAGGTTTTTAATTTTTTGCTTTGCCTAAAACAAATAATTCAAACATACTTAGTATATGTTCAGTGTGTACCTGTGTGGCCTGGAGGTTCTGCACTGCAGGCCTGTGTGTAGAATACACTGATCACTCATGTTTCCTGACAGTCATAGAAAAAAGCGAGAAAACAAGAACAAGATAAATTATAATAAAATATTATACAAAGTGTTGTATAAAGATACCTTGCCCGGTCCTTTAACATTTAAAATACAAATATAGACAAGTGTGACACTGTTGCTGTTTGTCCCTGAAGATGTTCACTTCCTTAATAAGAAATGATTCAATAATATTTAAAAAAATTATATAACAAGAAGGTCAATCATTTTTTACCCAATCAAAAATTAGCCCATAGAAAAGCTACCTGAAACTAAATGTTTACGTGCAGCATTAAAACAAGACAAAAGCCCTTAATCATCAATCAAATCATCTTTCCTTTGCTCCGTCACATGAAGCTGAGAAATCGTCCTTTTGGAAATTGAACGATCACAACTGAATCTGTCAAATTAGCTACACATTTGCAACAACTGTTATTCGGCTATTATAAGTTGGATGTCATAAATCAATTCAACCTATGTAAGTAGCAAACAGGGAGCAGAGTCAGTTTGCCTTATGTGCTGATCCAGGGAGTAACCGTGAGAAAACTGCAATTCTTATAAAGAACTGACACACATCAGAGAGAGGCTAATCCTGACCCGAGTCATGTTAGGTTGACCCAGTGGTTCTCAAATGTTTTCTGTCAGGCCCCCACTTTGGAGAGAAAAAAAAGTTGGGCCCCCCCAACACAAATAGTCAGGCTCAGTGGCGGCGCCAGAGATTTATTTTGGGGTGCTGTGGGGTAGCTTGACGTTTAGGGTTTCCCATTAATGTACCGTTCGCTACAGTGGAATTTTCTACTGCAACACTCCCCACGCAAATACACAGTGTACCCGCGACTGTTACAATGAAGGCTCGATAATCAGCTCACGGCATATAGGTGTAAGCAGGGTAAAGTGCTATTTTTATAGGTGGTGTGTGGACCTCACATAGGGGAGATTTATTTTTAAATGTTGAAGTTAAAAGCATCAATCTGGTGCACTTTGAGAGCAAAATGGAGAGATCTATGGATACATCTCTCAACACCCATTTGAAACAGAACTGTAAACAGATTTACTTTTTCTTTGTGGATATTTTACAAATCACCCTTTTAAACTTTATTCTTGTTTTACTTTTATATACTATTTCATACCTGTTGTTCATTTATTCTCTTATGTTTGTATAACTAGTGTGATGGGAATGTGTCTGCATGGGCACCGATTAACTAAACTGAAACAGTTGTGTTAATCAGCGGAAGGACTCACAGCTGGGAAACTGACAGCTGAGAGAGAAAAGGCAGTGGAGAACTGTGAATGGAGGTTGGAGGATGCTACATGATGTGACTCTGTACTCTTTTGGGTGGGAGGGTGTCGTTCGCAGTGGATAGAGCTGCCGGTGACGAAGACAGCCAGACAGGAAAGACGTTCGAGTGTCAGGATCGGGAGGCCTGTTACCTCCTATAGATAGTAAGGGCCGGGGTTTTAGTGAGTGCGAGCCGCGATCCCTCCTTATGCAAGGCGGTGCCCATGCAAAACGGACACCTGCTGTGACTTAGTTCATGTCGTCCAGCGAAGCCGATCCCCGGGGAGTTGGACGGCGTCACAAGCGTAGACCCCAGGGGAGGGTCTCGCCAACTGGCGAGTTACGTATACTCATTTATATTGTATGTCGGATTTTAGAAGTATTTTATAGTGTATGGAAGGAGAGCAGCAGGGGAGAGGCTACCACGAATTGGAGCTCTCACCCCAAATTGTTGGTTGGGTCATTGCAGTGTGGGTGTGCTGTGTGTGTCCATAATTGCCTAGTTGTGTGCCTCCGGCAGAGGGTGTTTGCATGCCGTGTTCTTGGTGTGGTGTGCCGCGTTAAATGCTAGTAAAACTAGCCCTGCTGAAGTGTATTTAAAAGTGGACTCCACAGTCTAGTGAGGGTTTCTGGTGCCCCGTGGACTCGCTTCCTCTTGTTCTCTCCTCTCCTCTTACCAATGAACTGTTGTGGGTAAAATAAAGATTGTCCTATATTTTGTAAAAAGCTGCCTCTGTATTTATTAGAAGGTTCCAACAAAGTGGTAGTGTTTCCTGCCACACCTGAGCGAATCCAATATATATTACACTGGTGGCAGTGGTGGGATATAACAGGGAAATGTCAGACCCGGAAAATAATCCATCAAGACCTGCAGAGGCAGGTACGAGTCAGCCACACGCTGCCCCTTTGTATAATGGAAATGGCCGGGCTGTGACTCCGCGGCCAATCTTTATGCCTGAAACTTTTACTGGTAACACAACGGGATGACAATGGTCAGATTGGGCTGAACAGTTTGAAATGGCTGCTTGTGTTAATAATTGGGATGAACCATTAAGACTACAATTCATGAGTCCTTCTGTCAGGCAGGGCACGTGAAGTTTACAGTGGGTTGTCAGCAACGGCTAAAGTTAACTATATCTTGTTGAAAGAAGCGATGGGAAGATGTTTGGACCTGTTTGATAGTGACGACTGGAACAGGGCTACATTCTCTTCACGCCGGAGGTTACATAATGAAACTGCGAGAATTTGGCATTGCCCTGTGGCGATTGGTTGTTAGAACGTATCCCACGGCAGACCTTAACACACAAGATCTGTTGGCCAAAGACCATTTTGTTGCACAGGTGGAGATTTGCACGTTAGCCTTCGCAGCGCTAAGCCTGCTACACTGGATGATGCTATTAATCTTGCAGCCGAACTTGACCTTATCAGAGGCTTAGAGAGTGGTTACACAGCCCCGGATGCTAGAGTGCGCGTGGTTGCGGAGAAATCTGCCAGTGATGAGCGGGTTGATGCACTTTTGGGGGTTGCAGAGGTTTTGCGAAAGGAAGTTAAATCACTGAAAGTTTCAGTACAGGCTCTAGTGCAGTGGTTCTCAACCTTTTTTTTACCAAGGCACCCCTGAAAATATTTCTCGACCCCAAGGCACCCCAACTTTTTGTAGATTTAAAAACCACTTCAGAGCTTAAACTAAAAACCATAAATACACCATAAATTGGTTTTCAAATGTGTATTTAATTGAATAGAACATTTTATAGAACAAATAATGTATTCACACATAATAACAAGAACCAGACTAAAGATGTCAACACCATTTCTATGATGAATTCAATATTATAAACAGGCCTACTAAGTAGGCTCTTTTGTTTTGGCTGAAAATAGTAGGCCTACCTGTGTAAAAACACAAATACATATCAATACAGTTATTATTTTACATTTGGATTTCAAAAGAGGCAGGCCTATGATCACTTAGATTAAATAATAACTTAATATAATTGGAGGGATGAAACAATGCCCTCTGACCTGACTGTGGTCATGTGACTCATCAACCACATCCCAAATATGAAACATTCTGCATTTCGCTATCCAGATAATACTGATTGACAAAATCATAAATCATACATTTATAAGAAAGGCACACAAATTAACATCCAAATATAAACATTTCTCAGACCGTTACACGGTGCTAGTGCGACACTTGTGCCTGCTTTTGTGAGCAGAGTCTCTTGATGCGTGGGGGGATAGTGGACAGCGCAACGCGGAGGTCCTGCTGCACTGACAGCCGGGTCCGGGTCTTGTTTTTGACATATGCGAGTGAGGAAAACGCCAGCTCGCACAAGTAGGAGGTTGGAAACTGTAAAAGCACCTTGATGGCACTCTCTGAGAAGGATGGATACTCGTGTCCCACAAGCAGCCAAAATATATCCATACGTAGTTCCCCGTGCTTCAGTTTCAGGGAGCGGTCCATAGACAGCTCTGCGAGTTCATCCTGAGCTCTGCTGTTTAAACTTGTGGCTGATATTAATGTTATTTTAGACTTCTTTTGCACTGCTGTGCCATCATGTTCTGTCATCCCTGCCTGTGTTGTTGAGGGCTGGGGTGCTTCTTTATTTATTGTCACTACGTAATGGTCCATCTTGAAATTATTTGGCGCGAGGATAAAAAGCTGCTCTGCACACTGTAAACAATGACGGCTGACGTAAATTATGAGAATTTAATCTGTTTAATATTTCTAAATCTGAGCAATATATGTTTTATTAGCTTATGAACTCCATTGTACATGTAATAAAATAAAGTGTATGAAGAAAAAAAATGAGGAACATAAAAATACGTTTTTTTGCGGCACACTTGGACAGTGCTCGCGGCACCCCAGTGTGCCGCGGCACACCGGTTGGGAACCACTGCTCTAGTGGACCCAATGCAAGCTGTCCCTGTAATACCAGGGGTAGGCCCCTCCCCTCACCTAGGTCAAACACGTGTTCCTGCACCCAAGCAGGACGTTGAGCGAATGATAGGATGTTGGGAGTGTGGCTGTAATCGTCACACACGGCGGGACTTTCCTTATCTACAGGGAAACTAGAGGGGGCGTGTACAGAGGGCCAAATGTCCGCCCCCCCTGCTTTATCCACTGAGGTCCCTGATAGTCGAAAGGGTGGTTCTGGCTATCTTAAAGCTAAAATAGGTGGGTTTGACTGTCATGTACTTGTAGATACTGGAGCCTCATGCTCTATAATTCCTAAGCAGCTGTGGCTTTCTGTTACAAAAGGAGGGTGTGATTTGGGGAATTATACAGGCAGGGCTACGGCAGCAAATGGTGGGGGCATGCATATTGTGGGGTGCTGGCAGACTATATGTCAATTTGATTCCCTTGCGCTTGTTGCAGAGTTTTTAGTCTCCGATATTCCCTCAGAAGAGATCCTGCTTGGGTTTGATTTCTTATCGCAATATGGAGCTGTAGTTGATCTAGGGAAAAATAATTGCCAGATTATGGGCAATCAATTTCCCCTGGTTGATTTTAACCCATCATTAAAGCCTCAAGTAGTTACTGTGCAGTCTGATACCATTGTTCCTCCACGTAGCGAGGCCATAATTTGGGGTCAGGTCCAGAGCGGGTGGGGGGATTATGCGGAAGGGATGCTGGAACCCTCCACCTCTCTCCCTCCACACTGTGACATATTGGTGGCCCGAGTGGTTTGCAAAGTTGAACAGGGCCTGCTGCCAGTACGCGTTATCAATGTAAACAATGAAGCGCGAACATTAAAGAAGTGCATGAAAGTGGGCACGCTATTCACCGACATTGAGGTGGGGGATGAAGTGAAGCAGTGCGAAGACGGTGATAGCGAAGACGTACATCAGTCTTGGACAGTAGACATGCTTATGAAACAGATTGGGGTGGAAAAGAAGGGCTTTTCCCCTGGGGAGCTTGGTGCAATCAGACAGTTACTGCACCGCAAGACCTCTGTGTTTAGTCGTGGGGAGACTGATTTTGGCAGGACTCCCTTGATCTTGCATGAGATTGACACAGGGGATGCCAAACCTGTTAAGATGCACCCACGAAGAATTCCCCTCCACTTGCAGCAAGAAGTAACTGAAAATGTAAAGCAAATGCTGGACAATGTTATTGTTCGTCCTTCCTGTAGTCCATGGGCAGCACCTGTGGTGCTAGTGAAAAAGAAGCAAGGGGGGCTTCGGTTCTGTGTTGATTATCGGAAACTCAATGATGTTACTAGGAAGGATGCCTACCCCCTTCCCGGAATTGACGATGCCTTGGATAGTCTGAGTCATGCTTGTTGGTTTTCCACACTGGATTTGGTGAGTGGCTATTGGCAGGTGGAAGTAGATCCTAAAGATCGCCACAAGACTGCCTTCATCACACGCCAGGGGCTGTTTGAGTTCAATGTCCTGAGTTTTGGTCTTTGTAATGCATCCAGTACTTTCCAGAGGTTGATGGACTTGATCCTCGCAGACTTGCAGTGGACCACTTGTTTGGTTTACTTGGATGACATTATTGTGTTTGGCCGGACTTTTCAGGAGCATTTGACCTGCCTGGATGGCGTGCTCCAGAAGCTCCGGCAGGCAAATCTTAAAGTGACACCATCAAAGTGTAACTTGTTCTCCACGCAGGTCCATTACCTCTGCCATGCCATATCTGCAGGGGGGCTGATGCCAGACCCTGCTAAGATAGAAGCAGTTAGGGGGTGGCCTGTTTCAAAAAATCAGACTGAGGTTCAGAGTTTTTTGGGGCTAGCCTCTTACTATAGGCGTTTCGTAAAGGGTTTTGCGGACATCGCTCGCCCCTTGCATCAGCTCACAGAGAAAGGGAAGCGTTTCCGATGGAGTGAGGACTGTCAAAGTGCTTTTGACCGACTTAAGGCTAGTCTGATCACGACCCCTGTGTTGGCGTATCCTGACCCCAGTATACCGTTTACCTTGGATACAGATGCAAGTGATGTTGGAATTGGGGCAGTGTTGTCTCAGGAGGAGGGAGGGCTAGAGCGAGTTATTGCATATGCTAGCAGGGCCCTTACAAAGCAAGAACGTAAATATGCAACTACCAAAAAGGAGCTGTTGAGCATGGTGACCTTTACAAAGCACTTTAAACACTATTTGTTAGGTAAAGAGTTTGTTTTGCGAACCGACCATCATTCTCTGCGTTGGTTGCACAATTTTCAGGGCTTGGAGGGACAGTTGGCTCGCTGGATTGAACGGCTAGCAAATTTTCAATATAAGATCATCCATCGTCCAGGCAAGCTCCAGAGTAATGCTGATGCTCTTTCCAGGCTACCAGCTTTTCTAGAACAAATGCCCCATTGTGATCAGAATCCCTCCCAGGGAGGCATAAGCATGGTAACCCAATATGTGGGTGCAGTACAAGAGACCCCCTCAGCTTCAGCGCCATGTCAGGCAGAAGAGATGGATGAATTGGCTCAGGCCCAGATGGATGACACCGAGTTGCGGCGGATAATTGACTCTAAAAAGCGGGCTGACAGTCGTATGCCAGAAGACCCTGAACTTCAGAGATATTCCCCTGTGTGGAATCAGCTTCAAATGCAGGGGTCTAGACTAGTGAGAATTCCACCTTTATACTCTGATGCTGCGTCACAAGTGCAAGTCATCCTGCCTCGGTCCATGGTGCCGAAAGTTTTGGAACAGCTGCACAATGTTTCTACTGGAGGTCATTTGGGGGTGCAGAAACTCCAGGGAAAGGTTAGGGACCGCTTTTATTGGCCAGGATGGTTTAGAGATGTTACAGTATGGGTCAAGGAATGTGTGGATTGTGCTTCGCGTAAGACTTCAGGAAGGCTGCCATGTGCTCCGTTACAGCCATCAGTTATGGCTAGACCCAGCGCCATATAGACTGAGAGTTACGTCATCTCCGTTCACTCCAATGGACCACTTTTTTACTGCAATGGCGCATCGTGGAGCCTCTCAATCGTTCCCCGGAAGTTAGCACCAAGGCTAGCAGAGCTGTAGAGTTGCAGCATAATAGCCCGTTCGTGACGGACTTTTAAAGGTAAGAAGAAGTTTAAAGATTCATATTGCGGATATTATCAGTACATCTGATTCAAATTAACATTTGTATTAAAGGATGTCAGTGGATTATCCCTAAATTTGTAGATTTAGGGAACGTTTGCAGATAACAGATTAAGCTAGAATACCATACTATATTACCATACACTATACCATAGTGGTTGAATACACAGTATTAGGAAACACTTTATACTTACTGGACATGTTATACTCATTACATACTGTATATAAAATATGACCAAGAATGTGAGACAACTTTATAGAAATTCATATCACATCTGTTACTGATGCCATGGATCATACTTTGTTAAACTCACAAATAATAAAGTTCCATAACTTCAGTTGGGAACAAAGACCACACCTTATCTCCCCAAGGCAATTTCCCATCCAATAGGTGTGCTATATAGGTGTGTATAACCCTTCCTCCTGTCTCCTGATTCAATGGAGCCTGAATACCTGCACTGAGACCCTCACCCTGCACCCTGAGTCTAAACTCTCAGTGTTTTTCAAGGCTTTCCCTGTTTTTTTGTATTAAACAAAACATTAAGCTTTCCCAATGGTGTGGTTTTCGTTTTGTGAAAAAGTGCAAATGCAGTGTTTGTATATAATTACCTCACATATTTTTTGCTGTTGGTCGTGAAATTGCTACTGCTGACTTGAGCCTGCCATTTTTTCCTCCGCTCTGTGTCAAGGGGAGAACACTGAGGCATGAACTCAATTGCACGACTCAAAACTCAGACTCAGATAGCGTTTCAAAATAAAGACTTTACTGGAATTTGCACAGTAATAAAACAAGGAAAACAAAACCACTCTTTCGAGGAAAACTATAATGCCATCTATAGCATAGGTCCGTGAAAGGTCCGTGAAAAGGTCCGTGAGGTAAGCCGATACGTGGTCTTCGTGAGACAACGAACTGACAATTAACAGGAGGGAGCTAACACAATATATACACAGGTAAAGGGGACACAGTTGGAAACAATCAGGGCGGGGAAAATAATCAAGGACGCAGGAGACAGAAAAGGGGCGGGGAGCGTGGAGGCCTGAAATGAGAGGAAGAAATAATTAAGGGTATAGACATAAAGCACAAGACAAAGGGACATGACAACTCTAACATAAAGAATAAACTTTCACAATAAGTTTCTTGGACATGACACTCTGTGTCAGTGGGGAAGCCGTACATTCGTACTCCTTTCTCGGAGCGATTTGAGCATCCCCAGGCAGCACAGCAAACCATGGTGGTGACTAGGAGGCAGCACAGCAAACCAGGACAACACGGAGGAAAAGGCACAGACAAACTGCATGATATGCTATTCAATGTTTATTGAATTCCATGTATTTCCAATGGATATTCCTAAAACAACACATTTATCATCATCATGCTGCTGCTGCTGCTGCTAGTCCTTTGATAGTCACCTGTCGGTCTCCTGTCTTTTCTGAAAGCCATAAAGATGACATTAGTCATTTAGATAACTTGTGTCCTCAATTACCATGGGATTACTGAAACTACCATGAATTTAAGAAAATGGTAGAAATGAATTTTGAAGCATTCCTTTAGATCCCCTCCCTCTAAATATATCAATAAACATTAGAAAGTGATGCTCCTGACTACCATACAAGTTTAAGAAGATAATATTGGTTTTAAAGAATTCGAAGCTATAAACAGCAACAGGCTCTTTAACCAAGGCACTGTCAGCCTAACATGTAAACTAGTTGTTCACACTAATCCTAATATTATCAATTAATATTAGCAAATTCTATTTTATTTTTTAAAAAACATATTGATGTAAATACATACACATATCGATTTGTTGTATAAATATTGCAAATCAAAACCTTTATTCACTAATAATTACCAAAAATCGTAGTTCTATCTCCTGTTATCAATGCATTCACATTGCCCGCCATGAACTTCCGGGGAACGATCCTCGTCTGCATGAACCACGTGACGATAACCGTTTTTGGACTTCCGCTGTCGTAACTCTTCTATCTATATGGCGCTGGCTAGACCATTTGAACGGGTGGCACTTGATATTCTTGGTCCTCTCCCAGAGACGGCTAGTAAAAATAAGTACATTCTGGTTGTTGGTGATTATTTTTCAAAGTGGACAGAGCCTTTCCCACTCCCCAATCAGGAAGCACTCACCATTGCCAAGGTTTTGGCAGAAGCATGGGTTTGTAGCTTTGGTGCCCCACGCAGTATCCACTCAGACCAAGGACGCAACTTTGAGTCCACACTCTTTAAGTATTTATGTGAACTGTTGCATATCCATAAGTCCCGCACATCTCCATACCATCCCCAGTCGGATGGGTTGATTGAGCGTTTTAATCGTACTCTTTTGTCTATGCTGGCCCTGTTTGTGGAGGATAATCAGTTAAACTGGGAGACTCTGTTGCCTTATGTGATGTTGGCTTACCGCAGCAGTGTACGTGCTAGTACCTCTTTCACTCCATATCAGGTCTTATTTGGACGGGAAATTGTCTTGCCTGTTGACATCATGCTAAATGTGGACAACCAAAAGTCATTTGCCTCAGCTAATGAGTATGTGTCTAAACTGAGGGAGACGTTGTCTACTGTAATAGAGACAGTAAAGAAGCACCAGGCTAAGGCATCAGAACGACAGAAAACATCCTATGACTTCAGGGCTAATTTCCAATATTATTCTCAGGGGGAATTGGTCTGGGTGCGGAATGAGGCTAAGAAGCATGGGTTGTCTCCGAAATTGCAGAGGAGGTACAAGGGTCCATTTAGAGTGGTGGATAGGGTGACCGAAGTGCTTTATAGGCTTGTGCCAGTAGAGGGGGGTCCAGAGGGTGTTGTCCCTTTCAATCGACTTAAGCCCTTTACCTCTTCTTTAACAGCACCATCACCTCCAGCTTCTGGGTTCAGAGTCGAGGGACAGATGAGTCCCCAAGCGGGGACCATTCGGCATCCTCGGGTCCAGTTCGGTGCCAGTTGGGTCCACTTTCGCCAGCCCACCCTGGAGGCCCCTGCAGGAGGGAGGACACAACTAACAAGTCGGGAGGACCGGAACCCTGTGCGGGAGGACCAGAATCCTGTGGGGGAGGACCAGAACCCTGTGGTTGAGGACAGGAACCCTGTGGTGGGGGACAATGGACAAATTGCAGGAGCCTCGCCAGGAAACCTATCCACCAAGGGACCAGCCTCTCTTTCCGGGGGCCTGCCTGGTGCCCCAGCGACTTCAGACGCGGTGGCTGTGTCTGAGTCTCCAAGGGAAGAGTCGGTAGCACCGTCGACAGGGGGTGGACGTTCGAGGCCGACAACAGAAGCTACTGGTGTGGTCTCGAGATTACGAAATGGCACCGAGGATGAGTCTTTTTGGACAAGAGGGGGGAAAGTGAATGTGCCTGCATGGGCACTGATTAACTGAACTGAAACAGGTAGAAAAGGCAGTGGAGAACTGTGAATGGAGGTTGGAGGACGCTACATGTGACTCGGCACTCTTTTGGGTGGGAGGGTGTCGTTCGCAGCGGATAGAGCTGCCGGCGACGAAGACAACCAGAGAGGAAAGACGTTCGAGTGTCAGGATCGAGAGGCCTGTTACCTCCTTTAGATAGTCAGGGCCGGGGTTTTAGTTAGTGCGAGCCGCGATCCCTCCTTATGCACGGCGGTGCCCAAGCAACAGGGACACCAGCTGTGACTTATTTCACGTCGTCCAGCGAAGCCGATCCCCGGGGAGTTGGACAGCGTCCCAAGCGTAGACCCCAGGGGAGGGTCTCGCCAACTGGCAAGTTATGTATACTCATTTATATTGTATGTCGGATTTTAGAAGTATTTTACAGTGTATGGAAGGAGAGCAGCAGGGGAGAGGCTACCACGAATTGGAGCTCTCACCCCAAATTGTTGGTTGGGTCATTGCAGTGTGGGTGTGCTGTGTGTGTTCATAATTGCCTAGTTGTGTGCCTCCGGCAGAGGGTGTTTGCATGCCGTGTTCTTGTTGTGGTGTGCCGCGTTAAATGCTAGTAAAATCAGCCCTGCTAAAGTGTATTTAAAAGTGGACTCCACAGTCTAGTGGGGTTTTTTCGTGCCCCGTGGACTCGCTTCCTCTTGTTCTCTCCTCTCCTCTTACCAATGAACTGTTGTGGGTAAAATAAAGATTGTCCTATATTTTGTAAAAAGCTGCCTCTGTATTTATTAGAAGGTTCTGACAAAGTGGTAGTGTTTCCTGCCACACCTGAGCGAATCCAATATATATTACACTATAATGATCATATAAACGTGTGCCTCGGAAATAATTGTTTACATTAATGGTGACCAAAACGTTTGAGACCCACTGAGATAACACTGAGAGAGTCATTTAGCTCACTGAGTCTCTCAGTCTGACAGGAGAGGACTCTCCTCCACTTTGTTGTTGGAAAAACTCCTTATATCCGTTAGCGTAGCTAGCTAGCACCAGATGCTAACAACAACGATCTCCGATACCGTTGCACTCTCTCGCGCGCGCACACAAAATGGCTCGTTCCACACACACGGAGCCGAACTTTGATGAAACACAGAGACCCAGACGCAGTACTGTACTGCATCATATTATTTTTTAATCAATAATTTTTCAAATTATGATTTCTTTTGTTTTTTTTTATCTTTTGTTTTTTTTAATATTTTTTTCCCCTCCTGGTCTCTCACGCCCCCCCTGGCATGCCTCTGCGCCCCCCCCCCCCCCCACACACACACACTTTGAGAACCACTGGGTTGACCCATCTCATCAACCCACACATCTTCTTTTTGATTGACATTGTCTTACACACTCCCATGGTGGTAAGCCATAAAACCCTAACCCTGAAATGTCTCTGCAGCCCTCCATACTGATTTCATGAGTGTCTGCACTGTTACATTCAAACAGCTCCTGTTGACGGTGCAGTATTTCCCTGTTTACTCTAAACAATGCACCACAAGGCTCTGTTCCAATTTCTGTGAGCCATCCACAATCTGCAGGTTTCCGTTCTAACCAAACACTAAAGCAGCTGATTCACAACTCAACACGTCTTCAACCAGGCATGAGGAACTCATCAGAGAAGGGGCTGAGTCAGCACATCTCTGACCACTGTTCTAATATACGTGAGAAATGTGTGTCTGATACAGTGCAGTACCCTCAGAGCTGGCCACAACTCTTCTGAGTTGAGACTTTGTCCCTTTCCCCCCCCCCGCCCCTCCTGAGTCCAGGTGTGATCACAGCTGGATGTGACCAATCGCCAGCCCAAACCGTCTCCATGTGACACACTGCACTAACATGTCAAGACCATTGGCCTTGTCACACACACACACACACACACACACACACACACACACACACACACACACACACACACACACACACACACACACACACACACACACACACACACACACACACACACACACACACACACACAGCTGACCTTTATATTCCTTGAGTATTCCTTGGCCTTATGACACACATGGCATCACAGGGGAAAAAAAGAAATTGTCCTCTAGTTCATGATTATTTAACAGAATCCCCATTCCAAAAAAAAGTAATAAATATGTTTAATACTTCCATTTCCTATTTTTAGGCTCAGAACAGCAAATCTATTTATCCCTTATGTGTTTAACATATATCTCAGCTGTTCCATCTGAGACAATAAAAAGCATTCCTCCCACATTTTGTCCTCTTCATCCGCCCTTTTTTTCTGCAACCTCATTATTGGATGCTGCCTGTGCCATGTGTCCAGATGGCGAGGCGTCTTGCAGCCGTAATGCTGTGGTAATCCCCCCCGCACATGGTGCCCTCGCTCCGGTAAACACTTGTTTCCTATTGTTTCCTGGACTTCCTTCGTACTCCCGGCCCCCGTGTCTCAACAGCCTGGGGGCCGACGGGCTCGCTGAACGAGACCCCGCCTGAAGCCTGGTGTTGTGAGGAGATGATGTCACTATGTCACTGCTGCTGTGGGGGGTCTTTCTGCAGTAGCAGTCTTTCTATTGATGGAGCTGAATATTATTCTGGGGGAGATCCAGAGAAGCAGTGAAAGAGAGCACCCCTTTGTTTATCACCGAGTCAGGGTTGGGAGGGTCACTTTAAAAAGGTTATCCGTCACAATAGTTATCCTACATGTCAGAAATTGTAATCAGTAACCTCATGTGAGTATCACAATATTAAAGTAATGTATCCTGATTACTTTATGCTACTTTGTATTACCTCAATATCAAGCGCAATGGAAATAAAAACAAGAGAAAATAATAGTAAACATTTTTTTACTTAAGTGCATGTAACAATGTGACCTTAGAAAAGAGGAAACAAAGATATTTCATATCACACATGTAGTAAGAGTAAAAATAAAGAAGAATTAAAGAAGCCTAAATATATACCAAAGACAATTCATTTAGTCTATCTACCCATAACCATCTTTATTTTTAAATGTATTGTAACACACTAATCCTGCACTCTACTTTTTTAAAAGGTAAGAGTAATCTGTTGACTTCTTTTTGTATGTAATTGTAATAGAATAAAGTTATCTTTTTTGTGTACCCTGATGATGTGGTCTTGTTACTCCCCAAACCCTGCACATCAGTCTGTAACGATCAACTATCTAAAATAGTTGTGTTAATTAAACGCAAAAGGGGTTCTTGAATGAAATAATATTATAAAGGTAAACAGAACTGATAAACGGACAATCTGCTCTTTCCACAAAATGGTCCCCACGGAAGCGTATTTACTAGTCTATATGCACACATTCACAAAATAAACAAAGACAGGTTTTATACGTTATTCAAGTGTATTCACAGTTTTCGAGCCGAACAAAACAAACAAAACCCAACAAAAAGTCTGCTCGGCAATAGATTGAAATTGTCTTTACTGCCTAATCCAGGCCATAGTTCATTGATAAAGAAAAGGCTGTTGCTCCTGCGCCCATCGGCGGCAAAAACAGAAATGTTTGTAGGCCTTTTCAGGCTATAATCCACCAAAAGAAAAATACGAAGATCAGCGTGGAACAAAGGAGCGATCTCACCCTGTGTTAGAGAGAATCTCTCTCTATCTGTGCGCGTCCTCTCCAAGGAGACAAGCTTCCAGGTCAGTCGATGCAATATCCACAATCAGTTACTTTCAGTTACTTCCCCATTGCATTTTAACATAGATGTACATAAATATCCTGCTGAATACCCGCATTCGCCACACACACGCGTCCTCCTCCAGTGAGAACCACACCCCGGCATCCCGGTGACGCGCCCACTAAAAAGCCTCTGGGCGTTCAGCGACAGGTGAATATGCAGATGAGGCTTGCAGAACCACACCCTCAAACCGTACATAAAAGTGGACATTTAACAACTGTAGTTGTGAGGATAATACACATGTATCATAGTTTTCATTTCATTTCAATATAAACCACATGCCTTAACCTTTTCCCCTGCCCCTACAGTTTATAAGAAACACCTTAAATCAATGTGTAGCCGTCAAAGTCCATTACTTTAAAGAGCCACACTCTTTGACGTTTTAAACTCTTGTAGCTGCCGTCTATCCGACTTCCACACTGGAAGATATTATTGCAAGCTTGGTGCACAGAAGGGAAAAAAACAAAAACTTTGAGCTCAGTATTTTGTTAGCAAATATTTCTGAACAAATGATGCTCGGCATGTCATCGGTATATTTACAATGGCTCAAAGACATGGCTGTGTGGGTCTAATTAAAAATGTGAAAGGGTTAGCAGCCCGCCGCTCGTTGCCAGCTCTTAGCAGCGCTCCTGTCAGGCAGCCAGCTGTTTAGTCCTGCCCTGAATTATTGCCAGATCCACCGCCAGGCATTGTGGGATTGGCAGGGCCGGGCGGAGAGCTATTGTGTTCAGCCACTGAAGGAAAGAGAAAAAAAGATGGAAGACGAAGCATTCCCCTCCTTACGTTTACCAGAGACAGTCAGCAACTGCTGCTGATGTGCAGGAACAGACTCACACTAAACAAACAAAATGAGGCGTTTTAGATTTGGATTTCACCTTTACATCCTGTCTACATTCACTAAAGGATTTGTACATGACGAAATGTAATAGCTCCAATAAATAATGTCAATACAAATTCTAAATGATTGAAACAAATCAGCATGATAGTTATGTGTAGACATAATTATTAGTTATAAATTACGATTTATAATAGGTTGTGAATTTAATTTTTATGAGATTGTTTCCTTTTGATGTTTTTGAGTTATGTTTCTGGTGAGAACACTTTCCCGTTGCACATCTATTTCCTGTATGTCATTTCCGCTTTCCCCTCACATTCAGTGTTGCCAACTTGGCGACTTTGTCGTTAAATTTGGCGGCTTTCAGCCAAGTACCCCCTGATCAGCGCAAAAACAATTTGTTCGGGAAAAAATGCCTATATAAAGAGGTACAGTACAGCGCTGCACCATCAGAGTCTGATTTATTAAAACAACAACATTGTAACTGAGAAACACTTAAATGCTACATTTCAAATGTTAACATCATGCAATAACACTAAGACGGCATTAGTTGCATTGAACTGATCTTTTTAATAAGTTGTCCTTACAATGTAGTGAGAATGTGCTTGTGCTTCACTGAGGACCTTTGTCATTCTGACAGGGAGGCAACCTGCAGTTATTACACTTTGCGTTTTGAAATATGTGTAACTCTTCTCAAACTTTGTTACTTTTCCTAAAATGTGTATATTTTTTTATTTTGGGGCGTGGGGAATGAAGAGAAAAAAAATATTTGAGCATTTTATGAGCATGGGATTTTGACCCCTCATATAAACATATGCATAATGCTATACTTTGCGGCCAAACGCAGTTGTCAAGCAACGCTTATTGTTTAGGTCCTTTTGAAAAGCAGGCAGTCAAATAATTAACTAGAACTAGCTAGATCTGATAGATTTGGACATAGAGGCGAGTGAAGTATAACCGGACGGGAGAGAGAGATCAGAGACCAGATCAGCTGCTGCTGACGGAGAACACGCAGCTCTGCATGATCACAGCTCTGCCGCTGTGACGGACCGTTGAGTGGAGAAAAAATAAATACACGAAGAGTTAGACCTAACACACTTAGCTTGTTTATATACTCTGGAACTAGCTAAACTAGTTAAGAATATATGTATTCTTTACTTTCGGGTCACTTATTACAGGTTCAGCGAGCTGCACGAGACTCACGGGCTGTCAGGAGAGAGAGAGGAAAAGAGAGCACCCCGTTTATTTTTCCCATTTTATTGTCCAGAATTACTGTAAACTTTTGAATAAAGTAGTTCATCTACTATTATTAGTTTGTTTAAATGCATTAATTATGTTTTATTTTTTCATTAGCATAAAATAAATCTCACGTACCCCCTGCAGTACTCCAACGTACCCCTAGGGGTCCGCGTACCCCCATTTGAGAACCACTGCTATAGCCTACTGCCTTTATTGTAAGGGATATTTCTACTAAAAACTACTAAAACTATTTCTACTTTTTCTAATAGAGACATTTCTGATCTACTGTCGTTTGGATTTATTCTGGTGGTTTCAAGTTTTGATCCTTGAAGGGGGTGGAACGTTATTTTACCGCCATTACATGATATGCAAATTAGGCAATGGCGTCATTTAGGGACTTCTGGCGACTTTTCGGACAGCCAATAGCTACTTTCCTTACTATGGAGTTGGCAACACTGCTCACATTGAATTGAGTGCTGCGGAGGGTAAACTGTGCTGGGAGATCATTGCGGTTTTGTGTGATGGACCGGCTGTTTTGGTTGATGGAAGTGATGTGTGTTGTTGAGTGTTAATTTGGCTACATTGTTGGCCCGTTTTTGTTGGGTTTCCACCGTAGGAAATTGTATTTTTTTAGTGATATCTGTGGTGTGGTTTAGGCGGGAATCGCGATCTGCGTCATTTTCTTTGTTTACATGTTAACCCTTCCTTTATTTTCTTTTGTAAAGATGTGCAGCGTGGATTCAAGGAGAATATTGTTTTTGTTCTCAGGTATGTTTGTGTTTGTATTTTTGTGTGATTACTTAATAAGATGTTCTTGTTCATTTAAGAATTTCTTAATCTATAAATAAGCTACTATGTATGAATAAATACTAAAGTGACATTGAAGTGAGTGCTGCGGAGGATGTGCAGCGTGGATTCAAGGAGAATATTGTTTTTGTTCTCAGTTCTCAGAATAAATGCCAGAAAACACCCCATATGCTTTGCTGTCGTTAAGATCGTCAGATCAGCTTGATGCTCATCGCCGCGGATGCTGTGCAGCTACCCTGATCTTCATTCAAGTTTACTGTGTGGTTAGTTTGTGAAGGAATGTGGTTGTAGGGTTCATGTTTTACATTGCCTGTTCTTAGTGTATTATTCAGTTTCTTTCCATGTATGCTTCATTAATTTTATTTAAAAGTTAAACACAACGCTAGTACATTTTATGATCAACAGTCTCAACAGTGAACATGGAAAATTCATTTTCAAGTCCTATTTTGCCAAAAGGAAGAGGTGCTTGGCTTAGTAACCTTGCTAGTAGTAGGGAAGTGGGACATTCAACAGCTAAACCGGATGGTTATGCTGACACTGGGTTGGGTCAGAGCCCTGGTTATACCCCCGCTAGAGTGTCTGTGAGGGAGGGTCCATATACTTCCACCCCTGGGAGTGATGTAGAAGCCATTCATCATCTAACAGACATGGTTAGGAGCACAAATCGGTGAATCTATTGTAGCAAAGCTGATGTCAGCTGGTGTTGTAAACATGAATACTGATTGTAATGCTGCTTCTGTGAATAACAATACACAATGTGAGACTACCAGACATGACATCCCACATGTGACAGTACATGTTAAAGAAATTCAGGTGACAGTACTGACAAACCTTCAGTCCATGACTGGATTGATGTTATTAAGATCTACATCAGAAAACAAGGTGTTCTGGTGCAGGAACAGTCGGAGGAAATAGTTAGTCATCTGACGGGCAAGGCCAGAGACATTGTGAAGATTGCCCTGCGCAGTAATGCAGCGCTTGATGTAAAGAATAGACCAGAACTGATATATGACATTCTTCTTCAGTATTTCAGTGATGCTTCCTCATGCCTTCCCCTTGCAGACTTTTATGCCATAATGCCGAAGCACAGAGAGAGCCCAGTAGATTACTGGATAAGAGTGAACAGAGCCGCTGACCTAGCCATTGAGGCATGGGCGTCACAGCCATTATATGAGGGTGGGACAAGTCCCCCCCACTTTTTGAAATGATTAGTTTAGACCCCCCCACTTCTACCATGTGGAAAGTCTGTGAATCGGTCTATCCACTCACCGCACTTTGTAGAGAGCTGTGTCAGTGCTTCACTATCAAATCCATTCCACTTGCTTATTGAGAGAATGCCCAAATCAATGAAACTCCGTACCATGTTTTCACTGCTACTTTGTGCCAAGGCAGATTCTCCCATAGCGCGCGCATGTTCAAGGAGTGTTGCCATAGTTGGACAGCTCAGGGGCCTCATGTATAAAGCCGTGCGTAGGATTGACGTGGGAAGGTTGCTTACGTAGTAGAAATCCGAAAAATAAGTCCATACATTTTCCGCGTATGGCACTTCCTACCCCGATTTCCCTTTTATAAATCACAACTGACTCGAAATGCAGTGCAGCTTTTGCGGGCTTCACGTAACGCCCATATTTGCCTATAAATAGTCAAAGAAACGCCCTTTCATTCATTCATTTTGACTGACTGCATGGAGAAGATCGCAGGAAATGACGACAGAACAGCTAAAAAAAACATCTCACACCGTGTCAGATTTTGGTTGTTTTGGGGAGGTCGAGATAAATCATATTGTTTGGTGGATGCAGTTTGAACCAGAGTAGAAGCATGGAGGTCGGATTGTCACCAAATAAATAAATAAGTGGTCCGAAAAAGGTTACACATAGCCTTCCTCAGGCAGTGTGTTTGTACTGGGGACAGGAGACCCCCCCCTTGATAATAATAATAATAATAAATAATACATAATATTTATATAGCGCCTTTCACGAAACCCAAGGTCGCTTCACAAGTTGGGCAGGGGGGGGGAGTAGGGGAAAAGAGGCAGACAGGTCAGGGAGGGGGGGGCAAGCAAGTAGCGGAAAAATAAAAATAAACCTATCAAACTAACTATATAGTGGGGAAAACCTTGGTGAAAAGGTTGATGAGAAACTGTAAGAAATGATTGGGGAATGGAGTGGAGTCATGACGACTGGATCTGAATTATGTTTTTGTATTTGGTGGTTTGTGTCCCAGCTGTCGATCAGCTGTGTGCAGCGTCTCCACTGCAGCCTGTGCATGTCAACCCCCCCCCACAGCAACTCTATATCCACCAGTTATAGGAAATACAACTAATGTGTTATGTTATATTAGCTGTACACAGTGATGCAAATTGGTCGCTTTTTGGCGCCTCCCGCTTTTTGGCGCCTCCCGCTTTTTTAACGCTGATTTTGTTGACTTGTGTAATTCGTGGAGAACCAAAGAGTTTTCGTTTTGGGGGGGGGGGGGGGGGGGGGGGGGGTCCGTCAGTCAGTCCGTCCGTCTGCTTCGAATAGTTCTCTCTTTTTTCACCATACCTGTGTTTGCATCACTGTGTACAATTTACCACATATGGTGCTCTTAGTTTCCATACCTCCTGTGTTTTACGAGCGACTTATCAAGTCTTGGCAAACGGCATAAAACATGATTACACATATATTAAACATATATAAAACCATGCTCGTATCTACAACCTATAGAAATGCAAAACGGCGTCAGTTTAGACGTATTTCTGTCCTCCTGCTTACCGCATTGTTTATGAGAAAACATTTCATAACATTAACACAACATATTCGAGGTGGTTTTAAATAACACATCTGTATTTGTTTATTTCTCTCAGTTATGTTTTTGTGTGCACTGAGGAGTCTCAAACAGGTGTTTGTTAAATCATTTTAAGATTGGCTTTAATAAATTTTTGAAAATGAATTCTTCATATATGATAAATGAGAGGTACAATTTTATTTATGGTATATTTCCACATATTTCTCTCCATTCTTCCTTCTGCCAACGGTGTCGCAGTTTCTCGTCTCTCCCGTTTTTATGTTTAGTGCGTACGCATGGGTTAGAGTTTGCGTGGAGGACCGCACGTTTTCCCGTCAAGTTAGTATTTTATGAATCGCAAACATTGCGTAGAAACTGCCGTACACCATTTTTTGAGCGTATATCCCTTTATAAATGAGGCCCCAGGGGGGGTGAAATAATTTCAGAAATAAAAAATAAAAAGTTTGAGCAACACTGCGCTAGTGGATTGTCAAAGAAAAAAAATTCTATGCAAACGTTATTATTAATAATAATTAAAAATATATATATTATAAAAAATGTTTTTGTTTATTTTGTAATCATCTCGTGACCCCAACTGGGGTCACGAGACCCACTTTGGGAACGACCCCCACTTTGGGAACCCCTGCACTAGACTGAATGATAGAATCCCCAACTCAATGAACCAGGGCTAGAGAGAAACCAAGAAGAACGCTAAAAAAGGAAAACAGGAGGAAATGAAAGCTAGCCAAAAGCAGCTAATGCTAACGGACAGCATGCGTAGCATGAGCAGCGAACCAACAGGTGGTGAATCAGAGATGCTAGCGGAGTTGAGAAAACTCAGACAAGAAAACAGTGAGTCCTTTAAGGACACTAAACTGTCACTTAACAGACTGGAATCGTCCATGACTGAGATAAAACAGCAAATAGTGCAACTGGATGAAAGAATAACAACGGCAGAGAGTGAGCGCCACGGAAGACAGAAGCATACGTCAAGAAAGGGCTGTGGGCTACTTACTCAGGAGAGAGGCTAGTTTAGCAGCAAAATGCGATGACATGGAAAACCGACTTCGGCGCAATAATATCAGGATGTACGGAATAAGGGAGGGAGCTGAGAAGGACGACATGATGTCGTTCATAACCGCTCTCTTACACACGAAGCTAAAGGTACCGGGAGATACGGAAATTAAACTCGAAAGAGCGCAGAGAGCCCTTGCTCCTAAGCCAAAAGAGACATCAGCACCGCCGAGATCCATCATTGTGCGATTCCTGGATTTCAGTGTCAAACAAATAATACTGCAACAGGCATGGAAACGAGACATTGAATTTGAGGGCCAGAGGGTGTACTTTGATCAGGATTACTCCCCGGACTTGCAAGGAAAAAGGAAGAGAGTACGAGAGGTGATTAAGCAACTGAAAGAGAAGAATATCAAGGCTCAGTCACCATACCCTGCACAGCTGAAGCATTTCCTGGCCACGGGAGTGAGGGTGTTCCCAACACTGGTAGAGGCACAATCGACTCTGAAAGAGCTTGGAGTCGACGCAAGAGTTGAGGAACGAGACATACTGGAGAGGGAGTTGACGCAGGACAAGTGGTCGACCCAGGAGAATCGGAGGAGGAACCAGATGCATTTGAACCAGAGTCCTGCATCGGGTCGGGTACCCGCGGGTACCCGACGGGTGACCCGCAAAAAAGGTGATTCGCGGGTGGTATTTTTTCAAACACTTTTTTCCGGGTTCGGTTCTGGGTAAAACAAAGATGATGCGGGTCGGGTCGCGGGTGTTGCATAATAAATATATTTAAATAATAATAATGTAGTTTAATGTTTAAATCCTCAGACCTCTCCCCCGCGGGACCGTGCATAATCATAACCTCTGCAGCGCATCATCTGCTTCTGAGCGCGCCACATTCTGAATGGCTGAGGGGAAGCTCTCTAGCGGAGAATACAGCATTTTCCAACACTTCCTCAAGAGAGAAACCCAACGTCTGGGAGGCTTTTGGTGTCCTCCTACATGGAGAGAATAACCAACATCCCACGCTTTTTGAGAGAAATATGCAACTGCGTGTGTTAATAATTGCACGTTTTCACTGCTCATATATATATGCGGGTTCGGGTCGGGTTGCGGATCCTGTGCCGACGGGTCGGGTCGGGTTGCGGAACTAATTGGTAATATGTGCGGGTAGCGGGGCGGGTTCGGTATTGCACGTCGCGGGTGCGGGGCGGGAGCGGGTCTTGAAAATCAGACCCGTGCAGGACTCTGATTTGAACCCCACAGACGTGAGAGCTATCATCCGCGGAGACAACGGAATGAATGACTGAAGGGTCGTGAGTAAAGTGATAATTCGCGAATACAGGGGATATAACATAGACTGTGGGGTTGATCGACTCATGATAATAATTTGTCGGACATGGATAATTTGATTAGAGAAGTGAAGATGGCAAGGATAATATGTGTATATGAATAGGGTCTAAACGGGAGTGGGGGAGCAAACACCGCAAACTCTGGCTAGAGTATTGCAGTCAAGGCGACGAGGACTACAAACCAGGGCAACCTGGTGCACAATTGTTTGCGCACTTTGTGCGTTTTTCCCAGAGAGCTGGAGCTCTCTGCCCAATTCATTTGGGGGGTGGGATGCCTTCTTTGTTTTCTACTGGAGGCATTCTACCAGGCACTTACTGGTCATAATATGAATACATTGAATTTCATTAGTTATAATGTAAAAGGAATCAACCACCCCATAAAGAGGAAGAAAATTATCAGTCAATTGAAGAGATTGAATTGCTCAGTAGCACTACTGCAGGAGACCCATTTGAGTGCAGAGGAACACAAAAAGCTGAGAAGGGAATGGGTGGGGCAAGTTTTCAGTGCCTCATGTGGAGGAGAAAAAAAAAGAGGAGTAGCTATTTTGTGTCATAAGTCGTTATGTTTTGTTCCAGAGAAAGTACATGAAGACAAAAAGGGACACCATGTTTTGGTGGTGGGGACAATTGGGAATGTAAATATAACTATTTTGAATGTATATGCTGCAAATGAAGAAGATCCCGGCTTCTTTAAAGAAATTGCAACACTTCTATCAGAAAACGCAAAGGGAATAATCATAGTCGGGGGGGATTTTAATTGTGTTGTGAACCAAAGAATAGACAAACAACCACCTGTACTAGGACCACAAACAACATGATAGAGGAACTTGGGCTCACAGATATATGGCGCTTACAACATCCTAGAGACAGGGACTTTACATTTTTTTCAAAAGTGCACCAGAGTTACTCCCGAATTGACCTCTTCTGTGTCTCCAAACAGGATGCCCATAAAGTCAAAGATTGTCACATTGAATCCACTACCACCATCTCAGATCATGGACCAGCGGTAATGTCAATCAAGTTGGAAGAGGAGAAGTATTATATATACTGGAGGTTGAATGTTTCATTATTAAATAACCCAGAGGTGGTACAAAGTATAAGAGAATAATTTAATAATTATTTGGAACATAATGATAATGGAGAAGTTTCGGTATCAACAGTATGAAAGGCAGCTAAAGCAGTTCTTAGGGGAAAAATAATTGCCCTCTCCTCGAGATTGAAAAAAGAACGTGAAAAGGAACAATTATATTTAGAAACTTGCATACGAGAGTTGGAGCGAGAACACATAAGGACACAAAAAGAATCCACCCTGAAAGCTCTTGACCGGTGCAGGCGAGATTTGAGTGACTTATTGACATATAAAGCCGAAGGTGCTTTACGATTTGCTAATCAGAGATAATATGAATCAGGAAACAGAGCAAGTCGGCTATTAGACATTTCAGTTACGTAAAACACAAGCAACCAGTATAGTTTCGAAGATTATGATTCCCTCCAAGAAAAAAATGGTGACTCACCCTAAAGAAGTAGCGGAAGTCTTTTCTATTTATTATAAAGCACTCTATGACTCGCCAGTGGTAGAGGATAAAGCAGGAAAAATTAGAACCTTCCTTGGTGGATTGAATTTACCTAAATTAAGTGAACAAAAGTCAAAAACGACGGTGGAACCAATCACAAAGGAGGAAATTGAAGAAGTTATAAAGAAGTTGAAAAACAATAAATCAACAGGGATAGACGGGTACCCGGGGGAGTTTTACAAATGTTTTAAGAAGGAGATAACACCACTTTTGCAAAGAGTATTTAATTATGCTCTTAAGGAGAACCAACCTCCCAAAACATGGTCTGAAGCAATAATATCTGTGATTCCCAAGGAGGGGAAAGACCCTACAAATTGTGCGTCGTTCAGACCTATAAGTTTGCTCTGCAGTGTTGCAAAAATGTTAAGTACAATAATAGCCCAAAGAATCCAGTGTCAATGGCACGGAAAAGTAAGCGGTCTTCAATGCTTCTCAGCTTAGATGCTGAGAAAGCATTTGATAGGATAGACTGGCTATATTTGGAATGTACACTAGAGAAGATGGGATTTCATTCAGATTTGATTAATTGGGTTAGAGTTCTGAATTCCGATCCGGTGTCAAGGGTCCGCGTTAATGGTTACACATCTGAACAATTTAAATTATACAGAGGGACCAGACAGGGATTGCCTCTCTCCCCACTGCTATTTGCGATTAGTATAGAGCCACTGGCAGAAATGATAAGGGAGAACCCTAGAATCCATGGAATATCAGAGGGGGGAGGAACACACAAACTATCGTTGTACGCGGACGATGTGATATTATATATTAGTGATCCTCTAACCTCAATTCCAACCCTATGGAGTTGCCTGGATGAGTTTGGTGAAGTGTCAGGGTATAAAGTTAATGAATCCAAATCGGAAGCTATGATGTTAGTGGGTGATTGGCCATCTCAATTAGACAAGGAGGTTTCATTTAAATGGTCAGCACAAGGCTTCAGGTATCTGGGAATCATTATCACTCCAAAAACTTCACAGTTATACAAGGCAAATTATGGTAGATTAATAACAGAAATAAAATTAGATATGGCTAGATGGGAGATTCTCCCACATTCATTATTTGGTAGAATTGACACTGTAAGAATGAATATACTTCCCAGATTATTATATCTGTTTCAGTCTCTCCCCCTCTATGTTCCAGTCTCTGTCTTTAAAATGATAGACAAGTTGATTTCCACATTTATATGGCAAAAGAAGAAGCCTAGGATTAAATTGAAGCTGTTAACATATTCAAAGAATGAAGGAGGCCTCAATCTTCCCAATTTGAAGTTGTACTACTGGGCAGCACGATTGTGTGGTATGGTTGAATGGCTTACACAAAATGGGGAGACGACTTGGTTGGAATTAGAGAAGGAATCATGCCCATTAATGCCTCTTGAGATGCTGCCATTTCTGGGACAAAAGAGCTGGAGGAAGCTTGGGGTAGAGAATTAATGGATGAAGTGCACCCAAAAAGTGTCAATAGTGAGAAAAAAAGTGGAAGCACCGCTGACAATTTCAAGGGTGATGGAGATTGCAAAGAATGGGGACTTTAGGCCCAGTAAACTCGATACAGGATTTAGGAATTGGGCGCGGAAAGGACTTATTATAATAGACCAAATGTTTGAGGGTGACATTTTTTGTTCATTTAAACAATTACAAGATACATTTGGCTTAGGTTCTCATGATTTTCTATTGATACTTGCAATTGAGAAATTATTTAATGTCACATAGAGAATGGAACACACTTAAGCGAACACCCACTTCCGTAGAATTGTTACTAATAAGGATTATGAAAGAAAAGAGTGTCACAAAACTGGTATCACAAATATACAAATGTCTGCAAGGACACATGTCAGGGAATACTTTGGATATTAAGGAAAAATGGGAGATGGAGATGAATGTTATTATTGATGACGACTCGTGGGAAGATGGGTGTGAAAGGAGACATAAAATAACAAATTGCCCTTCATGGAAAGAATTTAATTGGAAAATAAAAATGAGATATTTTAGGACTCCTCTTATTGTTTCAAAAATATAACGGAGCGTTAACAAATTTGTGTTGGAGGGACTGTAAACAGATTGGAGATCACACTCAAATTTTTTGGGACTGCCCGAAGCTGAAGTCATTCTGGGAAGGGATTCGTACAGAAATATTGGCCATCTTGAATATTAATTTACCACTAGACGCATTATATTACATTTTAGGAGTAATCCCAGAAGGGGCTATGGATAAGACAAAGGGTTATTTGCTGCATATCCTTCTCTTGGTTGCAAGAAAGATGATAACGATATCTTGGCTTAAACCACTGCCACCCACCCTACGTCAGTGGCGAGACAGGCTACTGATGGTGTTCTCAATGGAAAAAATAACAGCAAGACTCCAGATGAAGTCGGATGTGTTTGTAAATAGATGGACTCCTGTAATTGATCATTTTGGGCTACAATTGTGAAAAGGTGCTGTAACGATATAAGGTTGGACTTGAACAAAACTAAGTCTAGTTTATTTTTATTTATTTGTGTGTTGCCGATTCAATATTCTCTCATTCCTCTTTGTTTGGATGTAACTTTTAAGATACCATGATGTATAATTATCTGTGTTTGCCAAACTGTAACTGTAAGTAATTGTTTGTTTGTTTTTCTATCTCAACAATGTAAAATTGATATGCATATGGTTGAATAAACATTTTGTTCAAAAAATAAAATAAATGAGGCCCCAGATCTGTTGTATGAAGCGATGCCGGTAGCAGAGGTAAGGCACACACACCAAGTGTTCAGGACATTGTTAATACAGCGAAAATCAAAGCTGACGATCTCTTGGTTTGATATGTTTTCTCCACCATACAACATGGACATAAGAACATTTTTTTCAAAGAAGAGGAAAGTAAGTCTTCAAAAAGCTGTAGCAGTTAATCAGTTAACAGTGATGGCGGCGGCAAAAGCGTCTCACTTCTTGAGAGGAGTTTCGTCTTTATATCATGATAGAGAGATACAAATACTGAATACTTTAGATGAGAAAAGGCATCGAAATGCCAGGTTACTAGTATTTATCATGTAAACAGGAAACATGAATAACCCGATCTCTCTGTGCTCATGTAAACACCATATCCCCAATATGAACATAACCGGGATAATACTCATAAACGGCTTACAAATGTCCATGTAGAGACGCAGTCAGTGTGTTTTACTGGAGCCTCAGTTCGATAAGAGATTATTTTTTCTGAGTTCTTTAATTTAGGTACTCTCTCTCAAAATGGTAATGTGCATTATGTTTTAATTATACTTCTTATCATTCAGAAGCTTTTTGTGTGTGTTTATGTTTTACTGAGTGCTTATAGGCAATTTCCATCCCAGTATTCAGTTAACTATTTATTTTCTGTGCACATTACATAGACTAGCTAATATTCTACCTACTGCTTGGGGCTTTGAGTCTTCAAAATGTCCAATGTCACAGACTGGGACTTACTTTAGAGTCAGTTGTATTTACATTCAGTATGACTTGTTATGATTCAATGTGAAAGAGTATACTGCTCAATAAATAATGATCACTTCACCATCTCTCTTGACATCTAGGCGCTTGAGAGTGAGTCAGAGGCAGAACACAGGGACAGTGGAGAGAGGTCCATTGCTGAGGTGAGTGATGAAAGGGAAATGAAAGTTTAGAGTAAATTGGCCAGTCGGTGCGTGCCGGTGAGCGTGGAAGTGTGGTCTGCCGCAAGCGGACGGCAGGAGCTGGGCTGTCAGCATCAGCTTGTAAATGGTATTTTAAACTCGACGCGCTCTGAAACTACGGGGCGGCCGAGAACAAAAAATACACATGCGTTAATCGCGTTAAAATAATTAGTGGCGTTATTTTTTTTTTTGCGTTAACGCGTTATTAACGCGTTAACTTGACAGCCCTAGTTTTAGGCTTTCAAATGAAATGTAATCTGCATATTATGTTCCCTGAGCAAGTTACAGCTATTTATTACAATATAAAAACGCCTAGGATAATATGGATTAATTAAAACGAAATGTATTTCCATATTTAAATGACTGATCATGTTTCTTCTGTCAAAAAAAGGTTGAGGGAGTAAAAACAGATGCCATTGCAACAAAAATAACTTGTTTCAGATAAATATGTTATCATTTGAACATTTAAATACAAACAAAAACAGTGAAACAAATTCCAAGTGCTGGAGATACAAAGTGCTAATGAACAAAGTGCAAATTATATTGAAACTATAAACAAAGTATTAGGAATATATAGAAAGTGCAAATTATCTTGAAACTATAAACAAAGTGTTAGAAATATATAGAAAGTGCAAATTATCTTGAAACTATTAACAAATTATTAGAAATATATAGAAAGTGCAAACGTACAAAGAGCAAATGATCTTCAAACTATCAACAAAATATTAGAAAAATATACAAAGAGCAAAGGAAATGTATCAACATTCATCATGGTCTGGGTCGCTCAGATGTACAGCTCTGCTGATTGCCATGAACCTGTCTCTTGTCATGACAGAAGCAGGAAAGAGGTCACTTAGGTGTGATCCCTTCCTCCAGTAGTCTCTTACTTTTGGCAGTTTTAGAAGTGCCATGAACATCATAAGGCCGACATACATGAGGAATTTTACCGGCTTTCCCAAACAAACTTTTTCCCCTTAGCCTGCTCCTTTTCAGCATTTTTGTTTGTGTTCTTGCAGATGATATTTACAGCTTGGTTGTTAAAAAAATGTCTAAATATTTGTGCAGGAGTATACTCCACACCAACAAAACCTTGGACTCCAGGGGCTCTTTTCGAGCAAAAGTGTGGTAGTTGTTGGGCAGTATCTGGCACCTCAGGTCCGTTCCAAACAGCTCCTGCCTCTTCTAAGGTCAGAGATTTTTTTTTCCCTTTTCCTCTTCCTCTCTCTTTCACTGTTTGGCCTTTTTTCTGGATGCTGCACCCTCCTGGCCACATTCTTTTCCCTCTCTGTTTCAAGCAGGCACCTGATGGGGACAGTGGCTTGTGCATCCCCTCTCTCATCCTCTGGACTAAAAAAAAGGGAGGAAAATATATAGATATAAATGTCTGAATTTATCTTATTTCCTTTATTGCTTTTATTTCTCCAGTGTCATCCTATCTATTTTCTAAACACAGTCTCAACTTTTGATTTGATTCACATTTTATCCCTCTACTAACATTAATAGTTGATGGAATCAGTAACTGAATTGTAATGCAATGAATATAATAACATTAGACCTTATAACAAACAACCAAAGACGGCAAGCGGAATGAGGCAATAAATGAAAGGTATTGCTCGACGTTTTTTTACTGAAATAAATAGTAGCCTCTATTGATAGTGAATCTTGAGCTCAGGACTAATTATTTTCGGCGTTATACAGAAATAGCAACCGATAAATGCAACACAAACAATAAGAAATAAGCAAAGTTACTCACTTTTTATCTTCAAAGGGATCAATCCCGTGATCATACTCCTCTTCATCATGCCAGTTGTCAGCTTCAGAATCTGAGGAATCCACCGCTGCATCGCTAAGCGGTCTGCCAGACAAAATAAATTCTACGGCTTCTTCCGTAGTGTAATGCCGTTTTGACATGTTGGTTTGAATTTGCCTTAGGATGTGTGTGTGTGTGTGTACAGTGTTTCCCCTATATACATATAGTGGCTGCGCAGCGCCGCTGCTAAAATATGAGCGCCGCTGCTAGGGTCGCCAGCCAGGTACCCAAAAGAAAAAAAAACTAGGTAAAATAAGATATGAATGGACAACAAAAATAAAATAAGCTACATTTATTTGTTATTGGCTATGGTAGGTTATTGGTTATATTCACATACTTATTTGATTAATAAAATGCAAACCGATCTTTTTCATATGGGCGTTTTAGAGTTGTAACCCCTAGATCAGGGGCCGTATTCACAAAGCCTTTTATCTTACCGGTAGGAGTGCTCCTAACTCGCGCTAAAACATTTTACGTAGGAGTTTTTTCTTAAAAGTTATTCACAAAGCCGCTGAGACCTACTCATACTAAGGATAAATCACTAAGAGTGAACTAAGAGTGACGCGCCGTTGCTATGGATTACGTTGATTCTCGTGCATGAGTTTAGAAGCGGTCAGTACGGTGATTGGTTGTTCAGAGCAGGCGGTCTCGGTGAAACTCATCCGCAACATCCCACAAACGAGCCCACTAAATCACCGAAAAACAAGGAAATAGCCTAGGCTAGAAATGTATTCCTATCAAATAGTTATGGACAGTGCAGGTAGCAGAATACACGCAAGATGACAAGTTTGTGAAGACCACGATAATGACGTTGTATATGCACGTTAAAGAGAGAGAGCAAACAATAAAAATACGTAAATTGCATTAGATCAAGAAGGCAATTAAAAGCACCCTGCAAACTATTATCCAATGAGCATATTTCCAGCACTTAAACACTTTCAATAACAGCCCATACCGCCCTTAAAGCCCCCCTATCATGATGAATGAAAACAATCTGTGTGTTGATGGAATGTACTTTCTTTCTATTGACGAACACGTCCTCATCTTTTGATGGCGCAATTATTTTTATGTGCGTCCCGTCAATAGCACCGACCACACCGGGCATACCTGCAATTGCCATGAAGTTGGCTTTGATCCTGTATAGTTGTTGATTGTCCAAAGGAAACCGGATAAACTGTTGGATGATATGTGGTCTAGAGAGCGCGTTGATGGTTTGGTTTATGGCACGGCTGACTGATGGTTGCGATATTCCTAAATCGTCGGCATTGCAAAGTTGCATTTTCCCACATTGCTAAATATCGTAGTGTTGCCAAACATTTTATTTCCGGACTAATCGGGTTATTCCTGTTAGTCGGGGATGTTATTGCATCCCGCACTAATTCCACAACAAGTTTGATACCCTCACGATTTAGCCTATATCTCTTGATCAATTCACAGTCTTCCATTGTCTCCAAAACATTTCGTCTCGCAGCCATTTTCAGATTCTTTGTGAATAGGTCTTACTGAGTTAGGAGTCCTCTCGAGGACTTTTAAGCTCTCCTAAACTTAGGTGCTACTTTTAGGCCTAAAATACTTTGTGAATTGCTCTTAGTGAATAAAATTAGGAGTCCTAAATGTAAGACTGACACGCCCATTATGTTTAGGAGTTTCTCCTAAATTTCGCCAGTTAGGAGCTACTTTTAGCCCTAAGATCCTTTGTGAATACGGCCCCAGGTCTCTAGTAATTGTGTGCTCAAAGTGCACCAGATTGAAGCATTTTACTGTAAAATGTTCAAAAAAAAAAATCTTCCCGGGGGGACATACCCCCGGACCCCCCTAGAGGATGTGACGTCCACCCCCCAATTCAAACATGTTCATACAATACTGAATACATTTGAAGCCATTTTGACATCTATTACCTATGTCAATAAGTTTCTGTTTTGCAGTGTATTTGTCTTTTGTAGAGATTTTTCATTTATTCTTTACACATAAAATGTCGCTAAAATCTTACCGAGGGTAGCAAATTGTCTAGAACCGGCCCTGGTACTAGGCCTCAAGAGCCTTTCTTGTGCACATATTAACAAATTGGCGGGGTGCACTTCGCAAGCGCACACACAAAAAAATTCCACGCACTCCGCGCTCACATTATGCTGGGCCCACGTGCCTTAGCACCGCTGCTATGACTCCATCCTAGGGGAAACACTGGTGTATATGTATGTATGTGTATTTGTGTGTGTGTGTGTGACTGTATATCTCGTGTTGTATTTATTTCTCTTACGCTGGCAAAATTACTCTTCTTTAGTATTACTCTCTCGTCTCTCTGTTTCTCTTTGTTTATCTCCCGCCGCCAAAAACATACACAGCAACCTATGTTGATTGGTCGAGAAGATGGTAGTATGGGCAGAGGTTTGCCTGGACCTTTACATTTTAAACCTATCCGGACACAAGGGGGTGGGACTTAGTCTAAAACCTTTGCTGTTTGGCTCAGACGGAGGGGCCGCGTGGGTCTCCTTGACGAATCAAGGCTGTACAATGTAATGATGTTGCCCCGATCACATCGGAGCCTCTGAATCCCGGAAAAGGACATAGTGATACCAGCGAAAAGCCTAGAATAGCCGCTTTACCTCACTTTTTAAATCAGAAGGATAGGATTAGCGGTTAAAAAGTTATTAAGCATTTTAGAACGCTACCTCTTTGAAGCCACGGGCGGCTCGCTCGGTCTTTAAGGGTTAATTCAAAGACGGCTCTGAATTAATAATCAAATATGTTCCTTTCTTTACTACTGGATGAAATTAGAAAATGTAACCATCATTTTCCTCATGCTAGTATAGCCACATAAAAGTATCAGATGCACCAGAATACAGGAAATCTTTTTTTTTTTTTCGTGGGGGGATCCCCAAACCTCCCGTTAAAAATCTCCCCCCCACATTCAGGATGCTTCCTACGCCCATGCATTGAGGGCCTGCGCAGACAAGGAAAGCAGACAGAGGACATGAACAATGAGGTGGCTCTCATGTTTGTTAAGTACTGCCCTGATCCAGAACTTGCCTGTGTTTTAAAGTGCAAACCAGTCCACGAATGGACTTCCCGTGATGTATAGCTGAGGATTGATGATTATCAGAGGGAGATAAGAGCTAACGGCAGGACTGCCAATGTCGGTCAGTTACAAAGTCATACTGCCACTTTCACCTCCGAGCAGCTCAGTTCACTAATGGAAAAGCCAGCAGTACCTGAGCAATGCCAAGCTCCGAGCCCTATGTCTCTCTCTCCCCAATATCAGCCGCATATGTTCCACTCCCCGTCCCCTTCATCTACCGTACCAGCTGTGTCCGAGCCCCCGCTCTGCTGCATGTTATGCTCCTGTGCCAAAATCTCCAACAGTCAGAGGAGAGGTTGCTCTCTAGGATGGTGGACATTTTTCAGGGAATGATGGACAAAGTACAGCAGCATGATACAGCTCGTCCGACCCAAGGTGGGAGGTTTCACCCCAACTCAAGTGGCAAACGTTCCAGAGAGCCTGCCTGCAAGGTCTGTAATGATGCTAGCCACACAACCACTTCACATTGTATGTCTGAAAGACTATGCTTTGGCTGTTTTGCTCCTGGCCACACCAGACCGAACTGCCCCGCAAGAGGCTCCCAGTCTCAGGGAAACTAGCGGACCTGTATTCTGAGGGAGGAAGTACAGGTCATGTCACTAGCTCCCACTCTGATGATATGTCAGATGCTGAGACTGTTTACAATTCAGTAAAATACTCTTGTGATGGCTCTGTGGTTGTCTATCAGAATATCCACAGGGTTGGTAATAGTGACAGTCTTTTCTACACACCTGTTACGATGAATGACACTGTGATTGGTGGCATGTTGGATAGTGGTTCGATGGCCTGCAGCATCAATGAAAATGCTGAAGTGAGACTGAGAGAAGCTGGAGTAATAACTGACCAAAGACGCATTGATGTAGATGTGGTTCTCATTGGATGTGGCGGACTACGTGTTAAGCCTAAATGTGCGTTTGATGTGGAAATGGAAGTGTATGGCTGTAAGATTCTGGTTCCCACACTTGTAGTCCCAGGGCAGCACGATGAGTTGATATTGGGAACAAATGTCATAAAACACGTTCTGGGTCAATCTAGGCTGTGTGATTCCTATTGGAAGACTGTGTCTGGTCCTTGTCCAACCGTTGACCCAGAGGCTGAACGTTTCCTATCCATGCTGTCAGACTTGGACCCCTGGAAAGGAGAGGAGGTTCCCTTCAAGGTTGGGACAGTCAGATGTAACTCAGCTACTTGTCTTGTACCTGGCCGTGAGTATCTCATATGGGGTCAATTACCCAAAAACACAGTAATTTCACCTGGCAGTACTGTCATGACAGAACCAACATTGTCCCGCTCTATTCCCAGAGGCATCATGGTTACAAGGCTTGTTACCGCGCTTTGGGGAGATAGATGGGTTCCACTGAGGCTTGTCAACACAACAACCAAGTCTATTCTGCTGAGGCGTAATGCTAAAGATCGACTCAAGTTGATTGGGCTCAGTAATGTTGACATTGACTCGTGTGAAGTGTCGGCGGATTGTGTTGGAAAGATGGCTGACCTTGTTCTAGAGTATGAGGACATATTTTCACGTCATAATCTGGACTGTGGTGAGGCAAAAGCTTTCGTTCACCGCACTCACCTGTCAGACAACAGACCATTCAGGCTCCCATACAGGAGAGTGCCCCCTGGTCAGTACCAAAAACTACGCCAAGTGCTGAATGAGATGGAGGAGAAAGAGATAATCCGGATATCAACCAGTGAATATGCTTCCCCTTTGGTGCTAGTTTGAAAGAAAAATGGGGATCGCTGAAGGATGCCCACCCTCTTCCCCACCAAGGGGATTGTTTGGCAGCATTGGGAGGCAACTGTCTGTTCAGTACGATGGATTTGACCTCAGGTTTTTACAACATGCCCCTTCACGAGGATGACAAGAAGGACTCAGCCTTTACAACGCCAATGGGCCTGTTCGAGTACAACCGGTTGCTACAAGGTCTATGCAACAGCCCTGTTAGCTTCATGCGCATGATGACCAGTATCTTTGTTGACCAGAATTATCTGAGCTTGCTGTGCTACTTGGATGATTTGCTGGTGTTTGCATCTGATGAGGAGACAGCTCTACATCGCCTGGAGATGGTGTTTAGCAGGCTACGCGGTCACAACTTGAAGCTATCCCCCAAGAAGTGCTTCTTCCTGCGAAGAACAGTGAAGTTTCTCGGCCATATCGTTGGTAAGAATGGTGTTTCAACTGATCCATCTAAGGTGGAGAGCATCACGAACATGACGAGTGCAGACCTCATGGAGCTGGATGGCAAGACACAGTCTCAGAAGAGGATAAGATCTTTCCTTGGGATGGTCAATTATTATCAGCCAAGGTTCTCTGCTGGTTCTCTGCTGTTGCCAAGCCGCTGTTTGACCTGTTGAAAGGTGTGAAAAGAAAGAGTAAACGGCCTAACGTCAAAGTGTCAAGGAGGAGGTTGTGTGAGTCTGATTGGACTCATGATCAGGAGCACTCTTTTGGGGACCTAAAGGCTTCACTAATCTGCAGTGCTGTCCTGGCTCACCCTGACTTCACCCGTCCATTGTTGTTATCAACTGATGCATCCCTGGATGGATTAGGGGCTGTTCTGTCTCAAGTCCAGGAGGGTGATACACTTGCCAGACCCATTGCTTTCGCCAGCAAGTCACTCTCTGTCACAGAAGAACTATCCAGCGCACCGGTTGGAGTTTCTGGCTCTGAAGTGGTCCGTGTGTGACAAGTTTAGTCCTTGGCTAAAGGGCCACAAGTTCACGGTTTTGACGGACAATAACGCGCTGACTCATATCCTGACAAAGCCAAAACTGGACTGTTGTGAGCAACGCTGGGTGGCCAAGCTGGCCAGTTATAATTTTGACATCAAGTATATTCCCGGTCCGCAAAATGTTGTAGCTGATGCTCTTAGCCGTGTGCCCTTTGTCAGAGAGAGTGTTGGTCACAGACTACTTGTGGATGCTTACTATGGTCTTCTCAACAAAGTTTCTAAAGTATCATGTGTTTTGGTCCGAGATGCATTCAAGTCATCTTGTGGTCACGATTCACACCGTCAAGGGAGCTGCAGTCCTCAGTCCATGTACACACCAGTTCAGGTGCAGGCTCAGTCTGTTGTGATGGAAGATGTTGCAGCTGTGTTGCAGTCGCATATTGAATGGGATTCTGGTCCGAGAGTCCGTGCTGTTGAGGTGTTGCAACACTTACCTCAGTTGGTTCCACCTTGCTCAGGTACCCTGCCATCCTATACAGAGAAAGACCTTCGAGACAAGTAACTTGATGATAGAATCCTCTCTCGTGTCTTGTTCTATGTGGAGAGGTGTCAGAGACCTTCAAGGAGAGAGAAGTTCAGAGAGCCTGTTACTGTCACGAAGCGCCTCAAACACTGGGACAAATTAGTTGTCAATGATGGTGTTTTGTACAGAGTTCCGAGAGACCACAAGACGAAAGCGAAACGTTTCCAGTATGTTGTTCCTAATTCACTCAAGACGATCGTTTTGCAAGGGGTCCATGACCGAGCCGGACACCAAGCCCAGTCCAGAACTCTTAGATTAACACGACAGAGGTTCTTTTGGACAAGTTTGGACAAAGACGTGAGTGATTATATGCGTCATTGTCAGAGATGCATAGTGAGTAAGAAAGCTGAGCCTGATGGGAGAGCCCGTCTGGAGAGTATAACATCTACAAGGCCGCTGGAACTAGTCTGTATAGACTTTTGGTCAGCTGAAGACTCCAAGAAGAAGTCCATCGATGTTCTAGTAATAACAGACCATTTCATAAAGATGGCTCAGGCATTTCCCTGTAGGGACCAAACAGCTAAACAAGTCGCGAAAGTGCTGTGGGATCAGTACTTCTGTGTGTATGGGTTTCCTGAGAGGATCCATAGTGATCAAGGTGCTAACTTTGAGTCATCTCATAAGTGAGCTTCTCAGAGTGTCTGGCAACAACCCCCTACCACCCCATGGGAAATGGGAGTGTGGAACGTTTCAACCCGCACCCTAGGTGGTATGATTTGTGCATTGCCGCCTGAGGAGAAAAGTCACTGGCCAAAACGGTTACAGACCCTAACATTCATGTACAACTGTGCAGCCCACGAGACAATGGGATATGCGCCTTTCTACCTCATGTTTGGCCGTGTCCCTTGCCTACCTGTTGATGTGCTTTTTAGTACAGTCTTCCATGACTCTGCTGTGATGACAAATATGTAGCCTGTCTTGATGTTGACCTGAAGGAAGCAATGGAGGTCGCTCAGGCTCATGCTGGAAAGGAGCAGCGCAGACTTGCACAGTTGTACAACAGGAAAGTGAAAGGCTCTACCATTGACGTTGGTGACAGGGTGTTAATGGCCAATAGGAGAGACAAGAAGAAGCTTGCTAACGGATGGGACTCTACTATCTACACTGTCATGGACATGAACAAAGGGACACATACATTCAGGATCCGTGACACGGTCAGTGGTCAGGAGAAAGTTATCCACAGGAACCTATTGATGCTGGTTAGTTTTCTCCTTGTTGGAGACGGATCAGACGTTAGTGAAACATCTGAACTTTCTTCATCCGAGCCTGTTAGAGATTCATCGACTTCAGAGGCTGTCCTCGTGAGGGTAAATGAAGAGTCCGAATCTCAGGGTGGTGGAGTGTCTCCTAGTGCAGCCGGTGGGAGTCTTGATGTTGAATTTGACATGAACTCATCTTTTGTGATGAGCTGTACTACATTGTTTGTAGGGGTTTTAGTGGGGGTGTATAAGGCACCCTGTTACCAGTTGCTGGGTTGAGAGATAAGCGCTGCTCTCATACCACTTCATCCTAAAGGGATACATTTCATGTTGGTTTGTTTTATGTAAAACCCCTCGGTGTTGTTTATTCTGTGATGTGGTGTAATGACAGGTGACTATTATGTAGTCTATGCTCATATTCAGTAACATTCAGTGGGGGTGTGTGTAACAGAGTTAAACATGTGTAGACATAATTATTAGTTATCATCATCATCTTTATTTAAAGAGACTCTTGGTCCATTATTACAAGACATACAACACTCAAATATAAATTAAAAAAGGCAGTTATACCAATGTTTCCACAGAGGTGACTGGTATCGTACAGCACTGAAACACAGATTTGAAAGTAGCATAATGACAACATTATGAGAAACATTTAATCGACAGATGAATTTGTACATCAGATTTCTCAAATGAGCATGGAACGTGTTGACTCGTGCATTACAGAACATTTCACTTGCACTGCACCACCTTGGTTTTCTAAGCAGTATACGCAAACAGTCATTATATGCAACCTGGAGCTTCCGGAGGCTCGCCTTCTTATACTTGACCCACAAGGGGGCAGTATAGAGAGGAGTGCAATACGCTCTAAAGAGGATCACCTTAACCTTATCTGAACACCAAGAGAATTTTCTAGCCAACATGTTGGCTTGTATATACTGTATAAGACACGCCGCTGTCTATACATGTCATCATCATCAGCCATTTCATCATGATGATGTGTCCCAGATACTTAGACAGCACCTGTCCTGATAGATAGAATGTTGGAAAACAAATGTTCTTATCCCCTTTTGCTCTGCAGATCAGCGCTCTTCTTAGCATTGTATTTAACGTCAAATTTGACTCCATAATCAGAACAAACATTTAGCAACTGTTGAAAACCAGCACTGCTAGGAGACACAATTGCCAGATCATCAGCATACATAAGATGGTTTACAATCTCATTACCAATCCCACACCCTGTTTTACCGACACTTAAATCATCTGATAGATCATTCATATAGATATTAAAAAGGCATGGTGAGAGGAGCCCCCCCTGGCGGACTCCATTACCGACACCAAATGGCGCCGAGACTGCATTCCCCCACTTTAACCGCATGCTCTGGTTAGCATACCAATAAGCCAGGATCCTAATTATACTGTTAGGCACACCCCTTTGTCTCAATTTTAAAAACAGTTTATGATGGTTAACTCGGTCAAAAGCCTTAGAGGCATCAATAAAACCAATCAGAACAGTGGAATTCTGTCTTCTATATGTTTCTACCATTTCCTTCAAAGTATAGATGCATAGCTCAGTACCATGCTTAGCCTTGAAGCCAAACTGGTTATCTGAGGTACATAAATAAGAACATAGTCTATCTAACAAAATTCTTTCCAGGACTTTGGATAACACACTGGCTAGAGCAATTGGTCTATGGTCAGGGGTGCACATAACTTTTTGCCCTGGTTCTCAAAGGAGCACCTGGAGATGTTGCTTGGTGCTCATCCTTAAAATGAAATAAACCGTAACTTTTGAGGGGTCTTTATTTGCCAGACACACGGTACTGAACACATGCAGAGGTGAACACAGAACACACATGCAGAGGTGAACACAAGACAACATTAGCATGACCAGTAATCCTACAAGCTGTCATCACTACCCTCCTGACTGTTCTCCTCCCTGTTCTCCTCACTGTCTTCCTCTCTGTCAGACATGGTAGGTGATGATGTAGGCCTACTACTTTCTCTCTGGTTGAGTCTGCGATTAGCTGCTTGCATCCACAAGTCAACAGCTGGTTTTGGGTCAAAGTCTCTGTTGTCATCTTAGACAAGTGGATGTAATCAAATAAGTATGTGAACATAACCAATAACCTACCATAGCCAATAAAAAATGAATGTAACTTATTTTATTTGTGTTGTTCATTCATATCTTATTTTATAGTTAAAATTTATTTATTTATGCATTTTTTTTTTTTATCTCCAGTTTTAAAGGATATTTTTACTTATTGATTGATTGATTGATTGATTGATGGATTGATTGATTGATTGATTGATTGATTGATTGATTGATTGAAAAAGTTTATTAACAGCTTGTATATTGGGTACAGTACAGTACAGCTCAAAACATACAATTGTTAAGGGGATGCAGACCAGAGAAAGACTTTCGTCTTGTTTACATCAGGGTCCCCCATTTCCAATTCATCATATCATTTAAGACATATAAGACATATTTGACATACAGATGGCTTATTTACAATTTACATACAGGTGTTTTTTTACATACAGATGGCGTATTTACAATTTTCATTTTAGATTTCGTTCTAATACATCCTAACCGGACATTTAAGACATACCAAGTCTACAGATATACAGTTAGTAACAGATTCTAAAATGCAAGTACGGTATATACATAGATGGGGGGGGAAGCTGTCCATTGTACGACAGGTTGAGATTTGTACCATTACCGGAGCTAGTTTTGCAATGCTCTCCCCCGAAGGTGGTCTTTAAGAGAGGTTTGTTTTGAAGGTAAGTATAGTTTTACTTTCCTTTACAGTTGTGGGAAGAGCGTTCCACCTTGATGTGGCATAATTGCGAAACGTGTATTCCCCCTTTTTTGTGCCAAATCTGGGTTTTACATGATTTGTGGAGCTCCCTCTGGTGTTATGATCATGGTATTCCTTGACCTTTGGGAAGAATTTTGACATGTACATGGGTACCATAGAGGTGTAGTGGATCTTGTAGACCAGGCCCATTGCAAGTAGCTGTACTCTGTCGTCTACTCTAAGCCATCCTAGGTTGTCAAAGTGGGCAGAGGTGAGGTGGGTTCTAGATTAAAGGTCAAGCAGTAGACTTACTTATCTATAGTATACATTGAAATTATTTCAAACCTGTTTATCCCAATAATTATAAAGGTGTGCCTTGGAAATATGTCTTTACATAAATTGTGACCAAACCGTTTGAGACCCACTGAGAAAACTTAGACTAAAGTGAACTATCTAATCACTCAGAGTCCTTACCTCACTGAGCTATAGTCATCAGCCTCTCAGTCTGACTGGAGAGGACTCTCCCTCCACATTATTGTAGAAACATCTTCTTCTTATATCCGTTAGAGCAGCACCAGATTCTAATAACAACAGCGCCGGTACCGGTGCACCTCCCTCTCTCCCTCGCATGTTGGCTGTGAGCTGCGGGCGCCAGATAAGCCAACATCCCCCATTTTCATCACTTACAGCGCCCATCGTAAAGGGCAAATGAAACGTGTAACCGGGGTGAAAAGGGTGTTACATTTACTTAATTAGTGCAAATGCTGTTTACAGCATTCCACTATAGTACTTCAAATCTTTATTCTTCCCCTTATGCTGCGTTCACACCGGACGCGATGCGAATATTCGCTTCGCTCTAATCGCTCAAGTTTCACCGCGGCTTGCAGTTTGTTTTATCGCGTCATTCAAAACAGACATACCGTTGACGCGCCGCTGGCTCGGGAGCTACAACTACAACAAAATGAACATATTTTACCGTGATTAAATTGTAATACACGTTTCTAAATGATGCCGACATAACAACATACTGATACCGGTTAGTAAAAACCATGAATTAATGCTTGACAAGTCTGCAGACAAGACGGCAGACGAAAAACCTTTTTTAATGCTTGTTTTCTGAATGGAGATTGTGTCGACCAGCAAGCTGTTGTGAAATTGTCCTATCTCTGTTGCTGTCTGTGTATCTCTGTCTGTGTACCTGTGTATGTGTCTTATCTGTCCTCTTTCTGTTGTTAGTCCATTTCTGTGTTTATGTTTTTCTATACTAAGAAAAAGTGGCATCCCTGGATAGTGAATGGGGCCAAGATGTGGTGAAAAACAAAAATGTTGGACGGATACTTGATTTTGCCCGTATTGCAGTAAGTAACAATATTTCATAAGTTTCTGGTAATTGAAGTGAAACTCCCTTTTTAGTACATTATGATCAGGGGCATTTATAACGCCGTGCGTAGGATTCACGTGGGAAGGTTGCTTATTTAGTACAAAGCAAAAAAATAGATACAGAAATGTTACGCCATGTTCCGATTCACAAAACATTGCGTAACGGCGAGGGAAGTGCGTACACATCCTACGCCTATTTCCCTTTATAAATCACAATCAACTCGAAATGCGGAGCAGCTTTTGCGGGCTTCCAATCACACCCATATTTGCCCATAAATAGTCAAAGAAACGCCCATTCATTCATTCATTCATTTTGACTGACTTAATGAAGAAGATCGCAGGAAATGACGACAGAACAGCTAAAAAAGACATCTCACACCATGTCAGATTTAGGTTATTTTGGGGAGGTGGAGATAAATCATATTGTTTGGTGGATGCAGTTTGAACCAGAGTAGCAGTATGGATCGGATCGTCACCAAAATAAATAAACAAGTGGTTCGAAAAAGGATAATGAAAAAAAAAATACACATAGCCTAACTTTCCTCAGGCAGTGTGTTTGTACTGGGGACAGGAGACACCCCCTTGAGGAGAAACTTTAATAAATGATGGGGGAATCCCTCCGGAGTGGAGTCATGACGACTGGATCTGAATTATGTTTTTGTATTTTGTGGTTTGTGTCCCAGCTGTCAATCTGTGCGCAGCGTCTCCACTGCAGCCTGTGCATCTCACCCCCCCTGCAGCAACTCTATATCCATAATCCACCAGTTAAAGGAAATAAAACTAATGTGTTGTGTTATATTAGCTGTACAATTTACCGCATATGGTGTTCTTAGTTTCCGTACCTCCTGTGTTTTACGAGCGACTTATCAAGTCTTGGCAAACGGCATAAAACACGATTAAACGTGATAGTATATACAACCATGCTCGTAGCTATACAACCTATAGAAAAGTAAAACGGTGTCAGTTTAGACGTATTTCTGTCCTCCTGCTTACCGCATCATTCATGAGAAAAAACATTTCATAACATGAACACAACATATTCGATGTGGTTTTAAATAACATATCTGTATTTATTTATTTCTTTAGTTATGTTTTTGTGTTCACTGAGGAGTCTCAAACAGGCGTTTTTTAAATCATTTTAAGATTGGCTGTAATCAATGTTTGAAAATGAATTCATGATATATGATAAATGAGAGGTAACATTTTATTTATGGTATTATTTCCACATATTTCTCTCCGTTCTTCCTTCTGCCAACGATGTCGCAGTTTCTCGTCTCTCCCGTTGTTGTGCTTAGTGCGTACGCATGGGTTAGAGTTTGCCTGGAGGACCGCACGTTTTCCCTTCAAGTTAGTATTTTATAAATCGCAAACATCACTTAGAAACTGCCGTACGCCATTTTTTGAGCGTATATCCCTTTATAAATGAGGCCCCTGACCTTTGAAAATATAGTCTTATTGTCAGATGTTACATCTTACAGTGATCGTATTTACCTCTTTGACCCCGTCTGATTGTGATGCTTAAATGTTGTAAATATTTTGTGAAAGCCCCACACAGTGTTTTTGTTCCAAAAAAAGAGTAACAATGCGTATTGTTCTTTGTAAAATAATGATTTTGTTGTAATGAAGGCAATGGCAGAAACAGCAGGTGTACCTTATCCCTTGCATGCAAATAACAATTAATCTTACACAATGCAAGATACCTTCATGTTGCTTGTATAATAATCCAAAAGAAACAGTATTAATGGGTTTAAGGTAGCGGGTCAAACTAATGTGTGTCAACTGCTTTTGTTCATTTCAGGTGCGGAAACTTGAGGCTCTAGGCTACAAGCCAATTCTATTTTATGGCAAGCCATAAAGGCCTTCAAATAGGTGGGCTGCTGATGTAATAACCCATCTGCCCCCCACTCCTAACAACATAAGGTTTTTGGACCAAATGCGGAGGGCTTATGAATACCTCTTGGCAAAGGGTAAGAGTATTTTCTTTTTCAAAAGATTGTGTTAAAGGTGGGGTAGGTAAGAATGGAGAAACTAGCTGGAGTGCGCTAGAATTTGAAAGCACGCAGCCGAAAAAATGTGCCCCTTCCTTCAGACTTCCTTACAGAGCCCCTCCTCCAACACACACGAACACGCATATGACCAATGAGGCACGAGATAAGTTAGTGCACGAGATGGAAGGCTGACAGGCAGGTAGGCCATCCAGTTATTTTAGCCGGGCCGGCTCAGATGATTGGTCGTGCGTTTTACAGCTCCACGGCTTCCACAGATTACATTGTTTTATGGATTTATTGTCAAAGCATTTAATATATTCATTGCTATCGGGATGTTAAGAGCACTCCATGGAATATAACCACAAGTGTTTCTGAAATAAATTACCTACGCCACCTTTAAGTACATATATCAATAAAAAACCCACGTACATTTGACAACCTTTTTTATTTTAACAAAAACTGTAAGTAAACCTGCATTACAGAGAGCTCCACAGCCGAGAAACCACAGACCGTTAGCAGAGAGCAGCAAGAGACCCTCAGTGCAGAGCAGCAAGAGAGATCAGCTCCAGAGCAACATCAGGCCCTCAGTGCAGAGCAGCAAGAGAGACCAGCTCCAGAGCAACATCAGGCCCCTCAGTGCAGAGCAGCAAGAGAGACCAGCTCCAGAGCAACATCAGGCCCTCAGTGCAGAGCAGCAAGAGAGACCAGCTCCAGAGCAACATCAGGCCCTCAGTGCAGAGCAAGAGAGAGAGCAGCTCCAGAGCAACATCAGGCCCTCAGTGCAGAGCAGCAAGAGAGAGCAGTTCCAGAGCAACATCAGGCCCTCAGTGCAGAGCAGCAAGAGAGACCAGCTCCAGAGCAACATCAGGCCCCTCAGTGCAGAGCAGCAAGAGAGACCAGCTCCAGAGCAACATCAGGCCCTCAGTGCAGAGCAGCAAGAGAGACCAGCTCCAGAGCAACATCAGGCCCTCAGTGCAGAGCAAGAGAGAGAGCAGCTCCAGAGCAACATCAGGCCCTCAGTGCAGAGCAGCAAGAGAGAGCAGTTCCAGAGCAACATCAGGCCCTCAGTGCAGAGCAGCAAGAGAGAGCAGCTCCAGAGCAACATCAGGCCGTCAGTGCAGAGCAGCAAGAGAGACCAGCTCCAGAGCAACATCAGGCCCTCAGTGCAGAGCAGCAAGAGAGACCAGCTCCAGAGCAACATCAGGCCCTCAGTGCAGAGCAGAAAGAGACTTATTTCGTTCTCAATCTGGTGCCAATTTCACCCTCTCTCTCCTCTTCTTCCTCACAATCCGGTATTCTTCCTCCTCATGCCATATCCCAGTCTTCCCTGAATGAACAGCCAAAAAAGAAGAAGATGAAAACAGAGGGTACATTTTGACTTCACACACTAATAATACATTTGATACCAGGCACATTGAACTTAAATCAATGATTGGGTATAAGCCAGGTTTCATTCAGGTAACCAGACCAGTGCACAGCATATTATTCTTAATATATATTTTTAGCTGCGTTTTGGTGGCTTATGAAACGGTCATGGTTGATATTGATGCCTGGCTAACCTAAGAGGCTTTTGTGAGGCCTACCCAGGACATTTTGCTGGATTACATGAAATAGGACAAACATCTTTGACACAAATAGACAAGTCTGCGGATCATTTTACAATGTTTGATTTATTTCACAATTATATACAGTAGTTAATCTCATGGGGACAGGGTTTTGTTCTCAAGAGAAGAAGAGAATAATAAGCTCATTGGTCCCTCAATAATGTTTTATGTCACTTGTCTGTATGCCTGATTGTCAAAGAAGAGGAGTTGGACTCGTGCGGAGGTCAAAGCTGTTGAAGATACATTAATGACCTTCATCACATCTGGGAAAGTACCAGGAAAGTTGGACTGCATTGCATGCATTACAGCTTCTCCAGAAGCACTGATGGGAAGAAGCTGGATAGCGGTGAAGTTCTATGTCAAAAATAGGATCACTGCCCTTCAACGTGCAAGGAGAAATTGAAAACTCGTCTGTCGGTTTCCTGTTGATTCTGTTCACCTGGAGTTGTGTTCTCCCTCCCCAGCTGTTTCTTGTGGTCTTTATTTTTTATTGTGATTGTATTTCTATGTAAAAGTATGTGTGCATATAGGCCTATGTATTTATTTCTGAATATTTCGATAAAATAAATAACTGGCATTTATTATGGCTATACATACCTACTTTACTAGCTACATTATTTGATGTTATTGAAGTTTTCTGACACAAAAAATTCCCATGCTGTGATTGCTGTCATAAAATGATATTCAACACATACAAACACTTAAGCGTCCTTGATCATTCAAAATATGTTATGTTCACCTGTTACTGTAGGCCTATGCACATAATATGACATTTCTTCTCTAGCCATCTTTATGTATTTCATATGCATTTATTTAAATAATGCTGAAGTTAAAAAAATTACACTTTTGATAACAGTTCCATCCAAAAAATGTGTAAATTGAAATTGCATCGGCCTACTCGATTTTTACTATCGTTGCTATGGACGCTCCTAAAGCCAATGTAGCTTCCATGTTGTTTTAATCTTTTTTTGCTTCGTGTCACCCCATTTCCCAACAGAAAAACACTGAGGTGTGATTGATAGCAAAACAATGGGAACATGTTTTAATAACCTTTCCTTAGGTTACTAGGAAATGTTTTTTTTGTTGGTTAGGGATAGCGGAAAACATCCAACCGCTTTGCAAAACTCATAGCTGCAGAACCGCATTTTTTTTTAGAACTGATTACGTGTATGTGCCCACACACAATATCTTTGCTTTTCATTACGAAAGATCATAAGTAAGTAGTCTAATCACTAGTTTGGCTGTGGTAGATATCATATAAAGTCATTTTACGATCCTACAACTCTTTTGGAAACCGGAAGTACTACAAAAAAACTCATTTTCATAATAGGCCTACTAGCTTAAATATCTATGAAATAAACAAACAGCCTAACTTTTTCATATCACATGCTTTATTTCAATAGTACAATAATTAATTTGTCTGTAATAGATATATGTTATATTTAGTAGTAAACTAATATTATTTGCTTACACTACATTTTGGCAAACCTAAAAACACACATAATATAGGCCTACACCGTTTACTCTGTGTTAGCATGTTAGCAGGTTAGCATGGCTGCAGACTATCAGTGGAGTTTCTGCAGAGCTCTTATGTACACATATACACATGTACATATACATGTACATGTGTGTATATGTACTGTAGAACATTAGTACACAGGACCTACAGACCCTCAGCTGGAGTGCATACAGCAGCTCATACGTATACACATGAATGGGCTATATACCAATATACCAGGACCGCCTTTTTCCACCTCAAAAACATTGCCCGTCTCCGCCCATCACTCTCCTCCTCTGCTGCTGAAACCCTGATTCATGCATTCATCACTTCACGACTCGACTACTGCAATAGCATCCTCTATGGCATACCATCCAACCTCCTCAATAAACTCCAACATATCCAGAACTCTGCTGCCCGCCTCCTCACCCACACCCGCTCCCGAGACCATATCACTCCCATCCTCCAGAACCTCCACTGGCTCCCCGTCCGTCAAAGAATCCACTTCAAAGTCCTCCTCATTACTTACAAAGCCCTCAACAACCAGGCCCCCCCCCCCCCCCCCCCCCACCTCACAGACCTGCTGCACCACCACACCCCTTCCCGCTACCTCCGCTCATCAGAAGCCAACCTCCTATCCATCCCCACCCGCACCAATCACCGGACCTGGGGGGACAGAGCCTTCTCTGTCGCTGCCCCCTCCCTCTGGAACTCACTCCCACAACCCATCAGAGACTGCACCGACCTCACCACTTTCAAAAAACTCACAAAAACTCACCTCTTCAATCTGGCTTTTCATGTGTGATTGTTTTTGTATTATTTGACTTTAACATTAGCTATATATTTATTTGTGGTTCCTTTCTTCCCTTTTATTTTCTATTCACTATTATCTGTAAAGCGTCTTTGAGCACCTGCAAAAGCGCTAACAAATTAAATCTATTATTATTATTATTATTATTATTATTATTATTATTATATACTGTATACAGAGGTGGAGTGTAGTACTCAGTACTGAACTGGAGTGCAATGTTCAGGTACTTTAGTTTACTCTCTCTGATACTAAATACTCTCCTGTACTGCATCACATGGATATTGCAGTACTGTTACTGTACAAGAGTACACTTTTACTTTAACTGTAACAGAGTATTAGTACGTAGTATTAGTAGGCTACTGTTACTGCAGGCCTACAGAGTTTATGTAAATATTGGATATTAGTGAAACAGTGAGTCATACTAACATCCATCAGTAACACACACATATATATATATATATATATATTTATTTATGTGTATAAGAATGAACTCAGCTTGTCCCTCCTGTCTCGTCCTCTCAGTCTAGAGAACATTCTCCTCAACAGAGGCTCTGCCATCACTATCAACCCTATTATCCTCCCTCTCAACCCTTCTGTGGGTGAGGGTCTCTGTGGGATACTATTGGTGTTGTGTAAATTGTAATTACTAAGTCGGCAGTTATAGATATTTGATATTTTTGGTAGATATATAATTTCTCAAACTTATTTCTTATAAAACTCGAAAACTACCACTATGGTGCTGATTTGTAATAAAACAGCATGGCACTGCTCGAGGGAAATGTAGTTAAAAAAATTATTATAGTTGTACATTTAGAGTACACATAGTAGTATAGAGGGCTGGTTAACATATATATCTAATTCGATTGTGAATATATATATATTTAATTGTGACAATGATTTTTTTACTATATTCTCCATTATGTAACAATGCCAAACCTTTTGGTTATACACCTAGGATAGCTGAGGTCAAGAGCTCTCTATAACAGTTGGCCCGATGTCTGTAGTCCCTTTTGTTGCTGAATTAATGTACTGAGGTCAAGGTTTAAAGGTCAATTTTTCAAAGCAGGAGGCATGGAACACCTTCATACTGACCTATGCCACTCTGCAGATCAAGGCCTTTCCAATGATGTATTTGGCTTTGCTCTAACACAACGTTTTAATTTTCTCATTTCATGGGCACATGCCATCCTAGGTGTAGTTTCGCAGAGCTATTTGAAGGCCCAATACCAACAAAAATCGAATTCGCCTTTTTCAATGAAGATAGTAACAAGAACTTGGGTGATTGATCCCAAAACATAATAATACAAAGGACATGAACAAGGTAATATTACAATAAGATTCAAGTTCAAAAGGATATTTGAATAATGGACTAGTTAATGGAATTGTACTTCTTACATAATGTGAATAAGAGAATAGTTAAATCTATCAATCAATCAATCAATCACATTTTATTTATATTGCCCATAATCACTAAATATACATTTGTGTCAGGGGGCTTTACAGATTGTAAAGAATATGACACCCTCTGTGATACGATTGCCTCGTAAGAACTCAGATGCTCAATTCCGTTGCTTGGTAATCTTCTTTATTGTTAAGAAAACCAAAGCTATCAATAATGACTCCTAGGCTCTACTAGGATTCTCCATATAATCACTAGGTTCAACTAGGTAATGTAATATGAATCTCTGGTAAACAGGCATAGAGATAACGACATCACAAGACGAACCGACACCAGACAAAGGGAGAGAAGGACTAAATATACACATAAGGCAATGGGGCACAGGTGGACACAATCAGGGGTGGGAACAACAATCACTCTAGCAGGTGCCACATGGACAGGAAGTGCCGACACCTGGAGAGAGAGAGTAGAGTAATTAACATCAAAAGACAGATATGCAAAACACTAAAAGACAACAGGATACGATCGCTAAAACCTTACAGTAACCCCCCTTTTACGGACGACTCCAGACGTCCCTGAAGCCTGAGACCGTAGTCTGTCAAAATCCGTGAAAAGGGACTTGTCGACAATAAAGCTGCCCGGGATCCAGCATCTTTCCTCTGGTCCAAACCCTACCCAGTCAACCAGGAACAGTCTCCCTCTACCCAGCTTTCTTTCTGACAGTATTTTTTTCACTGTATAGATGATAACTCCGTCTATGACCCGGGGGGGTGGAGGTGGTGTGGGGGGGGGGGGGGGGGGGACCAGTCTGCTCTCTACAACTGGTTTCAGCTTGCTGACATGGAACGTGGGGTGGACCTTGAGGGACTTCAGGAGACATAGGCGAACAGCAACAGAGTTAATAACTTTTGAAATGGGAAATGGACCAACGAACCGGGGAGCCAGTTTCCTGGAGGCGACGTGAAGAGGGAGATCCTTGGTGGACAACCACACTCGTTGACCGACCTTGTATTTAGGAGATGGACGTAGTTTTCGGTCAGCCAAACTTTTCATGCAGGTCGCACTTCTCTGCAACATCTGGCGAACTCCCTTCCATACCCGGCGACAGCGGCAAACCAAAGCATGTGCTGATGGTACAATAACTTCCTGCTCGAGCTCCGGGAACAATGGAGGCTGGTATCCATGGACACATTGGAAAGGAGAGATTCCGGTGGCTGATGTGGGTGAGGTATTGTGTGCATACTCAACCCAACTGGGGATGGTATCCAGACGTCAGGCTCACAGTGGCTTGGATCAGGCGACAAAACTCCCTCCAGAAACGTGAAACGAATTGTGTTCCTCGGTCTAAAACGACATCGCTTGGGAAACCATGGATACGAAAAACATGGGACAACTTTGCCTGTGCTGTTTCTCTGGCAGTAGGCAATTTGGACATGGGGATGAGATGTACCATCTTGGAAAAACGATTAATGACTGTGAGTACTGTGGTGTAACCTACCGAAGGTGGAAATCCTGTCACAAAGTCCAACGCAATGTTCGACCATGGTCTGTTGGGAATGGGCAGAGGTTGGAGAAGACCTGCCGCAGCTTGACGAGAAGTCTTGTTCCTAGCACACACAGGACATGCTGCCACATATTCTGCCACATCCTTCCCCATAGCAGGCCACCAGAATCTGTGTTTCACCATAAAGAGGGTCCTCTTGGTTCCAGGATGGCAGGAAAGAACAGATGTATGGGCCCAATGAATCACCTGAGAATGAAGTGTCCCTGGAACAAACAGGCGATTCTGAGGACACCCTTTATGGACAGGATTCCCGCTGTTTGCCTGTTTGACCTTGGCTTCAATGGGCCAGGTCAAACTCCCTATCACTCGGTCTGGCCGCAGAATGGGGTCTGGACTCTTGGGGACTGGCTCAGGATAATACATTCTGGAGAGTGCATCCGGCTTTCCATTCTGCGAACCAGGTCGATATGACAGAGTGAACCTAAATCTATTAAAGAACAAAGCCCATCTGGCCTGTCTAGAGTTCAGGCGTTTGACCTTCCTGATGTATTGCAGGTTTTTGTGATCCGTCCAGACCAGGAAATCCTGCTCCGCTCCCTCAAACCAGTGCCGCCAATCCTCCAAAGCCATCTTCACCGCCAACAGTTCCCGATTTCCCACGTCGTAATTCCTCTCAGCAGAAGATAGCTTACGGGAGAGATATGCACACGGATGAAGTTTGTTGTCCCCCGCTGATTTCTGGGACAGTATAGCTCCAACGCCGTCGTTGGAGGCGTCTACTTCCACCACAAACTGTCGGAGGCGATCAGGTACAGTCAGGATGGGAGCTGTGGTGAACCTCCTCTTCAGTTCCAGGAAAGATTTATCTGCCTTTGGATTCCACACAAACTGAACATGGGGAGAGGTAAGGGCATGGAGAGGAGAGGCAATAGCACTGAAATTGCGTATGAAACGTCTGTAAAAGTTAGCAAACCCCAAGAATTGCTGAACTTTTTTTCTAGTGTCTGGCGTTGGCCAATTAGCCACGTCACTGGCCTTAGCTGGGTCCATTTCCACCTTGTTAGGGGAAATCACATAGCCCAAAAATGCCACAGTGTTCACATGAAACTCAAATCTTTCGGCTTTCACAAACAAATGGTTAGCCAGGAGTCTCTGCAGCACAAGGTGAACATGGTTAACATGAGTATTCTCATCTGGAGAAAGGATGAGAATATCATCGAGATACACAAAACAGAAAACATTCAGGAAATCTCTTAACACATCATTAATGAGGGCTTGGAAAACAGCAGGTGCATTACAAAGTCCAAAAGGCATCACCAAATATTCATAATGTCCTGTAGGCGTATTGAAACCTGTTTTCCACTCATCCCCCTCCCGGATGCGCACAAGGTGATAAGCATTCCTTAAGTCGAGCTTGGTGAATATCTTGGCTCCCTGTAACAGTTTGAATGCCGTAGAGATGAGTGGAAGGGGATATCTGTTCTTAACTGTGATCTGATTTAGCAGACTGTAGGCAATACAGGGCCTCAATGTCCCATCCTTTTTCCCCACGAAAAAGAAACCTGCCGCTGCTGGGGATGAAGATGTCCGAATCAAACCAGCTTTAAGTGAAGAATCGATATATTCCTTCATGGCCTCCCTTTCTGGCTCAGAAAGTGAGTACAACCGTCCCTTGGGAATAGTAGAGCCCGACAGAAGGTCTATGGGACAATCGTACGGTCTATGGGGTGGCAAAGAAGTAGCTCGTGTTTTATTAAACACCTCCTTGATGTCTAAATAACAAGCCGGAACTTTAGCCAAATCAGGAAAGTCAGAAGGCTTAGAAAAAGTTTCACTGTTATTGCATGATCCCTGCTTAAAGTTACTTGATCTGTGCAAATTACTCAACCCTGTTTTAATGGTTAAACAGGAACGAGAGCACTCATCCCCCCACCCTTTAACCCTTCCTGTCTGCCAGTCAACGTGAGGGTTGTGTTTAACAAGCCAAGGGTACCCAAAAATGAGAGGATGTTGAGCAGAGTTAAATAAATGAAAACTTATTTGCTCACGATGTTCCTGATCTATGACTAATACCATGGGCTCAGTGCGATGAGTAATAGTACATAAAAGCCGGCCGTCTAAAGCACTAGACTCTAAGGGCTGATCTAAAAGAACAACCTTTAAGTTTAAACTTTTAGCCAACTCCCAGTCTAACAAGCTCTCATCAGCCCCAGAATCGACTAATGCATCCTGAGTCATAGTATTATCACCAAGTTTGATTTGTACCTGCATTAATCTTCTGACCGGAGAGTCGAAGGAAGTCACTCGGCTCACCAGCGTCTTCCTTCCCGCTGATCAGCCTGATCTTTTGCCGAACAGGCTGCCGAAACATGACCCTGCTGACCGCAGTAGAAGCACCGCCGCTCCCGTAGACGGCGCTGACGTTCCTCCGGAGTGAGTCTGGCTCTACCGAGCTGCATCTGTTCCTCCGCGGCGATAGGGGGCGCTGGTCGCTCTGAAGATGAAGACTGGGAATTCCTCTGCCAAACGTAGTATTCCCTTGGTAATTCCTGTCTGAAAGATGGTATGGATTCTGTATTCCTTCCTTTTCCCCGCTCTCTTTCAGCTAGACGTTGATCAACCCGGATAGCCATGGCGATGAGTGAGTCCACATCTTCAGGCAGCTGTAATAGAGCCAATTGATCCTTTATGGGATCCGCTAATCCATGCAGGAAAGCATCAAAGAGAGCCGCTGAGTTCCACCCACTCTCCGCTGCCAAAGTACGGAAATCGATTGCGTAATCCGCCACTCTCCTCTGCCGCTGCTTAATGTTCACCAGGGCTCTCGCTGACTCTCTCCCGGGTCATGTCAGATCAAAGATCTTGCTCATGGTATCCACGAACAGTCTTAATGACTGACAAACAGGCGAGGACCGGGACCACTCCGCTGTTGCCCAGGCTTCCGCTCTCCCCGTCAGATGAGAAACAATAAAAGCTACCTTAGCTTGATCGGTGGGAAATGCTGCGGGCTGGTGTTTGAAGTGGAGATCGCACTGCACCAGGAAAGGACGACAGTTTCCAGATTCTCCGGAGAATTTCTCTGGCGAAGCGAGGCGGATCGTAGGCGAATGCACGGGTACTTGAACGGGAATATCGACAGACCCGACCCCCGCTGGACTGGAAAGCTCTGCCGCAGGAACACCAGGATTTGCCACGAGGTGAGTGAGTACTTCCCGCATCTTCTCAGCCAGTAGGTTTATTTCCGTGGACACAGTAGCTTGAAAGTTGTCCTGACGAACATTTAAGCCCTGGACCCCTTGGTTAATTTCTGACAGCTGTTCCTCATGTTGGTGAAGGAGTTTACCCTGCATCTGCAGGGTCGTTCTTAGCGTTGTGGAATCGGCTGAGTCCATCTTGTTTGGTCGGTTCGTTCTGATACGATGGCCTCGTAAGAACTCAGATGCTCAATTCCGTTGCTTGGTAATCTTCTTTATTGTTAAGAAAACCAAAGCTATCAATAATGACTCATAGGCTCTACTAGGATTCTCCATATAATCACTAGGTTCAACTAGGTAATGTAACATGAATCTCTGGTAAACAGGCATACAGATAACGACATCACAAGACGAACCGACACCAGACAAAGGGAGAGAAGGACTAAATATACACATTAGGCAATGGGGCACAGGTGGACACAATCAGGGGTGGGAACAACAATCACTCTAGCAGGTGCCACACGGACAGGAAGTGCCGACACCTGGAGAGAGAGAGAGTAGAGTAATTAACATCAAAAGACAGATATACAAAACACTAAAACACAACAGCTAACAGGATACTATCGCTAAAACCTTACACTCTGTCCTTAGACCCTCACATAATTCAAGGAAAAACTCCCAAATAAACGATGAATGAAGAAACCTCGGGGAGAGTTGCAAAGGAGAGATCCCTCTCCCAGGATGGACAGGCGAGCAATACCAAATGTGTATACATTCAAAATACATTTGCATCATAGACAGTCCTGATGTCCAAAAAATATAATATATCCATATATAAAGGAGAAGGAATGTGGATCAATGTAAACAATCGACTAGGGGACGCCAAAGAAATAGCAGGGGGGACTTAAATCTATTTACATAACCCAACAACCAAATATTCTGGTAACACTTTTCTGGTACACAAATTCACCAAATTCACTTGTTAATCAACATGCTTATTAGCAGTATATCGGCTCTTTATTAGTCATTATAAAACACTTATTAATGCCTTATTCTACATGACCGTATTCTACAAGTAATAAGCCATTAGTTGAGAGTTTATCTCTCTATGTGTTGTACTGTCTCAGTGTGAACATAGATTAAACAGCCAGCCAATCTCTTTTGAGAGCCAGGGAATGAACAGCCATGTTCCTTTATTGACTTATTTGCAGTCCACTGACGTTCAAACGGAGTGAAACTACACAAAAAGAAGTTACAAGGCACTTAATGATCTCATACATGCAAGTGTTACATACACAGATTAAGTGTAAACAAGGTAAATATAGCTAATGCTAGCTGTGCAATAAGCATGCACTAGCCTGTATGCTAACGCTAGCAATAATTCTAGCATATTAAGATCAAAAGTCATGTACAACAACTTCCTTTCTTGCAATAAATCAGCACTAATTAGAGGGTTATTGAGGAAAAACTCTCAACTAATGGCTTATTACTCGTAGAATACTGTCATGTAGAATAAGGCATTAACACAGCTCTCAAGTCGCATTTCACTCCATTCACACGCTCACACGCCACACCTTGTATTTCTCACGCAGATTTCTTTCCAGGGTACCGCCCACCCGTTGACATTCGCGGTACAGAGGGCTTCATGGGAACTTTGAGGGAAGCCAGAAGTTGGAGTACCAAACACCGCTGCCAAAATCTCACTCTGAAACTTGAGAGCCCTGCATTAATACTTTTTTATAATGACTAATAAGGACCCAATATACTGCTAATATGCATGTTTGTTTAACAACTATTTGATGGTTAATTTGTGTACCTTAATATAAAGTGTTACCAATATTCTATATTTTATAGCAGGTGGTTGACTATCATGATTGAATGACTTTCTGCCATCCAAAACTAGCGAAATCAAACAATAAATAACTTATTAGTTTTTGTACTAAAGCCCGACAAACTTATTAAACATGTGATGCGAGACTCGGTTGCAACAATCAACTTTATTTACAAATTATGTGTACAGATAGAAATATTGCTTTTTCATTGCTCTCAGTATAATATACATAAATAGATATAACTTAGGCCTATATATAATTTGTTGTATTTATATAACTGAATAAATCCTAATTATATCTACACATTCTAAATGTTACAAACAACACAATACAAGTTTGAGTGTTTACATTCATTCTTAACATAACAACTTGTAACAAGGATTTACAGATTGAATGGATATACATGGAGTACATGATTATGGACAGTATGTATGAAGCAAATAAATGTCTATATACATTATATACAGTATGCAGGATTTATATTGACAGGCATTATGATTTGTGTATTTAAAAAACAAAGATGTGCATTTAACCTTCAAAATGTAATCTATAATCAAATGAAGTGGTGTTTTAAAAGGCTATTCACAATGTTTGAAGATGTGTCAGGAGTGTTCTTCTGAGCCTTTATGATGACTGATTATGATGGTTACGGTTGGATGAACATTTTGGATCCTGGGAAATAGTTGATCTCAGAAAGCTGTTTGGTTCCATAGCAGTCATTTTGCTGTTTACATCCTGAGTGCAGGAAGGGGGCCCCACAGGGATAGGGTCGGGAGGGTTGAAGAAGCATATTCATAATCGTCCATATGAAGGGGTCAATTTCTAATCCATGTCAGAATAGGAGTCACTGTCATAGTCATCAGCTGAAGCCCTGTGCAAGAAATTCATGTTTTCTGCTCCAGACAAAACTTGAAGGTAACAGGCTCTCGCTTGAAACTTCCTCTCTGTGATGTTCTGCCGCTTTCTGAGGATGGTGCTCTGCAGACCTCTCAACCCCTCTTCACTTAGGACCCAGTTCAAATCTTAAAAGTAAAACACAATAAGATAAAGCCAGTGTTGGAATAACATAATTGTAATAATGTTTTTCTGTTTATGCCATTTATAATTTAAATACATACTTTGCATTGTCTCACTGGAAAGCAGGCAGGACAGCTCTTTCAGGCCATCACCACGTGTTTGAAGAGCTCTCAAATGGTGGTCCATTTCAATGAGAACAATCTTCTTCTCCTCTTGAAGCCTCCTTATTGCATTGACAATGTCAAATGCCCTTCTCTTGGTCTTTAGATCGACAGAGTCTGGATTGCATTTATGGAACAGACACAATTATGTAAAAACTATGTCAGACTTATACAGACTTATATACAGACTTGTGTACATACCTATGTGTGGTAGCTGCCATGGCCAAGCGTTCTCCTCCTCCGACAGAAGGTTCTCCAAGCAAAGAGTTTCTGTACTTGGAACCATTTTGTTGTAACTCTCTACAACCGCGGTCAGGATATCCTTCTCCTTCCTGATCTTGCACCGGATCCTGGCACGAGCTTTGTTGCCGTCTGTATCTTTATAAAAGACGCTGAGAGCGTTTCTTTATACTTGCAACCAGGATCTTAATTCTGCTAGCCAGGTCATCAGCATCATTGGTAGTGGTTTTTGTTGTTGTTGCTGCTTAGAAAGAAGTATGTGGTTTAATACAACATCATATTAAAACACTTATTAAATAGCTTCCACATAACCAGTCTAGGCACATAGCTTAATTACAATTTGAACTACAGTAAGATATAGCCTAATTGGGATAAAGTAATATTGTACTATTCTTATTTAATTTGTAGTTACATTTGAACAGCATTTCAAACGATAAATTAAATTATGTGAATAGCGAAGCTGTACGTTTCATTTCTCTATAAATATCACTTAGATGGCAATCTGCATTAAGATAAATAGAAAAACAGTTTTAATAATCATCCACTTGTATTGATCATTTTGAGCTGGAAAGACGTGATCACTTAGAAATTTCGGCGGAACCAGTAATAATTTCCTCACCTTCTGCCCACTCCTTTACATCATTAACCCAGTCTTCTAGTTGGCTCTCAGTCACTGCCAATTAGGCTTTCATGGTCTCCAGAGCCTGCATCTGGCTTTGCAGAGCTTTGGTGGCCTACAATGTCAAACAACCACAGATAACAAGAAATAAAGATTCAGGCCACAGCTTTGAGTAATGCTAACACAGAAAAGTATCTTAAAAGATATTGAGGTGTCCAAATTGTTGATTTTCTGATGGTTCCAGCGCATGGCCAGTAGAGCCAGCATGTCTGTGCGTCCTGAAAAGACAGAAAATATGATGTTACTACACCCCCAACTAATTTACCTATGATCAAACTAGTTGAGTATTTGGTCATCTTACCTGCTTTGGACATGTGTTTTGTTGTTCCTGCAATCCTTGAGAGGAAGGCATTGCACTGTTCAACTTCCTCCCCAAGTGTTAAGCCAGCCCCATCCTGATACGCCCCACTCCGTTTCACCTGGTAAATAAATAAAGTAAAACATAAACAAAAAAAGCGGAAAAAAAGAGATTCTTTCACGTGATGCTTCCTCACCTCGCATTTGAAATCATGGGCTTTGGCATGAAATACCGAGAGGAAGGGCCTCATCTGGAGAAGGTGCTGGAGCTCTGGGCAGCTCTTTGCAACTTTTGCAATATTCCTGCTGGCCAGCTTTTCTTGCAAGTACAAGGGATAGGCAAAGATTTCTCCCCTGTACATATTCAGTGCAGAGAGCAGCACTCCATGGCGAAACACCGCAAGCTCCAGGCCCTCCTCGTCTAACTTGCTGGTGGATCTTTTGGGGGTCTCTCTCGCTGCTGACCACTCCCCTCCACAAATGCCTCTTCCAGGAACCTAACATATGGATAATGGTTGATGAAATTGATCGAAAGACTAACCTAAACCAACTCTTCAGTAGAGGTTTATAGTGTATATAGTTAGTTATTCATATTTTTGTTAATATAATAATTGTACTCTTTAATTTTACATGTTTGGTCGTGCTGTGAATGTAGTCCACAAATCTTGCTACATCTTCATCCTTGGATATGAAGAAACCTTCAAAGATGGCCTGTTCCTCAGATCTAAATACAAAAAGGTTAGAGTATCTTAGAGTGTAAGATGAATTGGGGCACTTAAAGAGTGACATGTACTTGTTAATAAAAACAATACAAATATACAAATGTTTTGTACCTAGCTGAATTCTTGAACCGGTAATGCTTGCAGTTTCCATCCACTGAAACTGCAAGCATATCCGGGCTGCAGGCAGGACAGATGAAGCGCTCCTCCTTAACGATGTTGTCCACCTCAAACCGCACAGCTTCCCACTCAAAAAAACTTTTATGAAAGCTGTCTGCTGAGATCTTTCCAGCCTATTTCAAAACAAATAAGTCAGCAGCGAATAATCATTACCAGTAGCACACAGCTTTTGAATCCACAAAACAAACGGATGAACAATACTGTGGGATAAATCATTTGAATACTCACACGGCCATAGCGCAAAGTTCTCTGATCAAGCATTCTTAAAAATGCTTGGCAGGACAGTCCTGGCGCTGCCATCTTCATTTTTTCGAATGAATGAAAGACATCCGTCTCATACAATGTGGCAAATTGCAGTGTAGCAGGCCAGTATCCACTCCGGATGAAATTGTCCACTCCAGCAGCCCAAGTGGCATGACATGCGTGACAACTTAACTCAGGCATGCTAAGATCATGTCTTCCTAGAAAAAACAAAACACATCCCCTCTTATTTAAAATGTAGACAAAAGTCATATGTAAATGTAAATATGTCACATACACATCGATTGAAACGAGACATCGTTTAAAAAAAAGTAAAATTCTTTGCATTCTTACTAATTGTCACCACAGCAACTGCCTTTCCTGGGTTGACCCTCAATGAAACTGGCGAACAACTACAGATTTCTGCAGGCATTTCCAAAGGCACAAGTCCAACTAAAAAAGATTGTTCAAGTGAAATTAGTCATTTGTATCGACTTAGAAAATGTGACACAGATGTATCAAACCACTTAAAGAGCATGAGCCTAAATGTGAGTAAATTCAATAAAGGCTCTATAGCCATGAAGTACAATCGTGCAAAAGTACTAATAATAATACATTGTATTTTTATAGCGCTTTTCAAAACTCAAAGACGCTTTAAGTACTGAAGAGATGCTCAGGAAGCTTACTGACATTGAGCTCAATGTACTAGATAAATGCATAATAAAGAAATAAGAAACAAAAATGCATTGAAAAAATTGTCAAATAAAAGAGCTGAGTCCAAAAATATGATATATATTGTACATTCACTAATTAGGACTTACCACAACTGGAAAGGGCTTTATCCACAACAACAGTTGATGGAAGCAGTGGCTGGAAGAATCCCGCTATCATGGCATCTCTGTTGTGTAGGACATGTCTGGTGTGCATGCCTACATCACATTCAGCGCAGAAGAAGGGGCTTGGTCGACAGTCACGGCACCGAACAGCAGCTGGGTTGCTCCCACACTGTTGGCAGATGCGGTTTGCCACATCTTCTTGTTCCACTGTGTTGTTCACCAGACGGGGCCTCTCTGTCTTCCACCGTTCTGAAAAGAGACTTTTTCTAGTTCCCCAATCCAAGGAAGCCTTGAGAGGAGCAGTTTGGGTTGATGCGTCCTGGTCATCCTCTGAGGTATCGCTCAATGAGCGCTGGAGATCTCTTAGAAAACACTCTGTTAAAAAAGATAGAATAATAAATCAATATTCTTTTATAAAATATCAAAGTGTACTGAGTGGCTGTGGCTTTGAGAGGTGTAACAGCTTTGCTCACTATTATTATTACAAAATGAATATATTATGATTACAAACATTACATTTACATTTCCAATTCAGTATAAGATACAAATATATAAATATTCTGTTTAGGGCTTACGTAGACACAAAATACATACCAACAGTCTCTGGAGCAAAGGCCAACTCATGGCTAGTGTCAGGCGCATCAAAGGGAGGATCATTTCTCCGACTAGGACAAGCTGTACCAAAATCAAATCAACAAGATTAAAATTAAATTGTCCCTGTTACCCATAACTTCACAATGCACAAGCAGTCATATCTTTGTTATCGTTGGTTTTAGTTTGATGCTGTATCCCCTAAACATCAAGGTATACATGTATTCCTTTATCTGATAAACTCACCGGTGACTAAATAATCTAGATTTCCTAAATATCTTCAATAATAAACAATACTGACCCTGATTTGACTGGTTCCTGCTTGATCTTGGCCTGAAATATATTATGTTTCCATCGATGTCTCTTTGTCCACCTTATGGTTGGTTCAGGTGTCTGGACTGGTGCTGCTACTTCCTCATCCTGAAGCTCACAAATCTACTCATCAAGACTTTCCATCTCATCTTTGAATTCTTCCTCATCAAGAAAATCATCAAGATCCGTAAATGATTGATGCTCTGAATCACTCATGGTTAGAAAAACAAAAACACAGAAATGGACTAACAACAGAAAGATGAGACATAAGACACATACACAGGTACACAGACAGAGATTCACAGACAGCAACAGAGATAGGACAATTTCACAACAGCAAGGACAGGGAAACAACGGGGACGTGGCTCTTAAAAGTGCCTTTGGATTGATGCTATAGCTTATAACGGTGTTTGGCTTTCACTTAGAACTCAGAAGAATCTGTTGAGAGAAGAAAAAATAATTAGGAATTGAACACCTTACATTTTACAGTGGCGTTATCTTATCAAATAATTAACAACATCAACATAGCATGATTACAAAAAGACAGTTTGGAGCTATGGTAACATAGGTTACTGGAAATACATTATTAATGGAAACCATACAATTACCTATGACTGTAACCTGTAAGATCATATCTGACAAATAAAGGTCACCTAATATGTAAGGGGCTTGGCATTAGCGTCATGAACATGAAGGAATATTTCTGAACTTTTATGATTATTTAATTGTTTTTATTGTTGTGTCATTCATTTAATCAACTCTAACCCCATTGAAATCACATAACTGGCACATAGTAAACTACATTCCTAAACAATCACAAATATTATTTCATGCAATAACAGGTGTCAGTCGTTTGCATGGGCGCGGGAAGGGGGGTGCTGAGGGCGCTGCAGCACCCCCTAGCGGCAGGCAGGGGGTGCGGAGCTCCCCTGTCTGAATTATTATTTGACGGTTATTGCTGCTCCCGCTGTGCATAATCTCTGTAATATGTAGCCAATAAATTCCACATTGTTGGTAAAATAATATTTTGGCCTGCTCCGAACGTTTTTTCTGTAGCCCCGGACAATTCTACCTAAATAATATAATACATTAACCGTGCTTTACGTGAACCTCATCAAGACACTAGAAAGGACGGCAGGACTGTAATTTCCCGTGTTCAGTGAATGCAACAGAGGCAAGACACCAGACCAATCAGAGAATTGCATGGAAATAAAAGTGTGCTTGTGTCATTCAAGCTCGCGGCTCTGTGTGTGTGTGGTAATAGCGCATTTAGTGTGTGTAAGAGAGGGGGAGAGAGAGAGGGACCGGTGCCAGCAGCAGGGACCGTGTTGTTAGCATCTGGTTAGCTAGCTGCACTAACGGACATACGGATCTGTTTGTTCCACAACAAGCTGGAGGAGAGCTCTCCTCTCAGACTGAGAGGCTCAGGTGAGCTAAAGGACTCTCTGAGTGTTTAGATAGTTAACTTTAGTCTAAGTTATCTCAGTGGGTCTCAAACGGTTTGGTCAAAAATTATTCAAAAGATTATTTCCGCGGCACACCTTCATATGATCATTATAGTTATAAAAAAAATAAGAGAATAAAGGAAAAACAGTTATGAAATACTATATGGCAGTAAAACAAGAATACAGTTTGAAAGGGGAGGGATTTGTAAAATATCCATAAAGAAAAAGAACATCTGCTTACAGTTGTGTTTCATCTGGGTGTTGAGAGATGTATCCATAGATCTCTTAATGTTGCTTTCAAATTGCACCAGATTGATGCTTTTAACTTCAATATTCAAAAAAAATCTTTCCGGGGGTTCATCCCCCCGGACCCCCCTAGAGGAGGTGAGGACCCCCCTAGGGGAGGTGAGGTCCGCTCCCCACTCGTAAAAAATAGCACTTTACTTGACTATTTGCCGTGAGCTGATTATCGAGCCTTCATTGTAATAGTCGCGGGTTTACTGTGTGTTTGCGTGTGGGGAGTTTTTTTGTGCGTGCTCTATAGTGCCCGTAATAGTGTTCACTGGAGTCCAGCACCTCAGCACCCCCACTCAAAATGCGTTCCCGCGCCTCTGGTCGTTTGCCACCTCTTAAATAAAGTTAAACTTAGAAGCACTTTCTGTGCTAGCGAATAGCTAGTAGCAGCTAGCTAGCATTCTGCACGTTTGATGCAGCAAGTTATACTTTTTTCAGGGCTGCTAACATTTGAGTTCAGCTTGGAGTGAGATTTTTTTTTGGTGAACCGAAAAAAGAAACGTTCATGTGTACAGTGTTACAAACTAGGGTTTCCCATTAATGTACCCGCGACTCTTACAATGAAGGCTCGATAATCAGCTCACAGCATATAAAATGGCATAGGTGTAAGCAGAGGTAAAGTGCTATTTTACAAGTGGGGGAAGATTTTTTTTTTTTAATATTGAAGTTAAATGCATCAATCTGGTGCACTTTGAGAGCAAAAGGAATTTATGGATACATCTCTCAACACCCATATGAAACAGAACTGTAAACAGATTTTCTTTTTCTTTATGGATATTTTACAAATCACTCACCTTTTAAACTGTATTCTTGTTTCACTGTCATAGTATTTCATAACTGTTTTTCATTTATTCTCATAAATGGTGACCAAAACGTTTGAGACCCACTGAGATCTAAACAGAGAGTCCCTTACCTCACTGAACTGTAGTTCTCTCAGTCTGACAGAACAGAGCTCTCCCTTTCCTTGTTTTAGAAACAGCTTCTAATATCCGTTAGTGCAGCTAGCTAACCAGATTCTAACAACAAAAATGCAAATAGTGAGTTTGGTAGAAATATACTGTATAATAGTTTTATATTATAAATATTCCCCCAAATTATTCAAAAGCATATTCTTCCAAACTCCTTGCTGTAGTATGGCCACCATGAGACTATTGATGTGTGTGGTGAGTTTGGTAGTAATAAGCTGTATAATAGTGATTGAATATTATTGTTTTCTCTTTTTCGGAGTTGCACTTTGCAGACGGTCCCTGAGCTCTCGTTTCTTCTCCGGCTGCGGATAGAGACCACTGTAATGTCTCCAGCTCGGAGGACGGCGCGTATTGGCTTTTTTTTTAATCAAATTGTGATTGTAGTTCGTTGTCAACCTTACCACGGTACTTCATACTACGTCATTTGTGTCTGAAAAACGTTTTGTTCATGAGTTATTGATCCGTGAAATCAGAATCTCCCAATATCGTTCCAACTTTACTGAACTAAGCCAGAAGACCGTCTCATTTCGTAGACCGCTCTGTTTACTTTTCCTTCACTTTATCTTTATATACATTTATTTTGGACGAAAACTTAGCGTGAGGAAAGGCATGAGTGGCGTGAGTGCGTGAGATATGGGTTGATTGCGTGACTCTCACGCTCATTGCGTGAGTGTTGGCAGCCCTGCTTTTTTGAATGTCTTGAAATGATTTACAGGCAAAAAAACGACTACCCTGCACTTGTAAATGTTCCAACAATGTCTTATTGGTCCGACATAAGGCTGTTTGTGCTGAATATTGACTGATTTTCTCGACTTCAGGCACATGTTCACGGTGTTTCTTACCTGCTGGAAGGATCGCAAATGGGCTTTAACATCGTCGCGCATAGATGACGTCACAAGTGTGTGCCGAAAACATCGTCGCGCATAATTCAGTACCCAGCATGCATCATCTCAACTTCACATAAGAGAAAGGAATGCCTATAAACCTATTATTTTTGCCTAACTGTCGCCGAGAACTATCACAGAGAATGAAAATTACAATTTTGTCATTTTGTATAAACTATATATAAAGAGCAATGACGTCTCGCACCATACGCTTCAGCTGAGAACGGGGAGCTGTTGCAGCGTCCATAGCAACCACCTTAGCAACCATGAATGTGTACACATTCATCAAGTAATCTTCGTCATAACTAGCAAACTAAACATCATGTACATCTACTGCACAAATAATCAGAAATAACACACACACACACACACACACACACACACACACACACACACACACACACACACACACACACACACACACACACACACACACACACACACACACACACACACACACACACACACACACACACACACACACACACACACACACACACACACACACACACACACACACACACACACACAGGCCAAAGGCCTTTGCCCACCTAACCATTGATTGATGTCGGACATCTCATTTAGTTTTTCTACACCTCACACTCTCCAAAACCACAAACCCCTTCAAAAGAAAAGCCCTAAAGATGTAATGCTACTTGAACTTATACTACTACGTACATCTGATATTTAACTCCTTCAGCCTACTTTCAGCTGCACAAACTATTCAACTATTAACTTATTCTGCTATTTCAGGACAATGAGGCTATACTTGTTGTTTATACCTTTTTTAAACCTTTTCTTTTAAATATTAAGCTTTTTCTACATTTTTGTAGTTAAAAGCAGCTACCATTCAGCTAATAACATATTCAGCTTTTTCTGCATTTTCAGCTGAATTCAGCCATAAATGTTCACAATTTAAAGCATTCGCAGACATTTTTCTAGTTCTTCCCCTTATTTGAGCCAATACTTTGGCACTCCATAACTTCAGCTTATTTTCAGCTACAGAAACCATTCAAATATTAAACTATTCAGCCTGTTCAGGAATCGATGGGAAACCTTCAACCTTTTCAAAAAATATCATACTTTTCAAAATATTCAGCTTTTTAAACTCTTTTTTTAACATTGAAGTGAATTGGAGATGCCTTCAAATCCACTTTTCCTACACTTTGCGCCAAATGCTTCTCCTTCCACATAATTTCAGATAGACACTTCATTCCAACTTTCAAATGATCACAATACCTTCAGCTATACAACTTGTATTAAAGATATTTGATATTTTTTAAACTTTTTGAGATATTTAAATTAGTTTGGAGCTTGGTAGAGAGGCCTTTTTCAGATTTTAACATTAGAGTGGATGGAGCAGCTTGTTCAGTCTAGAGCAGCGGTTTTCAAAGTGTGAGGCGCGCCTCCCCTGGGGGGCGCCAGAGAGCTTCAGGGGAGGCGCAGCGTGAGACACAAAAGAACGAGAAAAAGACGAGTAAAGTGACACTTGCCCACTTGTGGCTGTCTGTGGAGACCGAGTTCCCCCACCTCGCCAAAAAGGCTGTAAAAGTGCTCATTCCCTTCACCTCCACCTACCTGTGTGAGTGCAGGTTTTCCGCATTGACTTTGATCAAAAGCAAGTACCGGTCAAGGCTGCAGCCAGAGGATGATCTGCGTTTATTCCTCTGTGCATCAAAGACGCAGACTCATTGTTCCCACTAAAGTAGGGGTGAGTGTAATAAGGAGGCAAAGTTGACGTTCAGTGTGTTACCGGGAGCATATAAGGATTTATCCACTATGTTGAAAATGTTAAAAAAAATATGTCTTGAGAACACGGCGTGCGGAAATATACGGGTCGTGCTGCAGCTAGATGTGCCTGTCCTCTGTAAGAAGGTGTCGGCGACTGACATGCAAGGAAGAACGGCTGTCCACAGGCTGTTCCAACTTTAACAACTGTATTAACTTCCAGGGTAGTGAATTGAACATGCAATTGTAATTGGGTGTGTGGTATATTTTCATGCACGGACACGCATGTTCCACAACACACAAACTGAACAAAACTCAATTTTCCGATCGCTACCAGCGATCTTGTTATAATAACAAGTGCACGTTACTGATGCAATATGGTTGAGACCATTCGGGCTTATTCTAGAGGGGTGCAAGGAATAGTCCAAGTAGTGGGGGAGTTTTATACAATATGTTTAAAACATAAAAATAAAAAGGTTTAAAAAAGTTATTGTTTAATGTTTTAAGGAGGTGACGCTACTCAGCCAATCAAATCGGTGCAGTCAGCACGATAGATTCAAACACACACAGAGACACGACAAGAGGAGAGAAACAGTCAGAGTAATTTCAAATGGCGGAAGGTAGACAGCGAAAACAGAGCATTTAATTACATTTTCTCTTACTGGACCTCTTTGAAATGCAATTGAATACCCCTGCATTATAGCAACAACAACAATAATAATAATAATAACAGCAATAATAATTGGGAGGGGGGGCGCGGCTGTTCTTATATTCTCTAAGGGGAGGCTCACCTACCTACACTTTGAAAACCCCTGGTCTAGAGTGCTTTGATCTCAAAACAGAGTGGAGCAGTGCTTGAAATTCTCTCCCAAAAATGTTTTAAACTTGCCATAATTCCCAAACCCTACACTCCTCAGATATATTTTTTCATGAAAAATGTAGGAAAACCTCTCCTAGGTTGAATATATATATATATATATATATATTAAACAAAATGCCTCTTGAGGGCATGAAGAGACAAAAAGTCCAGCTAGCTCCCAATTGAATCCCATGTTAAATTGTTCCGGATCTTTCTTCAGAGCAGAGAGAACTACACTTTAGATAAACTGCTCTCCTCTTCACATTTACCACACAAAACCCAAAAAAACAACATATCAGTTTGTCGGGGTTCCCTGATGCTCACGGTCTGGTAATTTTTTGATAGGAGCCATAGTTTTTGAACAGGTGGCAAAATTGTCAGATATAATCCTCAATGCATTCTTATGGGACTCAGTGCTGCAGTTGGTTGTCATGGTTGCTGGGCAGATTGGAGCCACACACACGTGAGTGACATCATCAGAGCAGACACCATGGAAACATTTGATCTCGGGGTTTACACACACAGGTGTTTGTAAACATTCAATCACTAATACTTACATTTGATATCTTTATTTAACTCCTTCAGCCTAATTTAAGCTGCAGGAACCATTCAAATATCAAACTATTCAGCCTTTCCAGCAAAAGATGGGAAACTTTCAACTTTTTCAAAATATGTTATACTTTTTAAAATATTCAGCTTTTTAAAGTCTTTTTTAACATGGAAGTCATTGCAATGCATTTGAGCTGTAACAATTAACACACACACACACACTCACTCACTCACTCACTCTCTCATACACACAGACACACTCTCTCTCTCTCTCACACACAGACACACTCTCTCTCTCTCTCTGTCTCTCTCTCTCTCACACACTCTCTCTCTCACTCACACTCTCTCTCTCACACAGACACTCACACTCTTTCTCTCTCACACAGACACACACCGATGATGATGAATGATCAAGAGGAGAGGGCGATCAAGAGAAGAGAGAGAGAAGAGAGAGAGTAATGTAACCTCCTAATGTAATGTATAACTCCTATGAAAATGTTCAAAAACTGCTCAAACTTCACATGTGTGCTAACAGTCCAGCCGTGAAGACATTTCCGGGAAAGTTTTGAATGCCGTTGCCATGAAATGCTCACCATGTTCACCATGAAACACGGTTTTCTCATAACTTCAGTGAAATTGCTCGAAATGGCCCAAAGCTTCATAGATTTGGTAACGATGCAGCCATCAACACATCTAAGCGTATGCATGGCGACAAATCATTCACCATCAAGTTAGTTCAAAAGTTTGCAGTTCAAATATTCCTCTGCTTTCCCAAGCCTTTTTACTTCCTTTTCTCATCTTAATACAAATTAATTCACTACTACTTACATCTTATATTTAACTCCTTCAGCCTATTTTCAGCTGCAGAAACCATTCAACTATTACATCATTCAGCTATTTCAGGACATCAAGGCTATAGGCTACATGTTGTTCTTTATACCTTTTTTTAAACCTTTTCTTTTAAATATTAAGCTTTTTCTGCATTTTTTTTAGCTAAACGCAGCTACCATTCAGGTAATAACATATTCAGCTTTTTCTGCATTTTCAGCTAAATTCAGCCATAAATGTTCACAGTTTACAGCATTCGCACGCATTTTCTGCAGGAAATGCATTTTCTAGTTATGAATATGGTTACATCAAGGCCGAAAATTAGGATGAGCCCCAACGGTCAAAAATGTTTTTTTCCCTCCCAGAACTGCCAGCTCAGCGCCTCCCCAGATCTGGCGCCCTAGGCGAACATCTATAACGACAGTGCTACGGGCCGGTGTCGGTACCATATGTGTTTGGGGTACCATATGTGTTCGGGGTCCGTCTCTTACCAATGACGTCAGGCACGAATAGAATAAGAATATTCTAATTAGCTTCGGCTTGATGTGGAGATGTGATTTGATGTGTCGTTTGTCCCCCAGCTCCTCTCCAAAGTTGAGATATGTAATACAATACTCAGGGGAGTTTCCTGAATTTTCATGCCCAAAGCCAAGCACTAGGCCCTGGGTAAATTAAGAGGCTGATCTGGGGCACTTTTGTCCACTTTCGCTGGTGCTAGAAACTCAAGTCAGGCATCCCTGGAATCGTCTCAGAGAGTAGATGATCAGTGGGGCCTTGTTTTTACTGAAACATGATGTTTCGATGTAAATTTCCATTGAAAATGCTAACCGCTAGCCGCAAAGCTAGCATCGCAGCCACTGCTCCGTTTTCAGAGACTTTGCACACGTTTTTCACAAACATTTTACATTGTTTTTGTTACTTTCGTTGCAGTGTCTGTAATTTAGGTTAACTTCCTGTTTAAAGTTGTTGCTATGGAAAAACGGAGAAAAAAGTAATATCTTCTACATATAATAACGGACAAAGTAAAGAATGAAGTGTAGGCTATGTTTAAATGTTCGGATTTTGGCCGTGTATGATGGTCCTCTTGAGTTGCTGTACAGCCAATGCCTTACAGCCACTGCTCCGTTTTCGGAGACTTTGCACACGTTTTTCACAAACATTTTCACACGCTAGGAGTATGGGAGTACTTCCATTTGCTTCGTCTTGATCTGTAGATGTGATTTGCCCCCAAGCAGCCCTGGGTAAATCTGGGTAAAGCCAATCACAATGCGTGACGTCATTGGTAAGAGACAGACCCCGAACATATATGGTACCACGAACACATATGGTACCGACACCGGCCCTGAGTTCATATGCAACTCACAAATATATTTCTCTCTCTCTCTCTCTCTTCTCGCTCCTCTCTTTTCTCTTCTCCCTTCTCTCTCTTCTCTGGTGCGCATGCGCACCTGCGCACCAGTTATGTGCAGCCCTGTCTATAGTTATCCAAGCTCCCTACCTTGCCCGCTTTATCCTTAATGACAGGGACCAAAGTAACAGTCAACATGGAGTCTATCCTATATAAAAAAAAATTGGGTAAAAAAAAAAATTCTAAAATTTACTTTTGGAAAAGAATAAATAGGCTACATGTTCAAATAAGTTTAGAAACCAAGTCGAATTTGTCAAATGTATTTAACTGGTGTTCACAGTTTGACAGCTATAGGCCTACAGGTTTCATGTGCGGAGGCGATTCACAATTAGGCCAGCTGTAGAGAAGACCCTCTCAGCTGGAACGGAGGTTGCGGGTATAGCAAGGTATAGTATGTGTATACATTTAACTTGGCATAGTTTGCAATCTACACCGCACTCACTAACCTGGTCGAAATATTTCCACACATTACTCCTTTTTGACGCCATGTCTGTTGTGTAGGACTCTTCTTAGAGTGTAAATAATTACCGGACTATAAATAACTGGTAAAATATGTTGAATACCGGCAAAACTAAATCTCTCATGTCAAAATGTCTATGTACTTTGCCGCCACACACGGTTCCCAAGCAGCGCTTATTGTTGTTTAGGCTGGCCACTCATGTGTCGGGAGTGTTGACAGGGGGCGGGGGAGCACGCCATGAACTGTTAGCACCGGAACCTCGCAACGGCTGCGGAGCGCATTTGCGCCACATTTGGGCATAAGATGAGGTTTGAGTCTGCGTGATCTGCGTATAGGGAGGGGCAGCAGCCATATCATTAGCTAGAACAAGCTAGATCTGATGGATTTGGACATAAACGCGAGTGAAGTATAACCGGACGCGAGAGAGAGAGATCAGCACCTGCAGCTCTGTCCGCTGTGAGGGACCGGTGAGCGGAGCAAAACACACCTTTAGACATAACCTAACAGATTTAGCGATGGCACTGTCGTATACTTAAGCAATAGCTCACGACAGGCCGTGTATATGCTCATTATATCACAGCTAAGGGGCGTGGTTCGGCCCGACGCGAAGCGGAGGGTCGACAAACCCCTTACAAACCCCTTACAAGTCAAAATCAAGCAATCTGATTGGTCGATAGCGTTTTTGCGGACCTCTTTGATTACAGATTTGAAAACATCGTTGCTTGCTTTAAAAGTAGCACAATTCATTATGTTAAACCGTCAAAAGTATCTAGATATTCCTGCCCTAATGCCAAAGGAACTGCACACTGAATACGTTTTGCCGTTTGATGTCTATGTCTGGACCGCTGCGTCAAAAAGGAGGGCTTCTACCCCGTTACTTCTCCGCTGCTTTCTTGTTCCAGTATGAAAAGCAAACCCAACGGTATACTGTTTTTCTCAGACGCGGAGGGATACTGACTTGTTGTGAAAAGTAACTTACAATTCTACCCGTGGTATACGCTCAGTATATCACGGCTAAGAACCAATCAGATTGCTTGATTTGACTTGTCCGTTTTATAAATTGAGTTATTCAACTTGATAATATGTAATCAACTTATGCATCCCTCCCTACCAAAAAAAAAAATATATATATTAATAACTCATTCGAATATCTGAATAATTATTTGATACTTGAATAATTTCGAATATTCAAATAATCGTTCCCATCCCTATTAAATAGCCTACCTGCAGTGGAACACACACAGACAGAGACACACACACAGAGAGAGAGAGAGAGAGAGAGAGATAGAGAGAGAGAGACACACACACACACAAACACACACACACACACTTTTATTGCAGCTTGGTTGCGGATCAAGCACTTGACCATTTCCAAGGTGGAATTCCACCGTGTTGGAACGTCTTAGATCAGTGGCTCCTGCTTCTGTCCGAGTGCCCTTTGTTCTACTTGCAGCTCCGCTGTGTTAGCCGGGCTGTGCTTGAAATGGCCCACTATTTTGCGAAACTTGGCCAACGCACAGACAAATCCACTGTCAGAGAAACTCACAGTGATGCTTCTCTGTAAGATGTGAGCAGTGGTGTAGTGGTCCCTGGAGAAGTGGGTATACTCTTAGTTTTGCCATTTTTTTTAAGCAGCCCATAGTGCAAAGGATTATCGCCCTGTTTTATAGTGACATACTCTATTTAGTTCACCCCAAAAATATTAACCCAGTATAGTTACTCAGTATTAGTTACACACAGTGGTGGACAGTAACGAAGTAAATGTAATTCGTTACTGTACTTAAGTACTTTTTTGAAGTATCTGTACTTTACTTAAGTATTTCCATTTTGGGGGACTTTTTAATTTTACTCCACTACATTTCAAAGTAAAATATCTTACTTTTACTCCACTACATTACGGGACATCTGTCGTTCCTTCTCATGAGTGAATTATTTGTTATATAAATAAGCAGAGCGTTCCACAAGGTTTAGGAGTGTGTTTATGGGAATTTTTGACCATTCTTCCAGAAGCGCATTTGTGAGGTAATTTAACCAAGAGATTTTGGACAATTCCATACTCCCAACTTTGAAAACAGTTTGGGAATGGCCCCTTCATGTTCCAACATGACCGTGCACCAGTGCACAAAGCAAGGTCCATAAAGACATGGATGACAGAGTTTGGTGTGGATGAACTTGACTGGCCTGCACAGAGTCCTGACCTCAAACCAATAGAACACCCTTGGGATGAATTAGGAGCACGGCCTGAGAGCCAGTCTCTTCATCCAACTTCAGTTGCCGCTTCTGGAAGAATGGTCAAATATTTCCATAAACACACTCCTAAACCTGGTGGAAAGCCTTCCCATAAGAGTTGAAGCTGTTATAGATGCAAAGGGTGGACCGACGTCATATGAAACCCTATGGATTAAGAATGGGATGTCACTTAAGTTCATATGCACATCAAGGCAGGTGACCCAGTACTTTTGGCAATATAGTGTATATATATATATATATATATATATATATATATATATATATATATATATATATATAAATACATATCACCACAAATATTGAATATCATCATTCAAATAATTCAACAATAAATTCAAAACGATATGTTACAAAACAACAATATATAGTTAACAATGAACAAAAATATATACATTTTACAACATATCCATGAAAACCAAAGTGACTCTCTCAACCCAGTGCTGGGTTTCTAAGTAAGTGCTCATATTACAGTATTTTCCAGACAGACTTGCTTTCTGCAGGAGTTTTCACACCACATTGCCTTGAACGCATAGAAGTGGCAGCACGGTGTCTCTTCAACCAGGTCCTCATATACTTTTGAGGATCAAACATAGAAGTAGGGGGGCCGTTGATATTAATCATCATCAAGTTTGATATCTTTGAGATCAGTAGTACAGCCCTTTTGTCTGAGCTTATATTGTTCATAAGGCTAAAGTTCCTCTCACACTCTGCTGTGCTGACAGGGAATGTCTTCATACAGTTCATGAGTGGTTTTAGGTCCTTGGGCTCACTATTGGGCTCTTCCAGTAGGTCTCGCATCCCATTCAGTGCTTGGTCTGTGCACAAGTGAAATCGCTTGCACAGTCGCTTAACCTGGTCTTCACCATGGCGAATGCTGGGGTTTGACGGCCATTTACTCTGATCAAGGATGCTGAAGTCCTTGATGACCGCATCTTCGAAAGACAAGCGTTGCTCAAGATTGTTCACAAGGCTTTGTAAGAACTGGCCTGGATTGATTGACTTCAGCTTTGCATTTCCTACTAGAGCTATAGAGCGATACTCCCCAGCCTCTTTTGCCTCTAAAGCCTCACAGTATTTTTCACCTGGACTCTCTTTGAAAGACTGTATCACTCTGATTGAGCGTTTCAGCAGATGCTCTGCTCTGAGGAGAGTTATAGAATGAGCTTGAAGCTCCAGTGACAGGACACTTAGTTCATGGAGAGTGTCATACATGAGCCCAAGGTCACAGATAAATTCAGGACTTTGAAGACGGTATAATAAACCTCTGTACATTTGTTTCTCTTTGGTGGACCTCATCTCATCGGAAGACGCATTCTTAAAGTGCTGCACAAGACCTCCCAGGGATGTCCACACAGCACGAACAGTACGAAAGCTACTGCCCACCCAGCGTACATCTAAAACTCTGCCAATGCGAAGAAGTTGTGAGCCTACTTCAGCTGCTGCATCTTTGAGTTCACGCTCATTTTTGTTCGACATACTATAAAGTGAATATAGCTTCTGCATAAATATTGGTTGTGGTTGACACCCGTCACCTCATCAACAGCATTTGACACAGCTAGTTCCAGCCTATGGTTCATACAGTGCAACACAAAGAGCCTTGGGAATCTCGAGGTCAACCTGGTTGCTACTCCTGACTTCTTTCCTAGCATGACACTGGCTCCATCAGACACAAATGTTACCCAGTTTTCAAGAAGCCACTCTTCTGTAAAGCCAGCCTTCATTAAACAGGTGAGTAAAGCCTGTTCTATGCCATCTGCTCTCTGATTGTCTAATTCAACTAGATCAAGGAATATGAACTCAGGGCTTGCTCCTTCAATTGACGCTTTTACAGAAACTGTCATGACAGGTTTGTGACTTAAAGAAGAGGCCTCGTCAATAAGGACAGCTAACTTCGTGGATGATGCTATTATGTTACTCACAATTTTGCTCTGCATCTCACTGGCAACATGTTGTATGATTTGTGTTGCACTGTAACGTGAATGAAGTATTGAGCCCATCTTAACACCATTCAGTTCCTGCAGCTCGATCAGGCTCTCATGGTCAGAAAAGGGTCTGTTCTTTTTGGCCAAATGGTAGGCTGTTCGGAACACAGCATCAGTTTCCTTCTTGTAGGACTCAGTCATAACCTCCACTGCATTCTCAATGGCCGATTCTTTTTGTTGTTCTGCCACCTTCACAGCCTGAGAGTGTGCCTTGGACAAAGCATGTTTCCTGATCTTATTTCTCAAGACTGACAGACTTGTTTCTCTACTTCCCTGAGAAGACACTTGAATTTCAAAGTTCATCCATTCTCTTGAGAGTGATACACCTTGCTCCTTGTTGATCCCAATGGAGTTCACACTGCTACAAACCAGACATCCTGTGAAGCATAAACATACAATGTAACTACTGTATCCACAGCTGTATGTGTGCATGGTCTATTTTTCCCATATACATAAAAGGACACACACACACACACGCACACAATATTAATGTGTGTCCACTGTTTCAGAAGCTACCTAAACTAACAAGATACCTAAACTTACCAAGTTTTTTGTTTTTGGATCCCAACCAGGGGTTCTTGGATTTAAAATCCTCTTTTTGATTGACAGTCCACAGGTCAGGCCAGTCATTATTGATGTCTAAGGGAAGAACAACAAAAGTGATTGAATTATAGGCTATAAAAGGGGAACAATGACCATAACCTATTCAAAAGTGTAAAGTTGTCACCTTCATAATCTGCATTATTAGATTTTTTCATTTTAGCCCCCAAATAGTCAAATAGTCAATTACACAGGGCCTAGCTGTAGCTTTATCCATGGCTGTGTCAATACAAAGTGTGAAAACTCTTCTAAGAAAAGGCGTTATGACATGACTCAATGTTGCACACAAATTAGACCTAAACACAGACAAACCTTGTGCCCTTTTCAACCAGGTCCTTGGTAAACAACAGCACGTTTCCTTTCGTGAGGAAGACGCACTTTTAAACTTTTACCGTCATATAAGTCTTTTACTTCCTACCGCATCCTGCCTTCAAAATAAAAGTACCCGTTTTCATAATGTATCCAAATTCGTGGATTCCACGTAGCGTCGCTATGCCCGAATCTGGCTGTGCGTCGCACAAGGTCAAAATGCCCTTGCTATTTTTAAGCTGTTGGCTGAAACAACAGTCGCCAAAGTAACACAGATATAAGACTTTATTCAATCCTAAAAGAGGTAGATCGGCGGGATAAATGGCTGTCTTTAATTAGAAGAGACCACTGGCAGCCAACATCTACCCTCAGATTGTGCAGTCTCCTATAAATTAGCACTAGCTACATTTGACCTCAAATTATGTAGCTGCTAGTGCTAGCTAGCTAATTTTTTATCTCCATTTGACAGGAAAACGCTGACAATCCAAAACACTAATCTTCAGTTGCCACAGCTAATGTTACAATTAAGCAGATAGCTGTGTCACGTCACCAAACACACGATGATCTTAGCATTATGTTAGCTAACGTTAGCTAAGCGCTAACGTTCTTCAGATTGCGTGGTACCTAGCTATGCTCTTGAAAAGCCTTCAGGCTATCTGGTGTATGGGGATGGATTTTGTGTACAAGATAAATGTAAATGTCGGGAAAATAAAGTTGGGGCAGACACTTAGCATAAGGGACACAATAAAGTTCAGAGTAATAAATATGGATTGCAGCAAATAATGGATGTATTTTCCAAATGTCTTTCTGTCTCACTAAGGTGTGCTGTGCTCATTGCCATGAAGCTATAATAGCTAACTAGCGCCACTAGAATCAGAAATACTCAATTTAAAAGTCGAAACCAACTATTAACGAAAATAATGCTATTACTACTTTTATGTTAGTATATATGACTACCTGGCTACGATTTGTTACAAAAATCTTAAAATATAGAAGTGAGACCCACCGTTATTGTCGTCTTCATCTCCTTCCCTGTCAGCATCCTCTTCAACGGATGAGCAAGACGGAGGGAGCGCAGGTGTTGGGCTGATGTCAGGGCTGATGATAACAGGGCTATCAGCTAACAGCTCCGGTGTTCTAGCCTCACTATCTGTAGCTGAGCTGCTGGCCGATGTAGTTCCACAAGGACGTTTATTGTAAAAGGAAATTTTAGTCTGAATGGCTCGCTTCATTTTAACAGTTCATACAATTTTTGTAATGGCAAATAGTTGAAAGTAAATTAACATTTGTCTATATGCAGTTTTTTTCCCTTATTAAGACCCGCCCTACTCTGCCTCTGATTGGTTTTTCATCAGTTCTCGCGCTGAAAACCTGACCAATCTAACCAGCGAAGGCATAGAGTTAGCCAATATGAGGCAGAGTAGGTTTGTGTCATGAGTCTTCACAGTACTATGAAATGACATTGAGCCACTACTAAATAATGCGCACCAGCGGTGATTGAGAAGTGGGTATACGCCATGGTGTCTGAAAAATAAGTGGGTATACACCGTATACCTGCGTATACCCTGGACTACACCACTGGATGTGAGCAATACAGGGCATGTGATCATAAGGTAGAATACGAGCCGCAGCATTCATATTGCGCGCACTGTCAGTCCCTATGGTGTAACTTTCCCTTCAATTTCCCACTTGCGTGCTACAGTTTGGAACTGTTCTGCACACGCCTCCGCAAAGTGACATTCTTCTGTTTTTATTACAGTTAGCGCAAAGGATTTCAATTCCCATGTCTCAGTGATTTGATGTGCAGTTACTCCCAGGTAATTAGTGTTACTCACTGACGTCCAGTGGTCTCCTGTCAGGGCGACATAATCCGCTTGAGCTAAAGCCTCTTTTTATTTCTCCTTTTCAGTGTCATAGAGTTCGTGGATTCTAGTCATTATTCTGCCTCTTGATGGTGGCTTGTAGGATGTGTCGAAGGACGCAACTTTCAAAACATCGGCAAAGCCCTTGTCTTCAACAATGCTAATCGGTCTACAGTCCTTTGCAACCCATTTGGCAATTGTGTTGGTTAATTTATCCGAGGTGGACCTGCTTACTGGCCTGCGTTCATTCAGGGTGGTCTGACGCAAGCCAGGTGTTGCACTGGAAGTGGAAGCCCCAACAAACGCATGCTTAGCGTTGAGATGGTACTTTAAACTTGAAGAGCTGCGGTGGAACTGAAACTCCTTCCTGCAGTCCGTGCAAATAACTATTTGTTTATTTATTGTTCCATCTTTGTTCTTTCTGAACTCAAATTCCCCATCCAGAGGGCCAACCTGTTGTTCTAGCTCCATGTTGTTTACATGCATCCGCCCCGCTGGAACACTAGAGCGACGTCTAGTGTGTTGGTGGGATGTAAGGGGCGGGCCATTCTGCGCATGCGTTAAATGCGTTAAATATTTTAACGCAATTAATTCAAAAACATTAGTACCGCCGTTAAAGCAATAATTTTGACGGCATTAAATAAAACAGAAAAGATAGTGCAACTAAATACACAAAACATTTTGAAAATAGTGAAATAGTGCAATAAGAGTCTATATACAAGTGATTGGAATATGATATATTAGATAAATAAGTTCTTTCAAAAGTTCTTCCGGACTAAAACTTCTGGACTGTGGGATGAAACTGTCCCTGAGAAGGTCAGGATCCTCTCTATGGTGCACCTGTAGAAGGTCGGGATACTCTCTATGGTGCACTTGTAGAAGGTCAGGATCCTCTCTATGGAGCACCTGTAGAAGGTCCTGATCCTCTCTATGGTGCACCTGTAGAAGGTCGGGATCCTCTCGATGGTGCACCTGTAGAAGGTCAGGATACTCTCTATGGTGCACCTATAGAAGTTGCAGAGTTTCCTGGAATCCATGTTGAACCTCCTCAGCCCGCGGAGGAAGAACAGCCGCTGTCGAGCTGTTTTGGTGATGGTGTTAGTGTGAAGAGTCCATGTCAGGTCCTCAGTGATGTGGATCCCGAGGATCCTGAAGCTGCTGACCCTCTCCACCGTAGTCCCGTTGATGGAGATGGGGGCGTGTCCCTCTCTCTGCTGCTTCTTCTTCTTCTTCTGCCTGTAATCCACAATCAGCTCCTTGGTTTTGCGGACGTTGAGATGGAGGTTGTTTTCCTGGCACCAAGATGTCAGGTTTTCGACCTCCTCTCTGTACGCAGTCTCGTCGCCGTCTGTGATCTGGCCGATGACGGTCGTGTCGTCAGCAAACTTCACGATGGTGTTGGAGCTGTGTGTGGCCACGCAGTCGTGAGTGAACAGGGAGTAGAGGAGAGGGCTGAGCATGCAGCCTTGAGGGGCTCCGCCTTTGAGGATCAGGGTGAAGGATGTGATGTTTCCCACTCGCACTGCCTGGGGTCTGCCCGTCCCTACAATAGGGAACAGAGGCCATGTCAATATAGATATAATGTGATACACTGTATTTGATACACATTTTGCCCAAACCCTGTATACGTCTTAAGGTACACCTTCCTGTAAAGAACTATATGACTAAAAAAACACTCTTTGGAATTAAAATGTCTCAGAAATGTTCAGGTTAATTTACAAACATGCAGAACAGATAACGAAAGTAATTAGTAAACAATTAAATAAATCTAGCAACTATCTTTTGTTATCATCATTGTAATATATTGTCATATTACCCTGTTGGTTTTAGATTAAAATACAAATAAAACTGCACATTAACACATTGAAATAAGGGAAGTGAAACGTAGTCTCAGAATGAGGTGGTGGGCCGTACTCAGCAGAGTCTACAGTGTTGAATATTGATAAAGTGTGTGACAGTGTATAATAGTGTGTTTCAGTGTGTCAGTGTGTGATAGTGTTTGTACCTTCTCCTGATGTTGTGATCAGTTGGAACATCGCTCCATGTAACAGGCCTCATCCTCCACAATCCAACTCTTTCTCTCGCTCTGATCATCAGCCTTCTCCTCCCACTTTGTTTATGTATAATTCAGTATTTTTGCTAAACATATAGGCCCTGAATGCATCTCAGGAGCCAGGCCCTTCAGATGCTGCGCCGCTCAGCCCGCTCTTTAGTTTTTTTTTTTTTTTTCTTTAGTTCTTTAGCTTTCCTCTCACTTCAAATGTTGCTTTTGAGTCTCAAATTTGATGTCAATGAAAAAAAAAGAAAAACAGGAAGCTAATAGGGACGGTGTGCGCCGACAGCAGCCAGCGACAACAAACTACAATCACCCCCCCCCCACTCCTGCTTATTCTCCTTCCTCTTCTTCTATTATCTTGTTTCTCTAAAAGGCTGTATTTGTTTGTTCTCCTTTTGCTTTGCTCTGGAGACACCCCTCCTGCCCCCCCTTCCCTTTCTCTCCCTGTTCTGCCTTATGCTCCCTCCCTTTCTTTTTGTTTTCCTCTAATCAGGGGCTCTTGGGCCAAAAGCTCATAATCATTTCAAAGGTCCTTTAAATATATAATAAGAGTTCTGCATTGTGATAAACAACATGTCACAGGCAGAGCATCAACATTGCTTCCTGTGCACCTTCACACTCACACACTAAGTTAGCTGTGTGTAACCTGAACTCTCACACACTCCGTCCTGCTGTTCCACAGAGTCTGGATGCAGAGGTGAAGAGCGTGCACTCTGGTGTGTAATATGTGAGACAAACTAAAGGAGCAGAATGAGACGACAATGTTTCATACAAAATCCTATACTTATTAATACTTATTCAATAACAAGAGTATATGTATGATACATTGTTAATATTCTGAACTTCCACAATGAATGCATTTATTTTGTTACCACTCAGCTGTTTTATAATAGACACAAGAGTTTCCCTTTCTCCTGTTTCGTCAAAAATGATGGCAAACAAAGGAAAAAGAGGAAAGAGTATTTTAACACACCCAAGGTCTGCCCAACTTATCGTGAAGATAAAGCAAAAACACACTGTTTAGCATTAAAGCCACGGGTACCCTGAAAATAATTGCAATGCATTTATTTTATTTCAAATGGGGTGTTAAAGTCATCCATAAGCTGACAGATCTGTTTCCTGCTTTGACTGCAACCAGGGCCGTATCCAGGATTTCCTAAATACCGAGGTCCAAACATGTTAGGGGATTCGGGGGATACCCCCCGAGATTTTTGGGATTTTCATGATCTAGTTAGGTCCTTTTTAAGTCCTGTGGGGGGTCACTAGGGGTGTAACGGTTCACAGAAGTCACGGTTCGGTTCGTACCTCGGTTTGGGTGTCACGGTTCGGTACGGGTTCAGTACAACAAGAAAAAGCAAAAGAAAGTCCCAAATGCATAATTCCAGGTTTGTTGTTATTTATTTTTGAACAGTAGTGCAAGTTTCAGTTTAAAAATAAGGAACTCTGACATTTTGAATAATTAACTGTATTAAACAGTTAAAAACAAACCACAAACAGTACCACAAACACTCAGATGGCCATATTATCTATAATGGCTGATGTCAAACAAAAAGGTTTAATCAAGCTGTAAAACTAAAAAGAATGTCTTGAAAATATTACATCATAAATAATAAGCCAAAAGCTGCCGTTATTTATTTTGGTCTCACTGCTTTCATGTCTATTGGTTTATTAAAAACAGCAGGGATAAGCTGTTGAACTGCTGTTGTCTTTTGCCGGGCTCCGGTGATTGGCAAATCTGGGTGATGCCTTCTGATATGATTTAGCATGTTTGGCGTGTGTTAGTACCATTAGCATAACGCACCGCTATCGAACAACGCCGACACACCGTCCTCGTCCGATCTACCACTCGCACACCTCATCGTTATTGTAGTCCACAGGGAAACCGACATTTTCCCACACAGCTGATTTAAAAGAAGCAGGTGGGTTCTAGCTCCTGTGTGTTATCTGAAATCACCATACAAACTTTTCTTCTTCTTGTATTTTGTTCGTTTTGTTGTGTTTTCTTCTTGTTCTTCATTTGTTGTTTAAGGGCGGCTGGCAAACAGCTTTTAGGCGCAATACCGCCCCCTGGATTATATATAGTGTAGTGGATACTGCCCTGAATGACAGAGTTTTTTCCCACTCGTAAAAAAAAGGCGTATTTGTCGTGTGACTGCATGTGCCGAACCGTGACGTCTGAACCGTGACGATACGGGACGAATACGGATACCGTTACACCCCTAGGGGTCACACATTGGATAATATATTGATTTCAAACCATGTCAGTGGGCTGACAATGTCAGCATAAATTATTTTTGAAAGTGTAATACATAAGAATCAGTTGATTGTTACTATTAATGATCTGGTATGCAAAAGAGGCTAGAATGATCACAAAACATTGTCAACATTCATTTTCCATGTCTCTCTCCTTTCCATAACCGGCACCCTCTCTTCCATCATCTTTATTCTCTCTGTCTTCTTCCTGTTCATTACTCTCTCTGTCCTCTACTCTTTCTCTTTGTTCAATCTCTCCCTCGTTGTTCACTTTTTAGTCCTTCTCACTTGTCGCTCCTGCCAGTGAATTAAAAGCAATTAAGCCATTTAGTTCATTTCACTTGTTTGCATTGTTTTTTGTATTTAAATCTGTTTTGTTTGATTCTCAAAAGGGAACAAAGATGTAAGCAAATTGTGTTTTATACAATTGTATGTTATTATGACATCATAACTGCACTAGATGTATGTTGTTTAAAAATTATGCCTATTGTAAATGAAGACTATTATTATAGATGGATAGATAGATAAATAGATGGGGTTATTAAGCCTACATTCTTTTGTGTGACTGTACCTGCAGTTCCTCCCTGACTTCCATCACTTTCTCTCTGTCTCTGTCTCTCTCTCTCTCTCTCGGGCCTGTCCTGTCTCTTCCTTACCAAAGCTGAGCTTCAACTGACGTAGTCTTTTCATTATATCTGAGTCAGTGTAAAAAGAAAACAACACAATGTTATATCTTCAATGTTTTACTCAAATTGAAATGAAAGAAAATAATTACAAGGTTTGTTAAAAGGTAATTCTTCTGACATTGGGTGAACATAATTAACTTTAGCTCTCTAGCTAGTTTATTCACGTAATTTAAACCAAAGTATAGCCTATAGCTGCCATATAAGTTAGTGTGCATGTTGTCGGACGTCCACTGACTAACGTAGAGCGTTCACACAGGATCTGCAGGTCATATCATATCATGTCCTCTGAGGAACAGAAACACTAGCAGCCCGCGGGACTCAGTTCTCTAGATACTTCATCACTCCTTCGCTGCTCCGGTACAAGTCCGGGCTGCGTCTATCGTTTTTCCAACCCAGTTTAGATCCCACTTCCGCATTACGCAAGCATCAACGCAGCGTTACGTCACAGCATCAACCTGGCGTTACATCCCTATGGTTACATCACTGCCTCACGCGGCACACCCGAAAAATCTGAATCTGACAAGCGAAATACCGTCCTTTTAAACGCCGCATAATATACAATATAATAGTGCTTCTTTGTCAATATGACTGACGACCACACTTATGCAGTGCTGAGGTAATTTTAATTAATCATTTAATACCTCCTGCAGTTGATACAAACAGGTAAGTGGATCATGCAGTCAACTTGGGATTGTATCCTGGGACTTCAGCATTCAGCAGTTCCTTGTTCCTACCAGTGACGTGCGGTGAGGCTCATGGTTGGTGAGGCACTGAGTCAGATTTACAAATATTATATTTTGACCTTAATCAAAATATTCGTTTATTTTCAAAAGCTTTTTTAGTCTGATGCTTCGATTCATTTTAAACAGAACGTTCAAGAAAAGGATACCCAAAATCTAAATATTGGATTGTTTTTTCTTCGTAAGATCCCATTTTCATTACAATTGTGGTCTTACCTTGACTTGAAGATTAAGTCCATGCTCTCCTTCTGGACAACAATCTCTATTAGTTTGTTTTAAAAGTCCTGCTTATCTTCCTTTAATTTCAAAAGTCTAGTTTGTTGTTTGCGTCTCGTCTCTGTGTAGAATAACAGTAGCAACAAGAACCTGTGGGCTCACGTGGTGCGCCCCCTTCAGTGCGGCAGAGGTTATGGCTGCCTCTCCTGCTGCTTTTTTCATTGCCGTTATATGATGAGACCAGCGAGCCTAAATATCATATATACGTTAAATAAGTTATTTAGAGACGATGGATGGCAAGAATAAATGTAATAAAGGGATCTACAAACATTACATTGGTGACCTACAGTGAGATGGTAACAGGCATGAGCTTAGTGCCCGCTTTCCAGACAGTTTCTGTGGGGTGACACATTCTGAGGTGTGGCAGAGCTCATCTGTGCCTCACCTCACCCCACAGTAACTGGCTTGAGCGCGCTCACAAAATAAGTGCCCGCGCTAAATTAGTGCCCGCGCTCCAGCAAGTTACTGTGGGCTTACGAGAGGCAGAGCTCGTCCCTGCCTCACTTCTCATCGCTACCCGTAATTGTAGCGGAGCTCGGCAAATTTGCTGATTTTGACTTTAAAAAGCGATTGGAATCATACATAAATCACACTTACATCATAGATCAGTGGAGACATTTATTATTATTACTATTTAGTTTTTCTTCAGTTGTTTTTCCGTTACATTGGAGTATGACAGGTGAGGCTCTGCCTCCCCTGCCTCCCCTGACTGTACGTCGCTGGTTCCTACCTCACCTCTCCCACTGTCCCAGCCTTCACCTGGTGAGACATATACACCAATTAAAAGGCATGATTATTACACAGTCAACCCTTGGAAAAGCGATAGACGCGTCCGGGCTGCGGTGGTTTGTTGATACATGTCGTCTTCTTCCGTTTGCTTTAATCAAGGCTACCTAGTTATGAAGCGCCCCCATCGTCAGTAAATGGAAGTACTGCAAAGAACCCCGTTTAGTGCAATTATTTCACAAGTTTTGTATACACAGTTCGAAAAATATTACAGAGGTCCGGACCTCGGTGACCTCAATGGTGGATACGGCCATGACTGCAACCTTCATGCTGTGATTTTGAAAACATATTGTTTCCTGCATATTAGGAATTCTTTACAACATTACAGGTGGGCTTAGTTTCATGTTCAGCTCCAAAAAACTAGAAGATAGTCCGGTGGAAGGGTTCATATTTAACTTATTTTGGTGTTTGACTGCTTTTGCATCTTGTTGTCCTTTCTGACCTATCCTTAGGGAGGGAAATACTATGTTTCCAATTGCTCTAATGACATTGGCTGCCTTTAAATGATTTTTCCAAGTCAGAAACAAAATTATTCAGAATATTCTGACACCACATGAATGCAGCATTAATGCATTTTCTCACAGTGTTAATGGAGGTTAAACATAATTTGTGTATCTGCCCTGTGATTTTCTATAGATACACACACATACACAACCTGCTACCTGCTACAAAATGGGATGCTCTCTTCCTTGCATACTTGCCAACCTTTAGACCTCAGAAATCGGGAGCGTTTCAAAATGCAAAATTGGGGGGGGGGAGGGGGGTGCTAGTGGATCGCTTATTGTAGTTGTAAGTGCACTGCCTTGCGGCCTGTAGCACCGTCCTTGATGGAGCATATGTGTGGGCAGGAAAGGAGTGAGCAGAGAGTAGAGTAGTTGTCGATCCTTGTTCTGTTTTCTGTGACTATATCTGCCTCACCCTGTCAGACTTTGAGTTGCGCGCGCTACTAAATAGACGTGTTACCATGGAAACCAAACAATGGTGTAGCTGTATTAAAGTCAGAGTGGAAACAGTCGTGTGTAAATCTGATTTTGTCAGAAATCGGGAGAAATGCGGGAGAAATATGACCCCGGGAGGAAACCGGGAGATGTTTCATTCTTGCCCCTCATATTACAAGAATGGACGGTTGAAGCACTTTTAGCTGCTTACACTTTATTAAACTTGTACATAGAACGTAGCATAACATTTACACCCTGGCTTCATCCGCATGCCTGCTTCGGTGTGTGTTCCCCTCAACCGGGTCCGTGTGGAAACATATAACAACTATTGTAACATCCTTTTTCTTTTTCTTTTTAAGTGTAGGTACAAAATCACTTATTGATTTTTTTTCTTAAATACACATTTCAAAATACAATTTTCACTCAACATTTTTTCTTTTAAATCCCCCCCAAAGTCCTTGAGTCACATCACATCAGTGACCCCATATCAGTGTGCATAGTCCTGCAAGTACTGTGGCCTAACAACTGGTCGGCCAGCTCTGGTAGTCACAGTCTGTTGTGTGTCACACATGACTCTGTCAGGGGTTGTAACAGTTTCTGGAGTCGTGTGAGTGTCAACAGTCACCGTACGGGCTGTCACACTCGGTACTGTGCCCTGGTCTCGTCTCAGGTGACGTCGATTCCTCCTTAGAACACCTCCATTCTCCAGCTGCACCGTGTAGGACCTGTGGTCAACAGCCTCCACCACAGTAGCCGTCCTCCAGATCGTGTGTGGTTCGTAAGGTTGAACTCTAACCCGGTCTCCCTGTTTGAGCATGTCCATGTCCTTAGCTGTCCTGTTGTAGTATGTGGCTTGCTTCTCCTGCCTGTCAATCCGCTCTCGTGTTGTCTGTTTCACCTCGGGTTGTAGGAGACTTTCCCGAGCAGGTAGTAGAGTTCTGGTCCTCCTGCTAAGCAGTCCCTGAGCCGGGCTTGTAGTCAGTCCTTGAGTAGGTGTGTTGCGGTGATCCAACATAGCCAGGTACGGGTCCTGTCCCGCCGCCTTAGCTTTCAGCATCAGTCGTTTTGCAGTTTTCACAGCGGACTCGGCCTTCCCGTTGCTCTGTGGGTATCCAGGAGACGACGTTTTGTGCTCGAACTCCCACAGCCGACTGAAACGCTGGAACTCTTGGGACGAATACTGGGGCCCATTGTCCGAAAAGAGAATAAGCGGAATCCCCTGACGGGAAAAGTGAGCTTTCAGCTTCCTAATCACAGTACTTGACTTTGTATCAGGTAGGTAGTCAACTTCCCAAAAGTTGGAATAGTAGTCCACTGTAATGAGGTAGTTCTTATCGTTAAAGGTAAACAAATCTGTACCAACCTTGGCCCATGGTCTGCCTGGTACCTCATGTGGATGTAGTGTCTCTTTTTGTTGTTTCGTGTCAACTGATCTGCAAATGTCACATTTCCCTATGAACGTTTTTATCTGTTCATTCATTCCCGGCCAGTAGACACATTCTCTGGCACGCCTGAGGCCTGCCTCCACACCCAGGTGAGAGGAGTGGATCCGGCGGGTGATGTCCCTTTGTAGTGAATATGGGATGACAGCTCTCTCCCCTCTGAAGATGATGTCATCCTGTATACTCAGTTCCTCCTGGAATGAGTAGTAGTGCATAATATCTATCGGTGTGTCATTCTTATGTTTAGGCCATCCCTTCTGAATGGTGTTGCTAAGTGTCTGTAGCGTTTTGTCTCCTTGTGTAGCAGAGCGGATTGTGCTCAGTCTCTCTTCAGAGATAGGCAAGTAGGCCACCATATTGACCGTCTCAATCTCAACTTCCACTGTTCCTGCAGATGAGCTCTCTGGTAAGTATGCTCTACTCAATGTATCTGCAAGTAACATGTCACGACCTGGGACATAAATCACATCAAAATCATATCTCTGAAGTCTGAGCAACATACGTTGGAGTCTCTTTGGTGCACTTAACAGTGGCTTCTTGACAATGTTCTCCAACGGCTTATGGTCACTCTGTACTGTCACTTTCCGGCCATACGTGTATTGATGGAAATTTTTCATGCCATAGACAATAGCTAAACATTATTTTTCTATTTGGGCATAGCCCCTTTCGGTTGGTGTCAGTGCTCTGCTCCCGAATGCTACAGGTTTCCCTTTTTGAGTCAGTGCTGCTCCCAGCCCCGTTGCTGAAGCATCACACTGCAATGTCAGTTCCTCTTGTGGGTCATAGTACTTCAGTACTGGTGTTTTGGCTATATTGTCCTTGAGCCTGCTGAATGCTTCTTCGTGCATTTCTGTCCATTCCCACATATTTTCCTTGTGTGTGAGCTGTCTCACAATCTCACAGTCATCTGACAGGTGTTTGTAGAATTTAGAGAGATAATTTACCATGCCCATCAGTCTCTGTACACCCTTCACGTCACTGCCCTGATCTTCTCGGGGTCAATTTTCAGTCCATCTGCTGTCAGCAGGTGTCCAATATATGGCACCTCCTGCTGCCTCAACCTGAATTTCTCTGCATTCAGCTTGATATTCTTTTCTCTGCATCTGCTTAGAAACTGTCTCAATTTATCATCGTGGTCTTTGAAGGCCATTTCTTGTGTGTCACCTTCTCCTGTGATCAATACGTCATCAGCTATGATGTAGATGCCTGGCAGACCCTCCAGTGCTTGAGTCAGCATCCGCTGGAAAATCTCAGGTGCTGGGCTGATTCCCATAGGCATCTTGAGCCACCTAAATCTGCCAAACGGTGTAGCAAATGTTGTTAGATAGCTTGACTCTTCCTCCAATTTCACATGCCAAAAGCCATGTTTGACATCACAGACTGTGAACACCTTCGCTCTCGACAGGTCTGGAAGGATGTCATCAATGGTAGGAAGTGGGAAATGGCTCCGCTTTAGAGCCTTGTTCAGTGGTCTTGGATCAATACATATTCTTGGCTTGCCATTAGGTTTCTGCACTGTGACAAGACTACTTATCCAGTCTGTGCTTTTCTCCACAGGTGTGATCTCTCTCCTGCAGCTCTAACTTGAGAGGAATCATCATGGCAACCGGGACTCGTCGTTTGGGTTGTTTCACTGGCTCCACCCTCTCGTCGATCTCGACCTTGTACTCTCCTTCCAGGCAGCCGTCACCTGTGAACACATCACTGTACTCCTTCTGTATTTGTTGCATGTGTAGACCACCGTGGGCTGATTTCACTTCAGTGACAATACTGTCAATAGCTAGTATGTTCTCATACTGTACTTTGATGAGTTTCATGGCTTCGCTTGCCTTCTTTCCCAACAGTGGTAGTCTACAGTCCTCATTCACCACCTCAAACTCCAGGCGGTACTGTTTTTGGTTCCTTGGGTTTCTCACCTTCACCTTGCATTTGCCTAGTGGATGCAGCCTGGTCTTGTTGTACATTACCAGCACTGTCTTAGTGCTCTCCAGCTGAGTTTCAGGGCTCAATAGATTCACAGAGATGACATTACAGCTAGCTCCACAGTCTATCTGAAACTTCACCAGCTCCTTGCCGATTAGCAACCCTGCCAAAAGCTGGCTGTTCTTGGCTTTGTCCTCCCCGGCCTCTTTACCAGTCACTGTCAGTATCTCTGCAGTGGTGACACTCAAGATGTCCTCATATTCCTCACTGTCCTGTTCAGTCACTTGGTGTACTTGTCTTCCTCTCTTGTCTTTATCCTGTGTGGTTTTACATTTGACAGCAACATGATTTTCTTTACCACATTTTTTGCAGCGCTTTCCAAAGGCTGGACACTTGTTCTTGTCCCTCTCGTGTGTAATCCCACAGAATTTGCATGAAACTGTGTTTGTGTTCTTATCCTGCCATGCTGTCTGTTTCATCATGTGCACCTCCTCCACTGTATGTCTTGCAAGGGTTCTACTATTTTCACTTGACAGTTCTGTAGCCCTGCACAACTGTAGGCAGTTGTCCAATGTCAGGTTGTCCTCCCTGAGCAATCTCTCTCTGAGTCCTGAATCCATAATGCCACATACTATTCTATCACGAATGAGTGAGTCTCTTATTTGTCCAAAGTTGCATGTGCTGGCTAACATTCTTAGATCAGTGACATATGTATCAATGTTTTCATCCTGTCCCTGATTTCTCACAAAAAAACGATATCTCTCCACTGTTTCATTTACCTTGGGGTTGCAATGTCCATCGAATTTTTCAATGATGTTCTTCACTGTCCTCCTTGCTGTAGTCACATCACTCATCAGAGTGTCACAAAGTTCTCTACCAGTCTCTCCAATCAGGTAGTAGAACAATTTCACCTTCATTGTTTCTTCTGCCTCTGGCAAAGAAAGCTCCAAGTAAAGTGTAAACTCCTCTTTCCATGATTTCCATGACTTTGCAAGATTGCCAGAGACCAAACACAATGTTGATGGGGGTTTCAAACCTTCCATGGGCGACCGACGAGCGTCTTCCCCAGCCCACTGCTTGTTATTAGCTACTGGCTAGCTGGTTAGCTGCACAGCAAAAGTTCGTTTTCTTTATCTTCTTTTGTACTGCTCTCTTACTTCCAAGTTTCCAATTTCCGCTGCCACCATGTTTCATTCTTGCCCCTCATATTACAAGAATTGACGGTTGAAGCACTTTTAGCTGCTTACACTTTATTAAACTTTTACCTAGAACGTAGCATAACATTTACACCTTGGCTTCATCCGCATGCCTGCTTCGGTGTGTGTTCCCCTCAACCGGGTCCGTGTGGAAACATATAACAACTATTGTAACAGGAGAGGGCAATGAAATCGGGAGTCTCCCGCGAAAATCGGGAGGGTTGACAAGTATGCTTCCTTGGCCCATGCTACATTCACCCCTCACTTGAATGAGTATGTTTTTTCAAAATCCTGCTGTCGGACATAGCCAAAAACGATAACATTCTTTGCTTAAGAATTGAGGTCATTTGATTGGTTATTTTAAAACGATTTTTCTGTATACAAGGACAAAAGGTTAATGCACTGTCATGAAACCAGCAAAAAACATTTAAAATGTCTCCTTGGATAATGATTTTTGCACAAATCAAACACATAATATAAAATGTACAGAGCAAATATTATGCATTTGCAAAAATGCAATTGGATTGCATTTAAAAAAAACATTTTCCAGGGTTTTTGTTTTTCCTTCAATTGTTATGCCATTGTAATGTATTAAGCCCTCTGTTTATCCAAATAAATCCCAGAGCCGGCACATAGCCTCACAGCGCTCATATGCCTGGTGGGTGTCACCCTCCATCTAAATGTTGGGCTTTGTTCTAACTAACATGTGTGAGCTGCTGACACTGTTTGCATGTAAACACGCTGCAGAGAGGCAGCTTTCTTCTCCACAAAGATGCTGTTTGGAGGAAATGGAGAAGCTCACCCCTGGCACTGCTTCTCCCCATAAATCTTTTAGCATGTGCCTTTTGGCTAAATGACTTTGTACAGACAAAATGTAACCTCGATCCCGCCCTGCAAGCTGTGAGAGTGGGGAGAGCTGGAAACAAATGGAGGATCATTTCAACTAAAGGGAGACATTTTGTTGTGTGCTGTATGCTCACATGGTTTATATGAAAAGAGGGAGGAAAGGCAACCTTAGGAGCAAATGTCTGGTTGTAAAATGCAGAGGCATAATGCAGTTATTTGCCTTTTTAAGCAGGAAATATCTCTGTTGCACGAAAAATAATGGGAAGACAAGATAAGTGATTTAATATGCTGTCATTTCCTACATTGCATCATGTCAATACTCCTGCTTTGTACGTTCAAATAGAAAATCGATAGGTGACATTTTATTTAGTTTGATTCTATCTTAAAATATCAAAGTCAGTTTTAAGATATTATGACACTGAATTAATATATATATTCAATATTAACTTAGTCTTGGGAAGATTAAGGAGAAATAAACCATGTAAAGTATTTCAGAGTTCAGATGGCGTTTAGTGGGTGAAATGGATAGATTACACTGGGAAGACTAGTTTCTACACCAACATTTTGATATTTGGTAAACAAACAAAAAATATATATTGGACAAACAAACCGGGAGTATTATGTCCTTTGTTAAGTTTAAGTATTAATATGTCTGCATGTAACTGCACTATAACTGTTCCACAGTAAGAGGGCGCTATAGGCGCAAGGAAGCGCAGCTATTGTAGCTGACGTCAGTTATCAGATATAAGGGATTGTTCCTTCCCCTTCTATCTCTCTCTCTCTAGCTCTCATGGAGAGCAGGTCAAGTGGTGCAATGCACATATGAAAATAAACCACGCCAGTTAAGGCTAAAGAATACCTCGTCGTCATGACCAGTTTATTGCTATACATGTGACTCTGTCAACAGGTTATGGGCCCAGATCACGGAAGAGCGAAATAACGATAGCTAGTTAGCTGAAAAGTTTAGGCTAGTTTAGCGGCGGGAAAACCGTGGCACGCTAAAGCTAAGCTAACGATCAAAAGATGGCGACCAGAGGCAGAAGCAAGTGGCCCACGTTTGACGGAAGGGCAGAAGAATACGAGCTCTGGGAAGAGCGGATGTTGTGCTGGATGCACGGAGTGGGGCTGAAAGAGACAATTTTGACGGGCCTCACGGGAGAAATAACGGAGGCCGCGCGAGCCCTGGATACTAAGCTGAACGACGACGCATACTGCGAGCTAGCACCACTCCTAGACAACACGAGCTTGGGGCTGATATTCCGGGACACAAAGGACAAAGGCCGAGAGAGTCTAAAAGTGTTAAGAGAACACTACATCGGCAGAGGTAGGCCCCGGATTGTATCCCTGTATATAACATTGACCGCGCTGAAGAAAGCTAACACAGAGACGGTGACTGAATACGTCATCAGGGCGGAGCAGATCATCACGGCGCTCAAAAGTGCAGGAGAAGCACCGAGCGATGGATTAATGATGGCGATGGTTATGAGGGGACTACCGGAGATGTATAAACCGTTCACACTGTTGGTGACGCATGGTTCAGCGGACATGTCGCTGGGGGAGTTCAAGGCCAAGTTGCGGAACTACGGGGCCTCAGAAGACTCAGACCCGGTCGCCGAGGAGGCGGGAGAAAGGGTAATGAAGGCCCGGGCAGCGCCAAAGAAAAAGACCGGACCCCCGACGGAGATGGCGTGTTGGCGATGTGGAGAAAAGGGTCACCGAAAAGATAATTGCACAAAAACTGTTTGGTGTAGTTTCTGTAAAACTTCGGGACAAGCAGACAGAGTGTGTAGAAAGAAGCGCGAACAGAGCGCTCGGTACGCTCGTGTGCAAGATGGCGGCTGTGGACAAGATGGCGGCAGCGGTGGACGTGAGGCGAGTCGAGATGACGCCCGGAGAGCAGCGGGAAGAGAGGACTTCACCTTCGGGGCGCAGACAGCATACGCCAGCTGGTCAGCGCAGCAGCAGCAGGCCAAAAGGAAGGGACTGATCGTGGACACAGGTGCGTCGTCCCACATTATCAACGACAGGAACCGATTCAAGAACTTTGACAGCACCTTCGAGCCGGAGAGACACAGCATGGAGCTGGCAGACGGGAAGCGCACTTTCGGGTTGGCGCACGGGAGAGGAGACGCAGAGGTATGCCTCATAGACAGTGAGGGGCGCCGGTGTACAGTGACGTTGAAGAACGCCCTCTACATACCCTCGTTCCCCCAAGAACTATTTTCTGTAAAATCTGCTACTGCAAATGGTGCCAAGGTGTTCTTCAATGAAGGTAACAATGTTCTTGTTGAGCCTGACGGTACGAGATTTAACATTGAGGTGTACAAGAGAATGTATTATCTACAAACAGAATGTAATGAAAATGATGTGTGTAATGTCAGTCATGATATTCAGACATGGCATGAGATCATGGGTCATTGTAATTACGAGGATATACTGAAGCTGCAGGGGTTAACAGTAGGCATGCACATTAAAAACATAGACCTAACAAAGAATGTGATGTGTGTATAAAGGGAAAGTTCACTCAAACAAGGAACAGAGGTCCCACAGAAAAAGTAAAGACACCACTTGAGCTAGTTAACACAGATCTAGCCGGTCCAGTAACTAATGAGTCCATAGGTGGCTTTAAATATATGCAGTCTTTCACAGATGTGTGTACAGGGGCAGTGTTTGTTTACTTTCTCAAAGCAAAGAGTGACACACTTCAGGCCACAGAGAAATTCCTTGAAGATGTAGCTCCGTATGGCAGCGTAAAATGCCTGAGGTCCGACAACGGAACAGAGTTTACAAATAGAGAGTTTCAGTCACTGCTGAGAAGGAACAAGATCAGACACGAAACGTCCTGTCCTTACTCCCCGCACCAGAACGGGATAGCTGAGAGGGAAGGGCGTACTCTTTTTGAAATGGCTAGGTGTAAGCTAATAGACGGTAACTTACCTAAGAGTCTATGGCATTATGCGGTCCAAGAAGCAGCTTACACCAGAAATCGGTGTTTTAACAAGCACACGGGCACCACCCCATATACAGCACTGACAGGAAAAAGTTGTGATCTAGCCAGGATGCACAAGTTTGGGTCAGTGTGTTATGCTTACCAACAGTACAGAGGAAAACTCGAGTCCAGGTGTGAGAAAGAACTTTTGTATGGCATGACAAAGGCAGCCCCGCTTTTCTAGTCTATTATCCCGGTAGGGGGAAAGTGCAAAAGCACAGGTTAGTAAAGTTTGTCACAAAGACAACATGTGAGAACGAGACACAGACACAGGAGCCAGAGCTGGACTCCAGAGTAGGGTGTGAGAAAAGAGAGACGACACAGCCTAGTGTACTGAGCACAGACATGCAGACAGACGGTCAACAGCCACCGGAGGATGATGGCGAGAAGCACCCTAGAGTGACGTCATGTGCCTCATGTAGTGGCAGATATCCCCCCCGGGAACATAAACCCCCAAAGTATCTGAAAGACTATGCCCAGAGAGAAAGTGACAAGGATGACAGTACACTTACTAGCATAGATTACTGCTACAGAGTAGTGAGTGGTGTACCTCAGACCTTTAAAGAGGCCATGATATCCCCTGAATCAGGAAAATGGGAGAGAGCGATGGATGAGGAGATGAGGTTCCTGGAGGACAATCATACTTTTACTCGAACAAAATTAGGTTACAGGTACAAGGCCAGGTTTGTAGCTAAAGGCTACAGTCAGAGGGAAGGAATAGACTACGGTGAGACATTTTCCCCTACAGCTAATCTGACCAGTGTACGAGTAGTTATGCAGAAGGACGCCGAAGACGACTTGATTTTACACCAGATGGATGTGAAGACAGCCTACCTGCATGCACTCATTGATAGGGACATATATATGGAACAACCTGAAGGTTACGAGAAGAAAGGAGAGAAGCTAGTGTGCAAGCTAGAAAAATCAATTTACGGCCTGAAACAGTCTGGGCGAAATAGGAATGAGATGCTTCATACATGTCTAATTGAAGACCACTTCATACAGAACCCAGTAGACCCCTGTGTTTACACAAAGGAGTCAAAAGAGTCAGGGAAAGTGATAATTGTGATTTGGGTGGATGATTTGATCATCGCAGCAGACAACACTAGAAACCTAGAGCAGGTGAAAGATATGCTCTCCACCAGATTCAAGATGAAGGACCTGGGCAGGTTAAAACATTTTCTAGGCATGGACTTCGAACAGTCTGCCAGTTGTGTAAAAATATCCCAGAAGAGATATGTGGAAAAGATCCTGAATCGTTTTGACATGCAGGAGTGTAGAACTAGGGAAACACCATGTGATCAAAAGCTAGACTACAATGAGGATGCACAAAAATCGACGGATGTAAAAATGTATAGAGAAGCTGTAGGCAGCCTCATTTATTTGACAACATGTACTCGCCTGTAGTGAGTAAGTTGTCACAGCATGTTGCTGATCCCACAGAAGAGCACTGGATTACAGCAAAACATGTTTTCCGTTATCTTAAAGGTACAGCAGATAAACAGCTTTGTTACAGAAAGAGCAGCGAGGGCTTAGGGCTTCAAGCCTATAGTGACGCAGATTGGGCGGCAGACGCCACAGACAGGAGAAGTACCACAGGGTATTGTGTGAGTATGGGTACTGACAGCTCACTGGTTTCATGGAAAACAAAGAAACAGCCCACAGTGGCACTATCAACTTGTGAAGCCGAATATATGGCTCTAGCCTTGACAATACAGGAATGTATTTATCTGGAAGAACTGCTCGAAGGAATGGATACCTATGTATATAAGAAAACTTTTGTTTATGAAGACAACCAGGGAACCATTGCACTTGCCAGAAACCCTGTGTGCCGACAGAGGTGTAAACATGTGGATATAAAATATCACTTCATTAGATCTGTCATCAGAGAAGGAAAGATGACACTGGTTTACTGTCCTACAGATGACATGGTTGCAGACGCTATGACCAAGCCTGTCTCCAAACTGAAATTAAAAAAATGTGCAGGGGTCATGTTCGGTGTGTAAAATATTGCCTACTATGTAATATTGACTGCCATGTTCTTTTGATTTTTTTAATTGTTATTTTTCTTGGAAAGGTTGTACTGTATAGTATATACGTCATTCATAAGTGGGAGTGTTAAGTTTAAGTATTAATATGTCTGCATGTAACTGCACTATAACTGTTCCACAGTAAGAGGGCGCAAGGAGGCGCAGCTATTGTAGCTGAAGTCAGTTATCAGATATAAGGGATTGTACCCTCCCCTTCGATCTCTCTCTCTCTCTAGCTCTCATGGAGAGCAGGTCAAGTGGTGCAATGCACATATGAAAATAAACCACGCCAGTTAAGGCTAAAGAATACCTCGTCATCATGACCAGTTTATTGCTATACATGTGACTCTGTCAACATCCTTAATATCTCAATCTAGCAAATTGTGAGAAAAAGGTTTTTGTGCTTCTCATAATAACGTTAGCAATATAAAACAAAAAAAGCCAATAACTCTATGGTCATGTTTGTTTTGGATTAGCTTTGTAAATATCTGATACTTATCTGAATTTAAAATTAGCAAAATTGATGGCTCTCTTTTATGAGATTATTTACTGTACATGAATACTGAGGACAGATCTGTGAGGTCAAACTACTCTGAGTTCTGAACCTTTGCTCCTGTCAAAAGTGTTATCGAGATTTTCCTGTGAGCAGTTTCTAGAAGAGAATATAACTGCTCCCCGCACCTGCTTGAGCTCTATGCATTGTTTTTGTGGTTTATCTCTTCTTCTGTCAGTCTGTGAAGGACCTGAACATGGCATGTATTTGTGTCAGTGAAAATCTGAAAAAAATAATACAGTTCTCACATCTGGACACACAAACACACATTCTTCTCTCATGAACCCTGACATCTCTTCCCCATCTCGACTATGAGTTGTAGATGTAATGCTTGCCTCTAAAGCTGAGGTTTTCACTAAAGCGCTCATCAACTCATCAACTCATCTTTATTGTGTAATGTTTTGCTCGTTGCTTGTCAGAAAAGAAGAAGTACAAAGAAAATGGGTAAGGATATATCTGTTCATCTTTAAACCTGTCTTAAGGAATCAAGAAAGCACATCGAAGATGAGATTCATCACCGTATTCAAAGAGATGTGTGGAAACAAAAGGGAGCTGTCAAAACCACACCTTTTCATCAGGAGAAATCTCTGGATAAGGCTAGTGTTCTTCCAAAAGGCAGGATACTACCAGATTTAGTTAGTTTCCATCATCTGTCTTTGAAAAATCTATTTTTATTCAGTCTACCGTGAGATTTGTGTCCACAGTACAGTGTTATTACTCTTGTAGATTTGTACAGTTGGAAAAATTACTACAAATGATGCGTGTCATTAGCCTCTTTTAACCTGTTTTTTGTTCAAATTAATTTGATAAAGCGCCATGTGTAGTTAGGGTTAGGGATGTGTCATTTAAGTATTCTCAGCACTTAGCATTGAGTACAGTATGTGAGCAGAACCTCACATGAAGTGTAAAGGTAAAGGAATTCTCTCCAGACTCACCATTCTATAATATGTCTAGACACACATTTCATCACCTATAGAGCTAAAACACCAGGGACCTGGAAACGTCTCTATAACACGTTCACTGTAATTCTGTCAAAAATCGCTCCTGATGAAACAGCATTCTTCATATCCACTAGGACAACACAAAAAAAGTGTTTTCTGATGTTTTCCTAACCCTACCCCATCCATACACTTGGGTCAACTTCCAAAGCCTCTGAAAGTGTTGACAGAGTAGGGTCCAGACACACAGATCCAGACAAAAGTAGCATATAGCCTTTAGTCAGTGGCGGCCGGCCCATAGGGGCGCTAGGGGCGCCGCCCCACCTCTTCCCACATACAAAAAAAGATATTAAAAAAAATATTAAATTAAAAAATATATATATATATATATATATATTTCAAAAATATATATATTTTATATTTTTTATTTTTAATGAACAAGGTAAATATCATACAATTGGTATCAGTAAAATGTATAATCTACAATAAAATCTTGTTTAAAATTGTGTTACGATGTCTAAAGTTACTGATAAGTCACATGTTTCCTGCCTGGCCTTGCCCTTGGCATTAGTTTATCATTACGGGGCGCTGCCCCCGAGCCAAACAGCAGCAACCAGCACGTTGCAAAAGTCTCAATAGTAAACTGTGCCGCCGAAACATAATTTCAGCCAATCAGCGCCGTCAAATATTTTGGTCACGAGGGCGCTCACTCGGCGCCCACGTTGCTTACGTGGGTTGACGTGAGTTGTTTTTTAGACTCGTGAGGAACTGCGGTAGTATCGGCGGAGCCGTGACGTCATCTTCAATGAGCTCCCCAGAAAAACCACACAGTTGTTAGCTCTTAGCACTCAGAGCTCACAGCTCTTCATATCTGTTCAGAAACTAGACAAAAGTTAAACAAGTACAGACCACATACTGTCTGTGTCATGGCGAATACAGTCGCTGGTTTATTTATGTCTGTATAGGCCGTTGTTGTGAGTGTGGACGGTCGGAGCATTTACAACGTTAGCTTAGCCAAATCTCCATTAGAAAACACGCATTTTAAAAGGTTTTTCGCCTGCCGTCTGTCTGCAAACTTGTGAAAGCCTTAATTCATGGTTTTTACTATCCGGTATCTGTATGTTGTTACTTCGGCATTTTTGAAACGTGTATTACAATTAAATCACGGTCAAATATGTTCATCTTGTTGTAGTTGTAGCCCCCTTGACATTGATTCTCTCTCTAGTTTAGACTGCGGTCAAGCCAGCCTCCACTCGGAAAAACCTAGTCAAGCCAGCCCTCACGTGATATTGCGGTGCGCGAATATCCTATGCATTACGGTAGAGTAAAAAAAATCCTTCCTCTGTGTTTAGATGAGAATAAAACAAAAACTGTCCAATATCAAAGACTTATTTCACTTCAGTCTGATAGCAGGACATCCCATCTAGTCACTCAGAAAAAATCAGGACATTCTGATGTAGAGTTTCAAAATAAAATACCTTTGAAATCTCTATTGTATGAGTTATCATCCATGTTTTTAGATGAGAATAAAACAAAAACTGTCCAGTATCATAGATCCATCTCACTCCAGGTTGATAGCAGGACACCCAATCTAGTCACTCGGAAAAAATCAGGACATTCTGATGTACAGTTTCAAAATAAAAGACCTTTGAAGTCTCATATATGAGCTATCATCCTTGTTTTTAGATGAGAATAAAAAAAAAACTGTCCAGTATCATAGATCCATCTCACTCCAGGGTGATAGCAGGACACCCCATGTAGTCACTCAGAAAAAATCAGGACATTCTGATGTACGGTTTCAAAATAAAAGACCTTTGGGGACAGTGATGATAGCTCATATATGATATATATATTATTATTTTTGACTCTACCGTAATGAATAGGATATTTGCGCACCGCAATATCACGTGAGGGCTGGCTTGACTAGATTTTCCCGAGTAGAGGCTGGTTTGACCGCAGTTAGTTTAGCATACTCAGCCCGACTCAGTCTGGTTGTTCCTGGCCCTAGAACCACGATTTTATGGGGCCATTACATCACCAGAAGTCCCAATTTAAGGGGTAATTTCTCCCAAAAAAAATGTTTTTACTCACTATGTCAACAGCCCCACCAAAAATATTTTCCACCAGCCGCCACTGCCTTTAGTATCTCAAGAAGTTTGTGAGGTCTGATGAAGGCCATCAAATAATATATCTTGAGTCAGCTTCTATCCAGCCTGAAGAATATAAGTTTGAAACATAAGGCATGCTGGCATCTCGGTTGTGAGTGGTCACCAGCAGCATTATGGTACATGTAGGCATCAGGATTGGATAAAGAACATGACTTAAACTATATAGACAAAAGTATTGGATTCAGGTGTTTCATTCAGTCCCATTGCCACAGGTGTATAAAATCGAGCACCTAGCCATGCAGTCTGCCTTTACAAACATTTGTGAAAGAATAGGTGGTTCTAAAAAGCTCACTGAATTTGAACGTGGTACTGTAATTTCATTTCAAACCTTTATTTAATCAGATTGGTCCCTTGAGATCATAGATCTCTTTTTCAAGGGAGACCTGCAGGGATAGGATGCCACCGTTGCAACAAGTCAGTTTGTGACATTTCTTCTCTCCTAGATATTCCATGATCAACTTGTGGTATTATTGCAAAGTGGAAACGTTTAGGAACCACAGCAATAGAGTCATGTTCCAGCATGACTGTGCCCAACAAAGCAAGGACCATAAAGGCATGGTTGGATGAGTTTGGTGTGGAAGAACTGGTGATTGGTCAAATGTTGCTAACCCCGCCCCTTTCACAAAAATAAATAGATCATGACACAATATTGCAACGACATTTGCTTCAAATAAGCCAAACATTTGTAAGTGAGCCAATTCCCTTTAAGTAAAACAAATATTTGTTTATGTTTGGTTTTAAGTGTGTGTGAGAGTGAGTGAGTGAGTGAGTGAGTGAGTGAGTGAGTGAGTGTGTGTGTGTGTGTGTGTGTGAGAGAGAGCTGGTCTTTAGTTGGATAATGCATATGTCTGAGTCCATGCCTGAGCATGTACAGTAAATATACAGTTGATGCCCCCCCCAACACACTGTGTTTGCGGTGTGCAGAGGTATGCGCCTGGCTGCTGGCGGAGTGTCGGAGGGTCTGCGACTTCACAGGTATTCCAGTGAAAGGTTTTAATTAGAGCTGACTTGGGTCTTGGCAGCCAGTGTGAGATGCTTTTTGAGGACTATAAATCTGCAACAAGGAGGACGGGCCGTACCCCTGGGCCCCGCAGACACATGGCTGTCTCACCATCCACACCTCCCATCACCAAAAACCTACAGCTCTGACACAGATCTGCTGCACTTTCTCCAGCTTGAACACAATTACATACTGCACACACACTGACATACTGCACACACACACACACACACACACACACACACACACACACACACACACACACACACACACACACACACACACACACACACACACACACACACACACACACACACACACACACACACACACACACACACACACACACACACACACACACACACACACACACACACACACACACACACACACACACACACACACACGGTCTCTATCACATGTTCAGCCACTGACTGGTTTATCTCTCAGTGAACTGAACCAGGATCAGTGCCTTGCTATGCATAGTTATAGTAATAATAGGACATTTGACATCAAGGAAAGCATTATTTATTTTTTAAATCACACAATTACATGTAGTGGTGTAAAGTAGCTAAGATTTCCTCAATTACTGTACTGTACTTAAGTGCAATACTGAGAGACGTGTACTACATCTGAGAGATTCAGCAGATTGTTTGCACTATACACGTGGCTTTCAACTGCCTGTACTGACCATTTTGTCAATTTTATTGACAATTTTAACTTTTTCTGGGACCGCAGACATCTTTTTAAGGCAGGTGGAGTTTGCCTGAACAAGTCAGGAGTGAAATTGTTTATCTCTGACATATTCAACTGCCTGCATCATCAATCTGTTCCGTCTGCAAGCGACAAGAGGAATCAAAACAAGAGAAAGACATCGCTCAGAAAACCTTAAAGAAGTATCACTGCACCCGCCTGAGGAATGTCTTGATTACGGGGGACCTATGACACAAATGGAGGAGTGTCCACCGCCCTTCTTCCCCCCTATCAACACCTTTGAGGATACTCATCCTTCACCCCCCAGCTCTCTCTGCTCTCCGTTCACCCTTTCACCCTCGACCACATGAAGGAGATACAGAGGGTTGGCACCAAGTCCTTCCTGGAGATCAATAATAATTTCAATTTTTATAGCGCCTTTCAAGAGACCCAAGGACGCTTTACAATGGGGAAAAAAACAACAACATAATAATAATAATAGTCACACAGATACGCGGGTTTGAAAAAGAACAGGTGACCGCATGAAGGCGATACGCAGGGTTGGCACCAAGTCCTGTACCCCCGCCCCTCAACGACGCCCACCACAATCACCGAATCAGAGACGCGTACCATCTCCCCCGTCTTCAACACCATGCCTACGTCAACCACCTCCCCCCCCCCCTTCAAGACAGCATCTGCGGTCTCCGAAGCCTGATAAGGATGTATGTGTACAAAACGCAGCAAACTCTATCTGATATGTGCAGGGTCCAGGCTCAAGGGTGTATGGCACTCTCAACTCTTTCCAGGACATGCCGGGGTCCTACCTGCCAGTAGCTTTGCTGATATCTGTGTTGATAGGTAATAGATTGAGAGCGGTGAATCAGCTTAGAAACAGGAAGCGCTCAAACGTTTGTGAGTTTATCACATTTAGCAGTGATTCCATGTCAGCCACAGCTTGTCAAAAAAAAACCTGACTGATAGTGTATGTAACAAACTTAAACTAGCTTTATTACATTTCAGGTCTTTGGCAGGAGAAACGTTTTTAAACAATGATTTTATCACTGAGCACAATCTCGATTTTATGTTTTTAACGGAAACTTGGATTGAACAAAATAACAGTGCAGCTGTTCTTATCGAATCAACCCCTCCCAACTTCAGTTTTATGAGTCAGGAAAGAATGCATAAGAAAGGTGGTGGATTTGTTATTTTGTTCAATGATTCCATTCAATGCAGGAAGACATCTTATGGGAACTTTGCTTCTTTTGAATATGTGGCACTTGAGCTGAAATGCTCCTCTCGAGCTCTGTTCCTAAATATCTATAGACCACCCAAATACTGTGCAAGCTTTTTTGATGAATTGACTGAACTGCTGTCTATAGTGTGTATTGACTTTGACCGTCTAGTCATTGTTGGTGATTTTAACATCCTTTTTGACAACCCCCAGGACAGAGGGGCTAAAGAACTGTTTTGTGTTCTTGATAGCTATGGATTGAATTCTGGTCTGAATATCTCTAAGGTTGTGGTGACTGATGTTGCACTCTCTGACCATTCCTGTGTTTTCTTTGAGAGCTCTATTTCTGTTCACAAAAATGTTCAAAAAGAGGTAACAACAAAGCGATATTTAACTGAAAACACTAGGGAAATGTTTACTCAGAATTTTTCTTCCACACTTGCCCCTGCTAACATCTCAGTAAATGAGCTAGTAGATCATTTTAATTCAAACATTTAAAATGTTATAGATGCCATTGCTCCAACTAAGGTAAAGGAAGTGACTGGGAAGAAAATATCTCCATGGAGAAAGGCCATGACCGTGAACACAGAAAAAAGAGAGTGTCGAAAAGCTGAATGTAGGTGGCGAAAAACAAATCTCCAGGTTCATTTTGAAATCTATAAATAGAGACTTGGCTTTTCTAATTTGGAATTGAAATTTGCCCGACAGTCTTTCTTCTGTGACATCATTACCAAAAAAAAAAACGCATGTGCCTTGTTAGCTACCGTCGACAGACTAACAAACCCCCCAGTGTCAGTAGCCTCTGAATTTCTATCCACCAGCGCCTGCAATGAATTTGCCTCCTTCTTCACTGACAACATTCAGAAAATCAGACAAGCAGTCAGTGCCTCTGCATCAGGTACAGCAAATGTGTTGTCCCTGTGTCCACTTAAAATCAATTTAAACACCATGACAAAATTCCATCAGATTAATGATAAAAACCTAGAGGACTTTATACAACATCTGAAATCCTCCTCCTGCTGCCTTGATATTATTCCAAAAGGATCTTTAAAAAAAAAAATGTCCTTGCATGGCCTCAGATCTACTTCATATCCTATACAAGTCTCTTCACTCAGGTATTTTTCCACAGGCCCTGAAAACTGCAGTCATTAAACCGCTCTTAAAGAAAGAATAATCTAGATGCTTCAGTAATGAACAATTACAGGCCCATATCAAACCTGCCATTTCTAGGTAAAATCATTGAAAAAATTAGTCTTTCAACAGTTGAGTAATTTCTAGAATTTAAATAACTGTTTCGATGTGTTCTGTTAACTGTGTTCGTTATTCTCCCGACCAGGAGAGAAGCTTTAAAAGGAGACTAAATGGAGTCTCTGTGAAAGTTCAATTGGGTACTTTAATTAAAAAAGGCGCGGGTTGGTCACAAGCATGATATTGTTCAGTCAGGCAAACAGCTGTGATCCGCTCCTCGATAGGGAAGAGAAGAGAATGGATCTCTCCTCCGGTGCTGTTATATATCCTCTGCTGGCTCCTCCCCGCCAGCCGGCTCACCTTGTCTCCAATGTCCGTTATTGCATTTAAACAGAGGATAGGTTCTTTTCACATTCAATATATGCTTAACAAGCCGTTTCTCCTCATATTCTCTTTCATCACTTTTCATTTAACACATTCTAAACGCTGTAATCAATACTCTAAACAATACTTCTCGGCTCGTTTGGTTTCCGGTCATTCCGGATGTTGTCACATGCTACTCTCGTCAGTAAACAATAATGTATTCAAATAAACTGTACCTTCATTTAATATTCAGCATGGTAGTATCTCGACATCTATAGTTGTAGTGTTAAATCAGTAGGCTTCGGTTTGCACCACTCCATATCATGTCGCTACTAAATTCACCTATTCAGGAAATCGTATATTAGCCACATGCTAAATGCTAACCGTAGATGAAGGATTTTCAGAATAAAAGCTTAACTGCTTGTGCAGAAGAATTTCTGGTTTTTCAGTATAAAAGAGCATTAAAACTGACGGCATGTTTAAACTACATTTCTCCATTAAAACATTGATTTTAATTTCTAACAGTCTCCTTACACACCTAAAAGGTGTGTATAATACTGAAATCAATGAGTTCTTCATCTGAACTTTGCATATTACATATCTCATATTAACAAACATACAATCAAATGGAATGGTTTTACAGCCGGCTTTACAAAAATACAAAATAAATTCTTGTCTGTGTTCAAACATAAAAGTTTTCCCTTGTGCATAACTTCTAGTGTTTACATTCAATATCATTCTTCAAAATAGCAGCAATGGCTTGGTATCAGAACATTTCTTCGTCCCTCCTTTCACAGAAACCGTTCTCATACCACGCTCAGTGTTAAGGCACTTGTTTTTACAAAGTGAAAAGAAACAAACCATTTTAGAATAGCAATGATTTTTACAACATGAGATCCACCATATTAGAATAGTATAAAGTAATAAAGAATAAAATAAAATATCTTGGATTGGCAAAGTAAATTGAAAAATAAAAATAAACTATCTTGGAATAGTGTAAAGTAAATTGAAATGGATTCACTCCATTTTAGCATTTTATTTTGCTCACTTCTTCACATGATTTCATAATGTAAAGAATCACATCAGCTGGACATTCATTGATCAATCTCATCTCCGAACATCCGTATCATTTAAACTAACTCATCATTGTCATCAACATCTGTATACGGGGGTTGGTCGTCTTGTTCTGCTAGCATTTGTAATTATCTCCTCATGAGAAATTTACCCTCCCTCCTTTCATACCATTTAAGGTATGAAAGTAATATGTTCTCTAGAAGGGGCCGTCGTGATCAATCGGTACGTTTTACTCTGGGGTACGGCATTCTAAACAGTCATTTCTGGGAGAAGATTTTGGTCAGTTACAACAGTTGTAGAGTTTCATCACGTAAAAGTTCCTACTCAGTAACTTTGGGTGGTCTGTTCTAATGCAGTGATAAAGTCCCTGAAATGGTGGGAAAACCGGTGGAATATTAATAACGCATCATACTAATTTATCTTCAATTATGGTCTACTTAAATACCTATGCTAACCCCTTTAACAGTGTGTGGAACCTTGGGTGCCCGAGCATGTGATAATTACTTCCTCCTTTAACAAGGATTTTAAAAACAGAAGTCATTTCATTAATGGTTTGTAGTTCAATTCAGGAATTACACTTATGGCAGATATGTTTCTCCTTTAAATAACATCTCTAAATCTCAGGTCATCACCGATTGAATGGATGACCTTTAGGAGCTGGTGGCGCTTGTCTTTTAAAACTCATACTCTGGTGCCGTGCGCTCCCTCTGAAGCTGCAAGTAAGATTTAAAACATATGCAGGGTGGGTCGAGCGACCCCTTCTCCCTGAATGATATTTGTTGTAAAATATGCACCATCACAATGAGTGATCCAAGGCCCGCATGTATTACTCCCAATTATATTAGTTTTTTAAAATTAAAATGTGCAATCTCTCTTTTGTCTTTTTAAAACTCTACATCTTGGACAAAAAACAAATGTTATTTCCACCTTAATCTTCCCTCCTGAGGTAATAACCATGCTACAATGGAGATATCAATACTCTAGATTGGAATACTATCTTTGGCTTGGTACTAGCTCTACCTTTAACATTTTCCATACAAATAAAGATGTGTCTGCTTTTATAGAGTGGTTACTAAAACCATCCCTTTAAACTGTAGGTCTATACTGTAACAAATTAAATCTTACCCAAATTCACACATGAATAAAAAACTCTTAAAGAATAATTTGTTCATATGATGAAAAGATTGAATAATATGTTCTACCCTCAGTGTGTTTTTAGGGTTATTTAATAGTTTCCTCTTTCTTACTTTATAAATTCACCAATTGATTAATTCATGGCTAATAAACGTTTTTCTTTACGTATTTCTCGTTGGTGAATAAGTGTGTTTATGTGTAAACTCACTCACTCCCGTTTTCCTTCTCTCCCCCTCTGGTTGTCAAGCCACGACCCCCTCACGTTCTGCTGGACCATGCCAACTCCTCCGTCCTGTCCTCTTCTCCGTCCACCTTCTCCTCAGTCCATCCGCTCTTGGATCCTTCCGCTGTAACTCTTTTCAGTGTCCCATCTGCTTTGCATTTCATCTCCTCCTTTACAGTCTCTACTTTGTTGCATGGAGGGCATATTCCGCTCTCATGTCCCACACTCTGCTCTTGTGTCCAAATCTTGTGGCTCAGCTTGGAACTTCATGTCCTGTGGGGGACCGATGAGAGTGTGCCTTTTATGTCACCTGTAGTTCTGGATTCCTCAGGTGGAGATGGTTCTGGATAAAGTCTTGTCATTGTTGGTTCAGCTCTGCTTCTCTGTCTGTTCGATGGAGGAGGAGGAGTCTTCCGTGGTGAGGTCTTTTGTCTGCTTGGAAGTTGGGGTCGTAGCGTTCTGACAGGCGGAGAGATAGAGAGAGAGATCTCGGGACGCATTATCTATAGTTAATTCTAACACACTGAGGTAAAATAAATCCAATCTTTCCCACTCCATTTTCCTAACCATACTATCTTTCTTTGATGTTAAATGTCATCTAAGCCCAGTTTATGTTTTCTAATAATTGTACCATATCCCTAAACATTGTTTTCACCCACTGTAACATGTTTACTCCAATTAACTCTTTCAGGAAACCACTTTCTTCCATAAATTCAAATACCTGGATGCTTCAAGCACCACATATTTCACACACTATAAAGGAACGTCTCCATATTTTCTCCATCACTTTAAATCTCACTGTTATTTAGAACATAAGTAACTTTGATGACTGGACATATCTGCAATGTCGCCACTGTCTGCTGGGGAATCTTGTTCATAGAGTTTGTACGTACAAAGCTGTACTTTTGGTTTAGTAGCCTGTTTCAACTGTAATCATTTTCAATAATTCTACTCAGGTCACCGGTCGGTTGTTCATAAACTTAACAGGGGGTGTTTCTGGTACAGACTAAAACATGGATCCAGTGTATTTAGAGATTCCCCTAATCTGTAAATCCCCATCACTTACATATCCCGATCACTTAAACCCGTCTCATCATTTGATACAAGAACTGCATATAGGGGGGTGAATCATCTTGATTATAACCGCCTCTTGTTTGAGAACGAGTATTTCTAACTCCTCCTCTTGTTGCTCAGCTGATCTTTTGGCTCTGGGGATAAGTGAAAGTCTGTGAAACACAGCTGGAGTCTTGTTAGTGATGTGGGCATTCTCTATGAGTGAACTAATGGTTCCATGTTTTACTTGATATTGTACTCCCCTTCCAACCAACAAGGTGCCAAGTGTAATGAGCACAATCAACAATGCTATTCTGACTCTTATCCCTAGGGGACCCCACAATTGGTTTGGCTTTGTTCTCGTCATCATCTCTATTTTATCCCTGGTTGTGTCCGTTACAGAATTTAAATAATGAGTCCAAAAATAACATACAAAAAATTGGACTCTTTTTCAGATGTAAAACAAAAAAATAGGTTTTCACATTAATGTACAATCTATAAAAATCTATAGACAATTTGTCTTTTGAGCTGTTTCTATCTTTATCTTATTTCTATTTATTGTTTTGTTCCAGCTCTGCCAAATCAGTCCTAACTCCCAATAATGTTCTGGAAGTCGCCAGTGAAGGGTGACAATGTGTGAGGTGGTGTCAATTTGCTCCTTTTTCTTTACCTTTAAACCAGAGCGCGTGTGAAGTTTGTTACAACCTTTCACGCTTCCGTCCACCGGGGATGAGCCCACTGTCTTTTGTGAACTTTCACCCTCACCCAATCACCTGGCCGAACAGGAGTCTCTTCTGGTGTCTCTGTAGTTTTCCTAGCCTGCTGTGTAGACAAAACTTGCATAATATTACTCAGAGTTCTGACATATTCATCCACTTCTATTTGTCTAATATCTAAAACTGGACCACTCCCTCCTTGGAGAAGGCCCAAGCTTTGGCATACCTCTTGTTGTTATGAGACCTATTGTCAACTACATGTTATTATTTATTAACTACGTCACTGAAATCAACATATCTGTATAATCATGACACTCCCTCCTTTGAGCATAAAATGCTCAATTAATATTGCAATGATTACCCTATTATGAACAGGACATGTAAAACCCATAACGTTGCATTAAATAAATATAAATTCTCCGTGTACCCACAAGGCGTACAAAAATATCATATGATGTATGGCTTTCTGATGGCATAAATGCATATTCACAAAACATTTCCCATTAGCACTTCTAATAGTTTACTTGTTTCAATAATGGCTTTTGTCATGGTATTATGCATCATCGTTGCTGCGAAAAACAATACCCCTGGTGTCGCTAATGCGTCTCAATAACTCTAGGATTAGAGGATTGGTTGACACTGCTGAACTAACATATGATAAAATAATCATTCTCCAAACTGGAGGGAAAATATGAACTATTCTCACAGAGGGTGACCTGCATGAAGGGCTGGTGCCCCTCACTCAAATGAGATATTGCCTTACGCACTACACTATAAATCAGTAAAGTTACTCAAGAATAAATAAATAAATAAAGACTGATTCTTGAAACTGTTGTAAAAACCCTACAACTTCTTCATCAGTGTTATGTTATTTAATCTGCGGCTCATGCCTTAAAACAGACACTTCAGACCGATTATAAAATTGTGATTATGAGAAAAATGTAATCTGACTCCATAAATCACATAATTGTTTGATTAAAAACTGCACTTCTGGCTAACAATAAATGAAGTTCCCCTTTAAACACAGCCCCGGTCTTCTGACGGGGTCTATCTATGTACTGGCTGGAAAATGTTGGGCAAGTCTCTGTCGCTCCGTCACAGTTCTCCCACTAAAAGTCACTCTCTAGTTCTGCTGGGTTCTTGTTGACTTCTTCACTGGTTTGAGACAAGCGACCCTATCGGACACCTCCCTTTGTAGCCAGACTTCACCACAACAGAATCGAGTTTCTGTTTTCAGGTCTGGACAGCTTCACGTCAGGTGTATCGCCGCCCCTTGCATATTTTGGGTGGAAGCCCGTCTTCTTGACCTCACTAGTTGTGTGGACACAATAGTTTTCTGTGTGGGGGAACAACATCACTTGTAATCTGTATCCTTCTCATAATTACAAAAATAGTCTGCTAAATGTTCTACTCTGCTACTTCTAATTGGTGGATGCTCTGTGTAAATGCAAATTCAAAGCAAAAGGAGCAAATTGAATTTGCATTTCACGAAATGGCGATTGCCCTGTCTTTGTTTTTCCACATGTGGGGTGTAAACAAGATGGCACCCGATTATTTCGCACTCTGACCTGAAGACAAAGAGATTTGTCCATGCGGCTCTCAGGTGGGAGTTTGAACAATGGCGAGGTGATCTTCAAACGAACCGTAACAAAGTAAACCACTGGTGTGGTATTATAAACCCTGAAATCCAAGCCAAAACAACGCTTAGTTTAAAATAACAACATTTCTATCTAGTTTACTATGAAAAAATGCGCTTTATCTTATTGATATCATCACTTAAAGTTAGGAACCCTTATGCACTAGCTATAAACCTGTTCACGTAATATTTGACTTTATAGTCGACTATGGGCTTTATCTTATTAATATCATCACTTAAAGTTAGGAACCCTTACGCACTAGCTATAAACCTGTTCACGTAATATTTGACTTTATAGTCGACTATGGTTAACTGTTGCTATTTGGACACGCCAAACCGGGACCAATATGGAGACCTATCAGCCACTGATAATAGACCGTCGTCTTATTACTGCACTGCTGTTGTAATTCCGATTACCGTAACCCACCCGCAATATCTTTTTTTAAACAGAACAGTTTTAACCACTGATAAAGGCTTAGACCTTAACCAAGCCTTTCTTGAAAAGGACTTTCTTTAAAGCACTGACTTCGGTCTTAACCCTGAGTTGATTCACTATGCCCCGCTGGTTTTCACTTACTCGGCCCTTAACCGATTCGCTATGTCTCCAGATCTTAACAAAAATCGTCAAATGGGCTATATACCCTTACGTCATAGGCTAACTAACTATTAACGTAACAAGAGACACCTATGTGAAAGCAGCAAGGCACCTATCCGAAGTACAATGTCCACACACTATATATTTAAAATTCAACACCCACACGTGGTTAATAGCATGCAGGGTTAATGGAACAAAAGAAAGTGTGAACTCACCCTGCTTGTGACAAAACAACGCCTCGTGGTTTTAGAGTGATTATTTTATCAATTTGGGTTGTTTTAACATTAAAATGCACAGCTATTTTCAGGATCAGCCGGCTGCCGTCAAACACACAAATCTAACTTTGCCTAGTTTAACTAGTGAAGAATCTTTGTCATAACAGGCATCTTCTTACCGATTGATTTGAGCTCTTGTGTGTCGAATGGCTGCAAGCGTCTCCAGGAAACAGCCGGTTGGTTTTCTCTCCTCGGTCAGCGAGATCACGTCAGGGAACTCACCAGATTGTTAACTGTGTTCGTTATTCTCCCGACCAGGAGAGAAGCTTTAAAAGGAGACTAAATGGAGTCTCTGTGAAAGTTCAATTGGGTACTTTAATTAAAAAAGGCGCGGGTTGGTCACAAGCATGATATTGATCAGTCAGACAAACAGCTGTGATCCGCTCCTCGATAGGGAAGAGAAGAGAATGGATCTCTCCTCCGGTGCTGTTATATATCCTCTGCTGGCTCCTCCCCGCCAGCCGGCTCACCTCGTCTCCAATGTCCGTTATTGCATTTAAACAGAGGATAGGTTATTTTCACATTCAATATGCTTAACACGCCGTTTCTCCTCATATTCTCTTTCATCACTTTTCATTTAACACATTCTAAACGCTAAAACACTCTAAACAATACTTCTCGGCTCGTTTGGTTTCCGGTCATTCCGGATGTTGTCACATGCTACTCTCGTCTGTAAACAATAATGTATTCAAATAAACTGTACCTTCATTTAATATTCAGCATGGTAGTATCTCAACATCTATAGTTGTGGTGTTAAATCAGTAGGCTTCGGTTTGCACCACTCCATATCATTTCGCTACTAAATTCATCTATTCAGGAAATCGTATATTAGCCACATGCTAAATGCTAAACGTAGATGAAGGATTTTCAGAATAAAAGCTTAACTGCTTGTGCATAAGAATTTCTGTTTTTTCAGTATAAAAGAGCATTAAAACTGACGGCATGTTTACACTACATTTCTCCATTAAAACATTGATTTTAATTTCTAACAGTTCCAATCAGGCTTTCGTCCAAACCACAGCACTGATACTGCTCTTGTAAAGTTCTTCAATGACATCCACTTAAACACAGACAGTGGCAGAACTTCAGTGTTAGTATTATTAGATCTCAGTGCTGCGTTTGACACTGTTGACCACAACATATTAATAGACCGACTAGAAAACTGGGTGGGACTTTCGGAAACAGTTCTAAATTGATTTGAATCCTACTTAACCTCTTAAGGAAGAGCGCCCCCCCCCCCCGATTGGCGCAAGTGTACGTTTTTTTTCGAGACTGAGTCTCAGGGCTTCTTAACATTTATGAAACCTATTAATGTGTCGCACCAGATTAACGGGAAGAATCTCAGCTAACTGACGATACGAACCATTTTTACTAAAACAAAAACACATGTCTCATCAGAAATGACCCCTGAGCGAAAAAATGCTAACTCACTTTGGCACAGAACTAAAGATAAAGATACCCTTATTACTTATCTTAACTGCACATACAATATATCCGATTAAAGATGAGACTCCACAGATTATATAGGTATAGTATCATCACTGGGCGATCAGGACTCGCGACAGGGGAAGCAAACACAGACATCACAACACGTAGTTTTACGGAGCATTTACGGGAGATCGTCTCACCGTAGCTGTCAATCTGATCAAAAGATGTGTTCAATGGCATTAACCTGTTAAGCATTGAGCCTGTTTTTCAGGTCTCAGACTCGAAAATGACATTCCCAGAACAAATTACCATATCTTCCCTTCTAAAAAGGGTTAAATTAATAATCTTTTTTCTCAAAGTAATGATAAACCTGTGAGTTGGATGTAGAACAGTCAGATTCAATATAGATGTTTTTTATTTTAAAAAAAATTCAGATTGAACATAGTAAAAAAATTGTAAATGATAGTGTCCGTCCAAAAAATCTTTTTTACTTATAGTGAAAACTACCCTTGGATGATGGTCAGGTAAACTAAAAGCTTTAGGAATCCAAAGTACAACATATAATAAGTACCCTGTATCAAGATTGATGCAAAACAAGTGACATTTGACCTTTTTAGAGCGGTTTAGCAACAAAAAAAACACTTCTGGGGTCATTTGGGTGGATTTTCCATATCTCTGGCTCCCCTTGGTCGATTTTGATGATTGACATCTCTTTCTAACCGTCAGAGCCAATATAATCGAGGGAAAGTCCCCCATACACACACAGCTTACCAAATAAGGAGTGAGAGAGACGTGTAGAAAAAACGGAAGCTGCGCTAACCTCTGGTGGCTACCATTAGCAGCTAATTTTTCTTCTCAGATTTTTGCATAAAAATTGAATTATGGATTATCAATAATTTGTTCAAAGTGACTGACACATTGCTATAACCCATGGATTAACCTTCAGCTGCATTTTTTCTAGTTTTAATGCCATTGAACATGACTTTTGATCAGAATAACAGCTAAGGTGAGGATATCTCCGTGTTTTGCTACCTAAAGCTACGTCGTGTGTTGTCTGTAGGCTATTTGTTTCCCCTGTCACGAGTTCTGATCGCTCAGTGATGATCCTTATATATTTCTATAATCTGTGGACTCTCAGGATGTTATCTAAGCTTGTATATAAGTATATCGATCAGTGTAGCTAGAGTTTTCTGCTAACGGCCTTAAGATTGTTTCGCTCGTAGTTAATTCAGAGGCTCGGCGCTAGCTTTGTGGGTTTAAAAAAAAAAAAAGATCAGTTAGCTGAGTTTCATCCTGTTACATGGATATAAAACATTCATAGTTTATTGAATATTAAGATACCCTCAGGCGCTGTTTCCTGCAGATGACGCGTTTTTCCCCCCGGTATCGGGGGTTCTGTGTAGAAGAGGTTAAAACGATAAAAACGCTGCTGAGGGTTAATCCATAGTGTCCAATTAATGTGTCTGTCCCTTATATAAAATATATTTATAATCCATAATTCCATTTCTATGTAAAAATCAGAGAGAAAAAGTTAGCTGCTAATGGTAGCTACCAGAGTTATCGCAGCTACCGGTTTTGGCCACGCGTCACTCTCACTCCTTATTTGGTAACGTGTGTGTGTATGTGGAACTTTCCCTCGATTCCATTGGCTCTAGCGGATATAAAGAGATTTCAATCATCAAAATCGACCAAAACTAGGCCAGAGATATGGAAAATCCACCCAAATGACCCCAGAAGGGGGCTTTTGCTAAATCTCTCTAAAAAAGGTCAAATTTCACTTGTCTTGCATCAATCTTGATACAAGGTACTTATATGTTGTAGTTTGGATTCCTAAAGCTTTTAGTCTACCATCCAATCATTCAAGGGTGGTTTTCACTATAAGTAATTTTTTTTTTTGGACGGACACTATAATTTACATTTTCTTTACTGTGTTCAATCTGAATTTACTTTAAAATAAAAACATCTATATTGATTCTGACACATCTACATCCAACTCACATATGTAACCTTGCTTTGAGAAAAAAGATTATTAATTTAACCTTTTTAGAAGGGAATATATGGTCATTTGTTCTGGGAATGTCATTTTCGAGCCTGAGACCTGAAAAACAGGCTCAGGGCTTAACAGGTTAAAGGACAGAAACAACTTTGTTTCTATAGGTAAATACACATCGGAGTTGACAAATATGACATGTGGGGTTCCTCAAGGCTCCATCTTGGTGCCTCTTCTCTTTAACATCTACATGCTACAGATGTAGCACCTCATTTCAGACAGTTTGAAACGCGAAGGCCGTGATTGGTACGTGATCTGCACTTGCTCAAGGGAAAACCTCCAGCTTGACTTGAGACCGCCCCCGTGATAGATAAATGTAATTATAATGAAGCCAGCTGCAATGTATCATTGATCCACCAGGGGGTGCAGTGGGGTTCCACACTGGAGCTCATGTGAAATAAAGTCAGATACAGTACGCTGGATATACAGCGGAACTTTGTTAAGATCCATATGTCACGGATATCATACTCTGTGCTAAATAAGAGACATGTAATCATTTACAAAACATCAACATGTTGTTATTTAACAAAATAATGTTGTTTAGTCGAAAAAAACGAACGGGATGAAATGCAGCCCGGCTCTTGATTTTTAATCCTAATTTAATCATCATCTTCACCACTATCATTTATGTTTATGTTCGCCGAATTTACATGAAATAACTGACACATGAATATACTGTATTCAACTTCATTAAAACGTTATTAACATGCCTAAACTCAGTAATTCACTAAAAATATTTATATTTGAATGGAGCCTTGTCGGCAAATCAGGATCCCGACGCGTAGTGCTTTACAAAAAATGAAAGACATTAAGAAAATGGCATTTAAAATCAGTCATTTAAAAGAAAAGATAATAAAAGAAACATTAAAAGAAAAAAATATCACTACATTGTAAGGACAACTTATTAAAAAGATCAGTTCAATGCAACTAATGTCATCTCAGTGTTATTGCATGATGTTAAAATTGGTTTGCCATGAATTTAGGGATAGATTGTAAACATTTGAAATGTAGCATTTAAGTGTTTCTCATGTTGTTGTTTTAATAAATCAGACACTGATGATGCAGCACTTTACTGTACCTCTTTGTATAGGCATTTTTTCCCTAACAAATAGTTTTTGCTCTGATCAGGGGATCATTGGCTGAATTTTTTTTTCAAAGGGGGTACATTATTGAAAAAGGTTTGAGAACCACTGTGCTATAGTCCTGCCGGAGTGCACCGGAACGAACTATCACACACACACACACACACACACACACACACACACACACACACACACACACACACACACACACACACACACACACACACACACACACACACACACACACACACACACACACACACACACACACACACACACACACACACACACACACACACACACACACACACACACACACACACACACACACACACACACACACACACACCATAAAACTAACCACGCTTTATTAACTCGTGTGCACGAGTTAATAAAGAAAGTACGAGAAAGTAAAACGGGGCCACGTTTTATTTATTTTGATCTCTATGAACCCTCCAGGGCTCCGTATTTTGAAATGGCTGTTTCTAGACATAATTTTATAATATGTATCTTAATGCTCTTAATGTCTTTTATTTTTGTAAAGCACTTTGAATTGCCTTGTGTTGAAAGGTGCTATAAATAAACTTGCCTTGCCTTCAATTTATTTTCTTTAGTTCCACCTGGAGTGAATTCACAATCTACCTAGCAGTATACATTATATTATATTTACAACTAGCTGCACATTTACCAGTACCACTCTGGTACTTCTACCGTAGTACAAGATCTGAGTACTTTTCCCACCACTGATTACATCAGATCATTGTCATATTTTGTATCAGAGTTGTATTAAACACTTAACCCTCACAACAGTTGCGCAATGGGTTTAAACTTCAAATATTATAATTCATGGGTATTGTACAAACTGATGAGAACCAAAATGTATAATTTCTGGAGAAATCATAAATGGAAATGATTGTGCAGTCTTTTAACATCTAAATCAGTTAATATTATGGGCCATAATCAAGATTTGAAAACATTGTATCAGCCTGGCACTGACGCATCGAACACTCCCCAGGATCGAGGACATTTATATTACCGGGTCGGGTTCAGTACCAAGCTTTGCTAGTGCAAACGAGTGCTTTGCAACTCATTACCATCATTATGGAGATGTGTGGGAAGGACAACTGGCTCAAAAAAAATGTAAGATAAAAAAAGGCAATCTGCTTCCTTCAATTATTATAAACTCTTCTCCGAGTCTGACGGAGCATAAAGAAGAGCCATCATGGTCACCTACATAGGAATAAATATATTTACTCCTCAGGTCATCTTTAAGTACAGATGAACATTTGTCACTCTTATATTTAAGACTATTATACACTGTCAACAACCAAAACACATAGAATTAAAAAAAACCTATTGTTTGTTGTGTGACTGAAATCTTTTATCTTTAAAGCTTGGTTATGGTTCATGGTCCGTGCTGGCTGTGCCACTACATTTTTGTTTTTTCTCTTCCCATTGAAGCAGAATGGCGGTGACAATTCACTGTAAATGATTCTGATAGCGTTTCAGGTGAATCTCCTCCTTCATCTGGCAGACTGAGGCTCGGAGCCATTAGCATACTTATGAACTTTCACACCGTCTTAATTCTCAAATTAAACACCTGCCTCGTTCTCCACGAGGCGTTCTCTCCCTCTCTGGTTTTAGCTTCTCTTTGTCTTCCAACACCCTAACAGAACAGACACTGACACATTACTTTTCATTGCAGTTTTACTTTTATATGGGATTTATACAGTTGGTGATTTAAAAAAAATGTTTTGGAAAATAATCAAGGCTAGTCCTTACAGACTAGAAAAGTAAAAAAAAAAATGTCAGTTGTTTTCTGCTTTTGTCCACAGCATGACAAACCATCATATGCTTTGTCAGCAATCTAAAGGGAATTGTTACGGTTGAGTGAAGGAAGCAGGACCCAAATGCAGATAACGCTGAAAATGCCTTTATTTCAAACATAAATAAAAATAACTTGGACAAAACAGAACACTCACCGGTGAACTCAGTCACAAACAAAAGTCGAAGCAACACTGAACACAGGAAAAGACAAGACTAAATACAGGGAGGGGTAATCACAGGACGAGAAACAGCCGGGCAGGGGAGGAGAAACACAAGGGCTACAGGTGAACACAATCATACAATTAGACACACCAGGGAAACTAATGACAGGGAGGAAAAACACAGGGAAAGGGATCAGACAATACACCAGGAGGAAAACAAGACAGGGAGAACCGAACAGCAAAATAAACCCAAACATACAAAACTACAAACGTGACATAACATAAGAATCCTGACAGGAATCCCTGCATCACCGCAATATTCTCTGTAGAAGCCCCCCACCCCCCTCGTGTACTGATTAGTGTTTCTACTTTCTACCGTAGCCCTGTTTAGGACAGAACCTCAACATAATGTAAAACACGATGGATGTCAAGTCAGTTACTTAATTCATATCTATCTAAAAATAATTCATTAATTATTTCAGCACACATCTCTTTCAAGATTACAAAATGTTGTCTGAATCTTCTAAGATAAATACAAAAAAAACACAATTTTGAAATGTCTTTAACATCAAAAGTTGGGTTACTTTTTAGTAGAAAGTGTGTTGTCTATATCAGACATGTTTTTTCTAGGGCTGTCAGTCGATTAACATATTTAATCGTGATTAATCGCATGATTGTTCATAGTTAATCGCGATTAATCGCAAATTAATAACACATCTGTTCTAAATGTAGCCTACTTTAGAGGGATATTTCTTAAAGTCCATGTAATGTCCAAAATAAATGTTATTCTGTGTTAATAAATCGCTTCATCACTTTCCACTGTTTCATTTGACATATCAACATCAATGATTCTTTCCATAAATACCCCCCAAATAACATGAAATGTGTGCCACTTTCCCGTGTTATTCCGCTCCGGTAGCGAAAAGCTTGCCAGCCATTAACCCAGCTGTGTGACGTCACACGTGGCAAACACCAGCCTCGTCTGGATTGTTTGTTTTGTATCCTTCCGCTATTTTCACTCAACATATGTGTAACCGGACCTCGCTAAACTTTTTTTTATCTAACAATTCATGATGGGGAAGCGATGTGTAGTTGTGAGCTGTGAATGTTTCCTGATTGCTATAGACATTGATCATGGGTGCTGGAAGATTGTGCACAAAACTCGGGTCAGAATTAAGTTACTACAGGTGTTATGCCAGCTTGAGCTAAATGTCACCAGAGTACAGTGAACTTGCCTAGTGACTGAAATATATAAAAGTTGAAGTGAAATAAGTAAGGCCAAAAATGAATTACGTCTGAATATCTTTATTATTTTTACCACTTTTAATTATTTGTGGGCTCGCACATATACCAAAAAGACTAATGTACACTGCAATAAAGATTAAATGTTACAAGTGAAAAATTAACAAAAGAACCCTTTTTTATTTATCAAACAGTAAATTAATACAATCTTACAAATTTGTGATTTGGAAAATGTTGTTATATTTACATGTTTCTTTGGAAAAATAATATTGTAAATGATGTACTTTGTAAATTATTTACATCATGCGAAACCATTTTAACCAGTTCAGCTGCATGACTTATGTCACATTATAGATTTGGCCATTGAAATCCCTGATAGCGGCCTCCCGGTTCAGGGTAAGTCTTCCGTATCTCGGTTACTGCACATGCAGGCAGCGGGACTCTGATTTTTGGGCCGAGTACACCCCAGCACCAACGTACAAACTGTCGATAAGCTGTATATCGATGCTTCCTAATGAAAAAAAATATATAATTATAAATATATTTGGAGAAAAATAAAATGTTATGTAGTACTATTATGTAGCAATGGTTACAAATTGGCTTATAACATGATATTTGTATTTTACTTGTACAAAATAAATATGAGGTTATACATGACTGCTTGAAAGAATCATAGACCTCTTATATATTTCCTCACCTGTGTAGTTGTTTCTTTTCCCAAGCATACATTGAACTTGCATACACAGAAAAAATAAAAGCCAAGCTGTTTTTGACTGCTTGAAAGAGTTTAATGGTATCTTTAAAAGTGTACCATATCTGTAGCGACTAAAAGTATTATATGAAAGCAAAGCTGCAATAGGCAGTTGGGTCAATCAATATTTACTTACTGGTGTAGTGGGCCATCAACTGCTCTGTGTTGTTGTTTGTATTGAAGATACGCTATTTTCAGTGTCCAAACACTGAGACAGCCTTCTCTAAAGCCTGGGTGGCTAATAATGCACCTTGGTTTCTCGTCGGTGTCTTCTATCTGGCAGAGTCCTGCACGGGTCTGATTTTCAAGACCCGCTCCCGCCCCGCACCCGTGACGTGCAGTACCGAACCCGCCCCGCTACCCGCACATATTGCCAATTAGTTCCGCAACCCGACCCGACCCGCCGGCACATGATCCGCAACCCGACCCGAACCCGCATATAAGCAGTGACAACGTGCAATTATTAACACACGCAGTTGCATATTTGGCTCAAAAAGCCTGGGATGTTGTTTATTTTCTCCATCTCCATGGATTTCGCTCTTGAGGAAGAGTTATTGAAAATGCTGTATTCTCCGCTAGAGAGCTTCACCTCAGCCATTCAGAATGTGGTGCGCTCAGCAGCAGATAGATGCACTGCAGAGGTTATGATTATGCTCGGTACCGCGGAGGAGAGGTCTGAGGATTTAAACATTAAACTAAATTATTATTGTTTAAATATATTTATTATGCAACACCCGCAACCGGACCCGCATCATCTTTGTTTTACCCAGAAGCGAACCCGGAAAAAAGCGTTTGAAAAAATACCACCTGCAAATCACCTTTTTTGCGGGTCACCCGTCGGGTACCCGCGGATACCTGACCCGATTCAGGACTCTGCTATCTGGTCAGTAGGTTGCAAACTGTCTATTTGTTCCATCACCTGCCAGATCTCTCTGCAGCATACACATTCATCTGCAGTGGGCATGCTTTCACAGCATTGACATGTACACCTGAATATTGTACATAACATTAAAAAACAAAACAATATCTGCCGGACGTGTGAGGAACAGATGACAAATTAAGATCGACATTTAGTGCAGGTCAAATGAAATAAAACAGAATTTACCATTCAGTATTGCCGACTCGAGTCTCGCCGGCTGCGGAATCCGCTTCTCTTTCACAAGTTTCTGCCTCGTTGTTCGATTGCTGGGCAGGAGGCTCATACTTATAAGGCAAGATGCCTTGAAGTGAAAGGCTAGCTGGTTCACTCTCTACTTCTGTAACTGAATCCAGATAACCCACCGAATCTGAGCTTGAATGATCGCTGTCGCTGTCGCTGTCTGAAGTTATCGCGTTGCTTGCCATTTGGACTGATTTGATCAAATGGCAATGTTTGCCACGTGTGACGTCACCGCTCGTTCGGGAGGGATCGGGGGCGTACTCGGCAAACTTCGGAACCAACATCGGTTTTTAACGTATATGTCATTTAATTATGACCAAACTTTAAACATTTTTATTTATTTTCATTCTGGTGATATCTAAACTACATGTTAAAAAACACCTGTGTTAGATGCATTACATGGCCTTTAAGTTTTGAATACTCTTATCAACATATGAGTGGACAAATATGCTTTATGCAAATGTTTGTTTATTATCATTTGACAATGACAAATATTCTCATGATTATTAAACACAACAACCTCTGAACATTACAAATATTCACCTCAATTCAACCTGGAACCTCTCTCATACAATACAATATTACATACTGTGTGTGTGTGTGTGTGTGTGTGTGTGTGTGTGTGTGTGTGTGTTTGTGTCGGTGCAGTTGTCGGCGAAATGCCGCTCCTCTGTTTTCATAACTGTCAAAGCATGAGACTGAAGTTCCCACTGTGGGTCAAAATAATGCGCTGTGACCCCGAGGTAACTGTCATTACTGAGTGAAGCCCTATAGAGAACCGCAGTGACGCGTCGTAAAACCCGGAAGTAAACTTCTTCCGGTTCCTTCGTGAAAAACCAATGCAAATTCTCCATAGGATTTTGGAAAATAGCTCGAAATAAGGTCTGTGGTTGACACACATTTAAGAGAGGGATCACGTTTTTTTCAGCCGGATAATCTCCACATATCAACCCTACTTTTATAATTTTTGAATCATAAATCTAGTCGCCAAAAGCGAAATGCTAACGTTATGCTATAAACGAACTACAAGCCAGTACAGCAGCAGGATCGCACGACTTCAACGTCACGCCAACTTAAGATCGTTTCAACTGACTTGCACTGAAACTGCACTTTGAACACTTTAAATATATTAACATTTTAAACTGTATACCCCGGTTATCTAGGCCCTTTTTGTTTTGTTTAATGTGTACCACGTTTATCTAGGCCCTTTTTGTTTTGTTTTATGTATACATGTCACACTGTGGGAAACAATATTTCTGGATGTATAACACATGTAGAATCTTTGACAATAAAGCTGAATTTGACTTTCGCGTGCTTGCATATTTTAACAAAGCTTTATATTTTAGCCACACTGAATTTAACTAGAAGTCATGGCTGTGTCAATTACCAGTCTGATATCGTTTTACAAAGATGACAAGAAGAGTGTAGATAGAGTAGAGAACCACTACAAGTCAGGACACGTAACAGTGCAGCCTAGATGAAGGTGTGCTTACCGGTGTTGTCAGGGCTCAACCCAGTCTCACGGCATTTCGTGTTCACCAACACGATTTTTAATCTATTGATTCGTGTTCACCAACACGATTCCCCCCTTTTTTTCGTGTTGCACAGCACGATTTTAAAAGCAATGTATTTCTATTGGTAGTCTTTCCCCTTTTTTTTCGTGTTGCACAGCACGATTTTAAAAGCAATGTATTTCTGTTGGTAGTCTCACGGCATTACGTGTTATAGGAAGACCGGAAGCTGTGTGGTTCATAAAAACATGTTCTTACTCAATACTGAAAGCAATTATAGAACCCTGAAGGCAGGATAGACTGAAAAGAGTCAAGGGAAGCTTATAAAAGTTAACAGCATTTAATTACACAAAAGATGCGGTGGTGTACAAAATGAAATGTGCGAGTGGAGGCGCTCTCCACATCCAACGACCGGTCAGTTCAGGTCAGGGGGTCGAAGAGATCTATTCTTGGCTTGCTCTTCCTGTTGTCATCTGAGGTCTTCTCCTATTGGCCGGCGTCGTTGGGGGGTGGGTCCAATGCAATTCCTGCCTTTTTCTGTAGCTAAATTGCATCATTCTGGTGTCTGTGGTTATTTAAACATTCCCTAATAAACGTTATTCAGCATCAATAAATGAGTGCTAATCCCAGTGTGCTCAGTGTACAACATCACATGTCATTTCACCTTGGTTCAAGGTTTGAAATCGTATGATTCCGCCAGATGCTAAATGCTAACCGGAAGGGACGAATTTTCAGAATAAAAGTGTTAAGCTAAGAGTGAGAACTTCCGGTTTTTCAGAATAAAACTGATTTAAATCAAATAGTGTATTTAATTCAAATTACGCCATATTAACATTGATTTTAATTTCTAACAATACCAAGCCACGATTATTGCTTTTATTTAAAATCGTATCATTTCGGACTTTTGTTGCTGTCTGTGAGGAAAATAAATGGGGCTCATTTTTCCTTCTAATTTGTTATTCTTTTCAAAATAACGCACTGTTATTTGTCAACAATAACACACAATTATCCTTGTTTTTATTTATTTGTTTAATTCTATAATCTCTGGCTTTTTTGCCGTCCTTCAGGAACTGAATTTCAAAATAAAAATAACCGGAAACAGACGTAGGCCTATAAGGGACATTTCGAGCATCATCAAGTTTAGGATGGCCGAAGACACTACACTACCCATAATCCCCGGCTATCGTTTAGGACTACAGGCCCCGTGATTAAACTTCAAGTCGGGATTGGATGTTGGAGTGGCAGTGCGCCAAGGTTAAGGAATCAAAACTGGATCGAACGCCGCCCCCCCCCAACAATTAGAAGTTGCCAGTATTAAACACCAATTATTAACCAATTAAAATGAACCGATTAAACATCTCTCTGACACAGTTTAAATGCAGGGATGCAAACACACGTATGGTGAAAAAAGAGAGAACTATTCGAAGCAGAAAAAAAACAGCGTAATATACCATCTGACAAAGGCCTGCGCTATAATGCTTCAATGAACTGGCTATTCTTTATAATATACTCAGATCAATAGGAGACAGAGATGTTAAGTCATAAATCAAGGGTTTTTATTATTATTTACAGCAGGGGTGGGGAACCTTTTTCCTTTCAATTTTTACAACATCCTCCGAGGGCCGTACAAATTATTGAACTGCTTAAAAAAAACTAAAATCACAGCCCATTAATTTGGCCTTTCTTTCATGCTGTGCAAAGAAAAAGCTACCTCTTAATCCAGATATTTTACCATGACTCGCGCATGCACGCACGCACGTGCATGGTTGTGGCAGAAAGATATGGACACAAGATGTGTGCAAATGCATTAAGTATCCTATCCATGTGAACATGATTTAAGTGGGGGGGACTTTACCTCCTCTAGCGGGGTCCGGGGGCATGCTCCCCCAGGAAGATTTTTTTTTAAATATTGAAGTTAAAAGCATCAATCTGGTGCACTTTGAGAGCAACCTGAAGAGATCTATGGATACATCTCAACACCCATATGAAACAGAACTGTAAGCAGATTCTTCTTTTTGGATATTTTACAAATCACTCCCCTTTTAAACTCTATTCTTGTTATTTTTAACAACTTTTTTGTTACTGTCCTATTGTATTTTATACCTGTTTTTCATTTAGACTCTAATGTCTCATTAATAACTATAATGATCATATCAAGGTGTGCCTTAACCTCAATGAGCTGAGGTTATTTGAGCCTCTCAGGAGAGAGCTCTCTTCCACCTGGTTGTAGAAAAGCTCTTTAAATTCGTTAGCATAGCTAGCTAACCAGATGCTAATAACAACAGATCGCCACTGTGCTTACAACTAAAGACAGCCACGCAAACACTGCGGTGTGTACGGCTCCTTATGGGTACAGCAATATTTGAAGAGCTGGAGCGGCGTTCCGGTGCTCTCCGTCAGCACTCTAGTCTACACTCCTTTCCGACGAGACATATACCACGTGAAGACACGTTACGCTCGTGTTGTGTTTTCCTGCCCTTGGCCAGGAAAAACAGGCACTCGCTTGTTTAATTATTTTGCGGTCTAGATTTCTTCTTCTTTTTTGAAGTGAAAAGTTGTCCGTTAGTCGGACGGACTGACGGACGGGCGGGTGGACGGACGGACGACCCCCCCACCCCCAAAACGAAAACTCTTCGGTTCTCCGCGAATTACACAAGTCACCCAAATCAGCGTTAAAAAAGCGGGAGGCGCCGAAAAGCGACTAATTTGCATCACTGTAAATGCATTTCACGTGGAAGAATTGTTCGTGTCTCCTCTTCGTGTCTCGGGAAGCTGGAAACTGTATTATTTTCAAAAAATCAAAAAATCAAAACATTTGTTTTAACCATAACGGGTACTTTACACAACATTGAGTCAAACTTATCCTTGTTTTAATCCTTGTTTTATTTATGTTAAATTGTTGTTGTTGGTTAATTTTCCATTTGATTTATTTTGGTTTAAGATATCATTATTTTTTATTTATTATTATCATGTTAGATGTTTAAACTTTTCTGCATTTTATAAGGCAATATATACTTTTTTGTTTTTGTCCGTAGGCTACTTAGGTTATTAAAGAGTTATCGTGTCAAAATATAGGAAATGTATTAATATTTTATTGTATAATCGGTACAGGAAATAACATCATTCAGAGCACCACCTATTGGCCAAAGACGCTGCCACCGGCATTGCGATCCATCCTCTGACAAAGTAAGTTGGGTCACTAAAGTCTGATACATGTTTTGCTTAGATTTAATAATTGGGGCTTTTTTTTAAGCCTTTACTCGCATGGTTCATCATACATACTGCACTGTTCTAAGTCTGAGAAATGCTTTCGCCATAATCAGCAAAGCAACATTAATGTGAAATTATTCTTGCGGGCGGCTAGCTAGCTAGCTCACGTTCAACATACTGTAAACTTAAACTAGTTTAGCTACATTTATATCAGCTCATAAGTGGTATGTGAAAAATATTTGTCTTAATTACGGCTACATACGTCGGTGTTAAAGTGTGAGTTATACGTTATCTTAATCGCTTTTGTTTTACACATGACAGTACTAACGCTGGCCGACATTTTAATATATGTTTGGAGGAAAGGGGCATAGTCCACGTCCATGTGCTTGTTACGCGTATGAAACAGGAAACACGTAAATTAACTCAGTCTGTCTAAAGTAGTTAAACCGTCACAATGTGCATTTAAAAAAACTAGTTTCACTACATAATTCACTTTTTCTGTTCTCTCCTGCAGCTCCCGTACCCACACCACAAACCCATACACTGATCTACACCATCATAAAACCAATGGCACTTTTAAGAGCCAAACTCAACCTATCTCTCTGTCTATCTTTCTTATAGTTATTGTCTCTATCTTTTTCTATCATTCATTATCTATTTCTTCATCTATCCATCTCAATCTTACAATCTGTCTCTCTATCTCTGTTTGTCTCATACAGCAGCTGTTGCATATCTGTTGTGTCTGTCTGTCTGTCTGTCTGTCTGTCTGTCTGGCTGGCTGGCTGGCTGGCTGGCTGGCTGGCTGGCTGGCTGGCTGGCTGGCTGGCTGGCTGGCTGGCTGGCTGGCTGGCTGGCTGGCTGGCTGGCTGGCTGGCTGGCTGGCTGGCTGGCTGGCTGGCTGGCTGGCTGGCTGGCTGGCTGGCTGGCTGGCTGGCTGGCTGGCTGGCTGGCTGGCTGGCTGGCTGGCTGGCTGGCTGGCTGGCTGGCTGGCTGGCTGGCTGGCTGGCTGGCTGGCTGGCTGGCTGGCTGGCTGGCTGGCTGGCTGGCTGGCTGGCTGGCTGGCTGGCTGGCTGGCTGGCTGGCTGGCTGGCTGGCTGGCTGGCTGGCTGGCTGGCTGGCTGTGTTGCAATGGCAACAAAACACAACCCAGACCCCAATAATCCCACATCCAAAGAAGGGAAACGCATGGCTCTTGAGCTGAAGCATGAACACATGCTAGCTGAAGCTAAGGTTGGAGTTTTAACCCATATGACCTCATTCATTTCCCACTTGAATTTGGCACTATCTGTTATCCAAAAAATGCTTAACAGGCCAAGAGTAACTGGATTTTGGATCAATGTATAGGGCCTTTGCAAAACGGTTTATCATTACAACATGGGGGGCAGAGGCTTACTAAATAAAACTTGTTCAACTTGCCAGGCTCAATCTTATACAACTAAAAGTTGTCCACCGTATCTATTACACCAACTCTAAACTCTCCAAAATATACCCTAATGTCACGGGTACCTGTAACAGATGCCACACGTCACCAGCAAACATGACTCATATGTTTTGGTCTTGTCCTCGCCTACAAGGATACTGGACAAGCATTTTCAAACACCTCGCTGAGGCCTTGGACGTGGTTTTGACACCATGTGCAGAAACTGCCATTTTTGGAGTACTACCTGGCCACCGAATGATGAAGAGGAAAACTAAGGACAGTATAGCCTTTGCATCTATTCTAGCACGTAGAAGAATACTCCTAGAATGGAAATATCCGATACCACCTAAAGCATCTCTATGGCTTAAAGATCTAATGATGTAGCTGAACTTGGAGAAGATTAAATATAACATTAGGGGCTCCTCAAAATTATTTGAATATGTCTGGGGCTCTATGATAGCCTACAAAGCTGAACTTAAAGGTCCCATGTCATGGCCATTTCTACTGATCATAATTCCATTGTTGAGATCTACTAGAATACATTTATATTGTGCAATTTTCCAAACTCACATTGGTTTCAAATACAACATCTCTGTAAAGTATGTGTATTCACCATAGACTGTAAATATAAATGGACGTAGGGTCCGTGACGTCACCCATAGGATTCTGCAGAGTTGCCGAGAAGCCCTTAGTAGGCGGAGTCGGCCACTAACGGCTCGACAGTGACGTCAGAGTTCAACTCCCGCCTTCTCCAGCCTGCTCCAAATAAGGGCAAAGAGGCGGAGCCGAGGCGGGACCTGCTGCCACCGAGCTGAAAGTTCCAGAGCTAGCTGAAGCTACCAAGCTAAGCTAACATGCTCCCCATCTGCACACTGCCGTGGCATTTTACGTTTCTAAGGTAAGCGGAAATGAAACTATTCAGCAAAACTATAAATAATAATCTAAGTTATTGAGTTTTTAGCATAATACTTCAGAATCTTAAAATCCCTTAACGTTTGTATGCAATTGTGCTAAATTCAATACTGGAAACAAGCAAATATTAATATGTTTGCATGACATTAGTTATTTATATTTTGATATCACTTAATTATACGTTTAATACATTTAAGTCAAGCTAAGGTACATGTGATGGTAGCTAGTTAGTGCTCTTACCTGTGAGGCCTCCTCCAAACAGCATAATAACCATACTGTATCATTAAAACTAAGTACCAGTTCTAGATCCTTGACTTTAGACAAACAATTCAAAAGACAACATGTATTTAAAGACCAATCTTTATTTGAATGTGCCTCTTAACCTGATACATTAGTTATACAGTAATAGTATTGAAAATCTAAAAAAATTGAGCAACTCAACAGTCAACTTTATGTTTCTTATTGTCTAAAGCATTTGTTATTTTCATTTTCCCCCTCTCATATTCAGTGTGGACGGATTGAGACAGCGTGGTGTCCAGAAAGCAGCAGAGACTTCAGGGAGAAACCTCCTTGTGATGGACGTCCTGTCTGTTGGTTTGGAGAGGACTGATGAAGGAGCCCATTCTGGGCAAAGCTGATACCAACTGCACAGGCCTAGTCTGTCACTTTATTTGACTAAATGTGTTTACTTTAATAGTTTTACACCTTCTGTCCATATGTGCTTTTTATTTAAAACATGTTTGATTACGTTTTGGTTCACATTTCAATAAATTGTATTTGTACTCCTTTTGTCCATTATTCTTACTGAAGATTGGCCCCATTTATTTGTGACGTTGCAAACTCTGCGGTACAAGGCACAAGTGATGTGAAGCTCATAAAGCGAGGCAAATAGAAATAATCAGCTGATGGAGTGTAGATGTGGAAATAGGTGCATTCGATCAGCTGACTGTTTTTACAATAAAAGTAGTTTCTTAGTGTACTGGTCTTAAAATCTCATAGCATCAGCTTTTAATTTTACTCTTGGATGTTCTTCTTGACCCTCAGAGAAGGAGAACATGTTGTGTCTTTCAGGCATGTCCTTTCGTAACAAAAATGACAGGAAACATAAAACATATTATTGCAGAACAAGTGTGTTATTTATGAAAGCGGTGTGTTTGTGTGTTTAGGGGCTGTAGATATAATTATTTTGTAATTGCAATGTTTTTTTTTTATTTCAACAGTGAGCTACAAAGACAATCAGATTATGAATGAACAGTATTAAGTTCATCAACATTGAAATATATGTTATTATCAAGATAATATTGAACTGTTATCAAAACGTAGTGCAACTGTAGAAGCTTGCTCTGTTGTCTCACTGAAAGAATAACTTTTACCACGTTTTTTACAGACAATATTGAGAGATAAATAGTAGCAGTTCTCACTATGTGTTAAATATCTTTGCCTTTAATACATTAAATTATAAAGCTGACAAAATCATATTGCTTGTTAACATCTAAATGTAACTTTTTGCACAGAAAAAACCCTCAACTTCACTGGTGTGTAGGTGATCTAGTATTGTTTAATGGAATGTATATCAGTGTATTAAAGTCAATACTTTCTTGATTCTTTGTAAATTATGAAAAAAATAGTATTTGTACCTGTGCTGAAGTTCACTGCTGTGAGGAGTCCAGTTCTGTCTCTCACTCTCTGGTCCAGCCTGTCTGCATCACCTGGACACCTTAAACAAACAGATATATATGTAAAGTACCATGTGTACAAACAATATAACTGATTCTCTTCTGATGAACATGTTGGATTGTGTATTGTCCGAGTCAGGGTCCTTTTTATTTTACTGTAACTTTGGAAGTTGTGTTACCAATGCTTACTTTTTATTTGATACCAATTTGGTAATGCAATTCATAAAAACAACAAGGTTTGGGTTTGTTCTTCAGATGACTGTGATGTTAACGTGTAAGCTCAATAATGAACTCCAGCTCAACCAACCATATTGTAATGTCGAAGTAATCATCTTGAAATATGACATTAATAATTGTAATATACACACACATCTTGTTGTGAGGTTGATTTCACATACACTACTTCGACATTAGCTTGTCTACATACTTGAGCATAGCCAATTTAAATTAACCTTAGTAATGCATACAGTTCCTACTTACATAATAATCATCTCTCTAAGTTACAAGGATGACCTTATTTTATCAACCTCAAACAGAAGCCGTTTGTTGTACAGTATTATCCCACTTAAAACTTTTCTATTTTGTTTTAACCTTTATAAATATAGTCTATGATTTTAACTTGGAGGCTACTATTAGTATTGTTAGCACCGATGTAGCTACCACTCGCTTACACGCTAACCCAAGCCGTAACATTAATTACGTAGCTGATAAAAATCATTAACACATAAATAAGTACTAGAATTTAACTTACCGCAAAAAACGGTCTGTTTCAACCGCAGAGCGAGTCACAATAGTCCGATATATAAGTATGAAGAACAAACAAACACGGCCGGGGGCAAGTTGTGTTCCCTGGATGAGCTGAACAGGCAGAGTGCCTTTAGCTTCACGGAGCAGCTAGCAGAGAGACAAGAAGCTAACAGCAGCAGTCACTTCACAGAGCCGTCACTCAATGTGACCACGCCCTAATTTATGCAAAAACTTTAAGACCTAAAATAAATAAAAAGGTTGTGTTAGAAAACAATTCACTCACAGATCCATAATCATGAAAGTGGAATCTAACTATACTCATACAAATATTTATTGCATCCATGGGTAGAAACATGTTTTTTTCTGCTGTAAAGTTGGGCATTTTAACATGGGGGTCTATGGAAATTGCTCCTTTCTGCAGTCAGTCCCTATCGGCCAACTGCAGTGTGTGCCACTTCCGTATTGGCGTCCCGGCTCTTCCACAGAGTTTGCCGCTTGGTATTCACCGGTATTCACTCTCTGTCCTAAACGGCTTGATGGAGCTCCTGCCCCCCACCCCCAGTGAGCCCAGTGTGCTCTGATTGGTCGAGAAGCAGACAGGCTTGTTGCTGCTCGCACACACACAGACACACACTGCTGCCGGAGCAGACAGGCTTGGCGATACAGCTAGAACAAGCAAAGCTCATCCTGAGCAAACACAAACACTCACAGACGAAGTAAAAACAATAAGTGTGGCTTGATATTGAGTAAGAAAAAGGTTTATAACGCTGTGAGCATGGGTCTGCGGAGAGCATTTCTCCGCGATCCCAATGTAATAGTCCCAAAAATGTTTACCCATTTAAACAGTCGCGATAGATACCTTGTTTATTTTAAACATCATAAATACACAAACAACAATGAATACAGGAAACAGGTTGTGTACCCGAATCTCCGGCTGGTCCAAACAAATTTGGAACAGCATCGTTCTTCAGTGCCCTACGCTGTACATATCTGACATGAATCGCTGAAAGGTCTATGAAGCTTTGTTTCGTGAAAGGCTGGCAGAGGATGCGGCCATAGCTCTGGGCGTGGCTACTGGGTATCCCTACGTAGCGATACCCAGGAAGTAAATGAGAAATCTCCAACAAGGCGATTTGGGGAGGTATTTTCTGTGTTAGAGTTTTACTCCCTACAGGGTGTACTTTCAGGGTTTTTGACTCTGCAGAACGTTTACGTGCATAAAAACCTTCATAACACACAAGGGGATGGGTAATAACCGGAAAAGCATGACATGGGACCTTTAAGACACTAAATTAAGAAGAAAGGGGGGAACTACGAATGTATGTGTTTGTTTTTTTGTTGTTTTGTCTCTTCTTTTTCTTTGGTTATTTGTTTGTTGTTTGTGTTTCTTTTATTATATACATGTATGTTAGTGTATGTGTATATGTGTGTAGGTATGTACATATACATATGTGTATGTGTATATATGGGTATACATATGTGAATATATGGGTACATTTTCTTATCTATTAATTTTCTTTTAATATTATCTTTTACATTACTTTATTTTACCTATATATGTATCTATTTATTTAGTTATTTACTTTACTAGCTAGGACCGGGAGGGGAGGGGGGGAAAGGGAACAAACATATTGACTGTATAAATGTAAACTCATTGTGCCTGACTCAGTAAAAAAAACAACAACAAAAAAATCCTTCCTCACCGACAGACATCAGTTTATCAACATCAGCAACTGCACCTCCTCCACTACTCCTCTGTCCCAAGGCGCACCCCAGAGTTTGGTGCGTGGCCCCCTCCTCTTCATCCTGTACATGCTCCCCCTTGGCAAAATCATTCGTCGCCACAACCTTCAATTTCACTGCTACGCCGAAGACATCCAACTTTATATCTCAACAAAAACCATCACCCCCACAACACACTCCACTTTCACCAACTGTCTCTCAGAAATAAAAGCATGGATGCAAACAAACTATCTCAAACTGAACAGTGCCAAATCAGACATCATCATCATCATCGGCCCCCCATCCCGTACCAAAGCCATCCAGAATTTCAACTTCACCATTGACAGCCACACTCTATCTCCCCCCCTCACATCCGCAACCTCGGAGTCATCTTCGACAGTCAGCTCAAATTCAACCACCACATAAATCACATCACCAGGACCGCCTTTTTCCACCTCAAAAAATTGCCCGTCTCCGCCCATCACTCTCCTCCTCTGCTGCTGAAACCCTGATTCATGCATTCATCACTTCACGACTCGACTACTGCAATAGCATCCTCTACGGCAGAGGTACTCAAACTTTTTTGTTAAAGGTCCACTTGTGAATTTATACAAGTTCAATGGTCCGGATCAATGTCAGTAAAGTCCCCCCCCCCTGGAGTGGAGCAACGAAGTTTCGGCTCGCATGGGGCCCCCTTGAGGGGGTTTCCCAACATGTTGTTGCAGTAAATTAAAGGGTGTTTCATGTTCGTGTTGAACTCACGCAGCGTCAGACAATAAAACCCTCTCTCTTTTCCGCCGTACCCAAATCTTTTTAAAAACAGGGGTACAACGAGCGGGTACAGATTTGCTGCCGATCTGACGTCAAATCTGCGGCGGACCCACACAAAGTTGCTACCAGAAACAATGCCTGACATGTTTTGGACGTAATCTCGTCTTTCTTTACATTAGCAAGCGTCGCTAACACTCAGAGCTAACCTCTACTGGAGAGCACTTGTGTTTAAAAAGCAGGAAATAAAAAAAAGAACTCACCTTGTGATAAACCCGCAAGAGAAAAAGCATTTGAGCTCCATACTGTTTCAGAAAATGTAATCTTTGATAGAACAGGATGGCGATTTATCACAGCATAATTTAACTTTATCTCCGGTAGAATTCTGATCAGGCATTAGCTCCGCCTCCTCTTTTTATTTTTTTAAAGCTAAGGACACAAAATCCGCGTTTTCTCTAACAGGGCTGCAAAAGAGGTGTGAGCAGTATGAGGCATGGGTGATCTGTTTGGTATTTTAAGCAAAAAACTTCACAGACATGTTTTGTATAGGTATGGCCCTACAATATATTTTTCCAATATAGCATAATAGGTCCACTTTAATTTACATCAGAATCAGATTTTTTTTTAATTTTTTTAATTTAATTTTTTTTATAATGGGACACAGGGTTCGGTCCGGATTGATTTGCAGTTTGGTCCGGATCCGGACCTTGGTCCGGAGTTTGAGAAGCCCTGCTCTATGGCATACCATCCAACCTCCTCAATAAACTCCAACATATCCAGAACTCTGCTGCCCGCCTCCTCACCCACACCCGCTCCCGAGACCACATCACTCCCTTCCTCCAGAACCTCCACTGGCTCCCCGTCCATCAAAGAATCGACTTCAAAGTCCTCCTGATTACTTACAAAGCCCTCAACAACCAGGCCCCCCCCTACCTCACAGACTTGCTGCTGCACCACCACACCCCACCCGCTGCCTCCGCTCATCAGAAGCCAACCTCCTATCCATCCCCACCCACATCAATCACCGGACCTGGGGAGACAGGGCCTTCTCCGTCGCTGCCCCCTCCCTCTGGAACTCACTCCCACAACCCATCAGAGACTGCACTGACCTCACCGCCTTCAAAAAACTCAATTTATTTGTTGTTCTTTTATTTTCACTATATCTTTAAAGCGTCTTTGAGCACCTGTAAATGCGCTAACAAAATTAATCTATTATTATTATTACTTCTTTGCACTGAGCCAGTTGCTCAAACAGACAAGCCTCTTTACAGTTGTCGGCGAAATGCTGCTCCTCTGTCTTCATAACAGTCAAAGCATGAGACTGAAGTTCCCACAGGGGTCAAAATAATGCACTGTGATGTGCAGTCGACACGTTGGATGCGATCCAAATGATCTCACAGTCCCTCGTCCTCAACAATGTTAATTGTCCTGCAAGCTGTAGCCACCGCCACCCATTTAGCTATCGCTGTTGAAAGCTTGCAGCTCGTAGACGCCGTATCCAGGCCTCTTCCCGGCAAACTTTCAAGCGTGGTTTGCCGCAAGCGAGCGGCAGCAGTGGGGCTGTCAGCATCAGCTGTGTGCTTGGCTTGCTGTTTAAAACAAAACATTTTGTATCCATATCTCTCTAGAATCTCCTACCATCCAGCTAACAACAACAACGTCAAGCCTTTGGGCTCTGAAACTACAGGGCGGGCCGAGGACAAATACACATGCATTAATCGCACGTTAGAATAATTTGTGGCGTTAAAAAAAAATTGCGTTAACTTGACAGCCCTAGGAAAAAAACTTTAAAAGGTTGTTTGTATGTATAAGCACACTCGGTAACTTCAGTAAGGAAACGACCTGACGGACACAGAGTGTGAATCATCAGTGCACCAGTCTCTTCCTCTCTCCGTCTTTATTTGTATGCCAGAGCATACGGACCACTATTGTGGTAAGCATGTTGTAACTTCCGGTTGTTGTTGTTGTAATCTCCGGGTATCCCGTGTGCCTGTTCTATTGCTGATAGCTTATTATCTTAAGCTTAATCGATCGTTTTAAAACTCTTGATCACGACAACTGCCTGACGTTGTAATCACACGGTACTACAGCTTAAGCACTCACCACTTTCCTTCTCTTAGCGACTGTAACTCCACAGTTGCCAACACTCTTTTCGGGTTTGCTAACGGTAGCTACTTTAGCTTGATAGCTAGCCATGGCTCTTTCCCCACCCTCGGGTGCTATTTCCTGCTCTAACTGTCTCATGTTTGGTTACTTCCCTACCTCCTTTACTGGTACCGATACATGTGTTAATAGTAGTATAGTTGTTAGGTTGGAGGCGGGAATCATAGCCATAGAAGCCCGGCTCCGCATCTTAGAAAGTAACTCAGCTACAGTAAAGCCCATGTTAGCCGGTGCGGACCGGCAAAAGGTAGCTCCTCTTAGCTGTCCCCCCGCAACTCCCGAGCAGCAGGGAGATTGGGTGACTGTTCAGAAGGGGCATAACTCGAAACCCGCAGGTCCCCACCAACCCGTTCACGTATCTAACAGATATTCCCCACTCAGCGAGACACCCGCGGAGAAGCCAACTCTGGTTATTTGTAGCTCTATTATGAGACACGTGAATTTAGAGACCGAAGCCTCCACAGTCACATGCATTCCGGGGGCCAGAGCGGGCGACGTTGAGGCGCATCTTAAACTGCTGGCTAAAAATAAACGTAAATACAGTAGGATTGTTTTTCACGTCGGTGGTAATGATGTTCGTTCACGCCAATCAGAATGCACCAAACTTAATGTGGCGTCGGTGTGTAGTTATGCTAAAACAATGTCGGACACCGTAATCTTCTCTGGTCCCCTCCCCAATCTGATCAATGATGACATGTATAGCCGCATGTCATCATTTCAGCGCTGGTTGTCTTGGTGGTGCCCAGCAAACAATGTGGGCTTCGTAAATAATTGGACAGCCATCTGGGGAAAACCTGGTCTGATTAAGAGAGACGGCATTCATCCTACTTTGGAAGGTGCAAATCTCATTTCGGCAAACATTTCAGGGCTTTGTGGACTTAATCCATGACAAACTGGAGTTGAGACCAGGAGGCGGAGTCGCAGTCTTACACGCTTCTCTGCGCTCTCTCCTAGGCAGTCATCCATAAGAATCCCGAACCCAATAAAATACCCAATATTAACGATGTGTGTGTCTGCCCAAGAACAATTTAAGGTAAAACCTAAAAGAGGTGTCATACATAATAACATAATAAAAGTAAATGTAACAACTACTACAGTGCAACAAAACAGGAAGATTACATGTGGTCTCTTAAACATAAGATCTCTAGCATCTAAAGCAATATTGGTAAATGATTTAATATCAGATTATAATATTGATATATGCTGTCTCACTGAAACTTGGTTGAGAGATGAAGAATATGTCAGCATAAATGAGGCCACTCCACCCAGCCATATCAATACTCATATTGCCCGAGGCACGGGCCGAGGAGGTGGAGTTGCAGCAATCTTTGACTCGAGTTTGCTTATCAATACTAAACAAAAATTAAATTATACCTACTTTGAAAGCCTCGTTTTTAGTCTTGCGCATCCGACCTGGAAAACTTTGCAGCCAATCTTATTTGTTACAGTGTACCGTGCACCAGGTCCTTATTCAGAATTCTTATCAGAATTCTCTGAGTTTTTATCAGCTTTGGTACTTAAAACAGATAAAGTAATTATCGTAGGTGACTTTAATATTCATGTTGACGATGATAAAAATAGCCTTACTGTTGCATTTAACTCTATATTCAGTGCTTGAATTGGAATAAAAAAGGTGCCAGTACTCTAAATCAGCAACAAGTATTTGGCACAAAGTCATAGTATATCCTATAATGCTGGTGGGTTTGTCTCTTTACTGTATATTTTAGAAAGGCTCACTGTACTTAAACAAAATGACTCAGGGTGCATCTGAGATTAGAGGGGGTGCAGTGGTAAAGTCAGTGGTAAAGTGCTATTTTTATAAGTGGGGAGTGGACCTGACACCCTCTAGTCAAGGGGGTCCGGGGGCATGCTCCCCCGGGAACATTTTTTTTTTAAATATTGAAGTTAGATGCATCAATCTGGTGCACTTTGAGAGCAAAATGAAGAGATATATGGATACCTCTCAACATCCATAATGAAACAACTGTAAACAGATTTACTTTTTCTTTATGGATATAAAAGAAAGTAAAGCTTGACTCCTACTGGCTGGTTAAATGACTCCTCGTCCCTGAGGCCACTACCAGTTTTTTGTGCCATTTTGCTGGATTTATTTGTCAATAGCGTTGCTGCACAAAGTGATAGCCCTCTAGTTTAAATCTACTACCCAAAAAGAAACATATGGAGATGGGTTACTATTTAAAAAAAATTGCAAATCTATTTGGGAACAATGGGGCCGGGCCTCAAATCCTATAGGGGGGTCCGGGGGCATGCTCCCCCGGTGAGATTTGTTTTTAAATGTTGGACTTAAAGGCCCAGTGAAGTGCATGTTTTTGCACCAAAATGAAATGGCAGTTTCATTCCTTACATATCATTGTGCCTGTTCATGGCTAAAATAATTTTTAATAATTCATAATTAATGAATTAATGAATTATTAATTTTGCCGTCTGAGCCTAACGGAAGTTGCAGACGATAGTGGCTGTGACGTCACAAGATGTACCCAGTTGCGATTGTAAACATGGCGGAGACTCTGGAAAGTGATACTAGTGTGAGAGAAATGATTGATTTGGACAGCTTTTCAGACAGGATAGATGAGGAAAGTGATCAATCTGGTGCACTTTGAGGGCAACATTAAGAGATTTATGGATACAGCTCTCAACACTCATATGAAACATATATTTCAATAATCAAAAAACATTGGAAGGATTTCTTAACCTATTTTATACAACTAATATTACATAGATGGAAATATTTGTTTACATAGATGACCAAACCCACTGAGATAACTTAGGCTACAGTTTACCTCCCTGAGCTGACGTTATCTCTCTCAGTCCCACAGGAGAGCACTCTCCCTCTCCTTATTGTTGAAACAGCTAATCTCCGTTAGCTCCGAGCTAGCACCAGATGCTAACAACAACCCTGTAACTCTGTCAGTCTCTCTTTCTCTCTCTCTCGAATCGACCACTGGCCTTTATTTATCATGATCAATCAAATAATCTACGAAACAATGACACCAGCCAGGCTCACCTTCATCTTTTGGGAACAGAAACATCGCCACTTCGGCAGACTTGACATTACTACAGCCAGCGGCAATGCATCGTTTCCCCTGTGTTTTTCATCCCTCTTTCTTCACTGTCGCCTCCATTGTCAGGTTTTCTCGATTGGCAATCACTTCCAGTCGACTCCGACACACTTTCCAGGAAAATACTAGCTCAAAAACGTTGAGAAATTCGACTTTGAAAAAGAGAAAAAACGAACGGTGGTGAATGTAAACAGTGCGGCGGCGTCCATCTCGTGACGTCACGCAGTAGATCGCAAGCCACGCCCACGAAGGCGAAGGTCGACTGCAGATTTCCCCGGAAAATTCAAAACTCGTCAAATTTGTTGCTATTCCAACATTTTTTGATATGGGTTCCAATGGACAATTTTGGTCATTACTATACGTATTAGCATAACAGATCATGCACAGGTGCACACTTCACAGGGCCTTTAAATGCATCCATCTGGTGCATTTTGAGGGGGAAATAAAGAGACTACACCCATATGAAACAAAAATGTATACATTTAAATAATCATACAATCATAAGTACATGGCCATAACCAATAACATACAATATCCAATATGAAAAAACATTGAAACTTGTTTATTTATTTGTTTTTGGTTCATTTATAGTTGTGAGTGTGTCTGGGCTCCTGAATCGGCCTCTCCTGTCTCCCTCCTCTCCCCCCTGCTCCTCTTTGAGGCAACAGCAAAGACTAGTTTTAGCTCTCAACAAGTTTATCTTACCTTTTTTCACCTAGTTAACATTTTGTTTGTATTATTCATGCATATTTTACGAATCACTACCCCCTCAAATGGAAATATGTGTTTACATAAATGGTGACCGAACCGTTTGAGACCCACTGAGATAACTTAAACTAAGTTAACTATCTAAAGACTCAGAGAGTAATTTACCTCACCAGAGCTGTAGTTATCAGCCTCTCAGTCTGACAGCAAAGGACTTTCCCTCCACCTTGTTGTTGAAACAGCTCCTTATATCCGTTAGCGCAGCTAGCTAGCACCAGATGCTAACAACAATACACGTAACCGGTGCGCGCGCTTTCTCGCTCGCTCGCGCCACACATACACCAACACACCCCCTCCCGAGCTTGAATGACACACAGAGACCAATGGAGGGCATTAGTATGATCTGTATGAAAGTGGCAATGTCGGCAGGCCACGTCATGTAGACAGCCAGTCACCCTCTGTGAGGCAGAGTCAGACCCACATTTGCGCTGCGTTGCGTTTACAATATATACGTATATTGCCGGCGGCTGAGTACCGGCATTTTACTGATTTTACTGATTTACTTAAGAAGTGCCGGTACCACATGGGTAAAAATCAGAAGTGCCGGTACTGCGTAGCCTACCGGTGAGTACCGGCCCAATTCAAGCACTGTCTATATTAGATTATGTTGGTTTCTGTCAGAGTGTAAATAAACCAACCCACTGCTATAATCACACTCTTGACCTTGTTCTGACTTATGGTATTGAAATTGAGCAACTATTAGTCGAACCGCATAATCCTGCTTTATCCGACCATTTCTTAGTAACTTTTGAAGTACTGTTACTAGACTACAAAGCATTAGTCAAAAGCTCTTGCAGCAGAAAACTATCTGTTAGTGCTATAGCCAAATTTAAGGAAGAGATTCCACCAATACTTAACTCGATAGCATGTCTGCATGTAAGGGAGGAAACTTATACAAAATGTACACCACCGCAAATTGATCATGTTGTTGATAGTGCTACAGATGCGCTGCAAATAAAATTAGACTCTGTTGCTCCTTTGAAAAAGAAAAAAAGAAAACAACATAGATTAGCTCCATGGCATAATGCCGAAACCCGCAAAATAAAGCAAAAGTCGAGACAACTTGAAAGGATATGGCGTTCCACTAAACTTGAAGAATCTCGTTTAATTTGGCATATTACTCTCAATGAATATAAGAAAGCACTGTGTAAAGCAAGAGCAGCCTACTACTCTTCATTAATAGATGAGAATAAGAATAATGCAAGATTTCTTTTCAGCACTGTAGCCAGGCTGACAGAGAGCCACAGCTCGATTGAGCCTTCTATTCCCATAGCACTCAGTAGTAATGTTTTGATGTGCTTTTTTAACGATAAAATTGTTACTCTTAGAAACAAAATTAATGACCTCTTGCCTTTGACTAGTATAGTGTTATCAACAGCTCCCGGAAACGTAAGTTCTAATATTACACTAGATAGTAAACTAGAATGCTTTTCAGCCATAAACCTTGAACAATTAAATCCAATGATTCTCTCTTCTAAACCATCAACGTGTATCTTAGACCCGATTCCAACTAAGCTTTCAAATTACGTTTTTCCATTAATTAGCACTTCTTTATTAAATATTATGAATATGTCTTTATTATCAGGCAATGTTCCAAAATCATTCAAAGTAGCAGTGATAAAACCGCTTCTTAAAAAGCACAACCTCGATCCAGAGGTTTTAGCCAACTATAGACCTATACCTAATCTTCCGTTCCTCTCAAAAATTCTTGAGAAAGCAGTTGCAAAACAGCTGTGTGATTACTTGAAAAACTATGATTTATTTGAAGATTTTCAGTCTGGCTTTAGAACACATCATAGCACAGAGACAGCTCTGGTTAAAGTCACAAATGACATTCTAATAGCCTCAGACAGGGGACTTGTCTCTATTCTTGTTTTGCTCGATCTCAGTGCTGCATTTGATACTATCGACCATTATATCCTATTGCAAAGACAAGAGCACTTAGTTGGCATACAGGGAACTGCTTTAGGCTGGTTTAGGTCCTATCTATCTGAACGCTCTCAGTTTGTACGTGTCAACGATGAATCTTCCACGCAAACCAAAGTTAGCCATGGAGTCACATGGCTCAGTGCTCGGACCTATTTTGTTCACATTATATATGCTTCCGTTAGGCAATATTATAAGGAATCATTCTGTAAACTTTCATTGTTATGCGGATGATACTCAACTATATTTATCAATCAAGCCTGATGAAATTAATCATCTAAATAAAATTAAAGACTGCCTCAAGGACTTAAAAACGTGGATGACCTTAAAATGTTTTGATGTTAAACACGACCAAAACTGAAGTTATTGTACTTGGCCCAAAGAATCTACGAAACAAATTATCTAAAGATATACTAACTATGGATGGCATTAATTTGGCCTCCAGTGAGACTGTAAGGAATCTTGGTGTTATATTTGATCAAGATGTATCCTTTAACGCCCACATAAAATCAATTTCAAGGACCGTCTACTTCCATCTACGTAACATTGCAAAAATCAGGCATATCTTGCCTCAAAACGATGCAGAGAAACTAGTCCCTGCATTTGTTACTTCAAGGCTGGATTATTGTAACTCCTTATTATCAGGGTGTACCAAGAAGTCAGTCAAGTCGCTTCAGCTGATTCAAAATGCTGCAGCTCGTGTACTAACCAGAGTTAGGAAAAGGGACCACATTACTCCTGTACCGGCTGCCTTACACTGGCTCCCTATAGAACACAGGATATAATTTAAAATGCTTCTTCTTGCCTACAAAGCCCTTAATGGGCAGGCGCCATCTTACCTTAAAGAACTCATTATACCCTATTGTCCTACTAGGGCATTGCGTTCCAAGAATGCAGGGTTTTTGGTTGTTCCTAGAGTATCTAAAAGTACAATGGGAGCCAGAGCCTTTTCTTATCAAGCTCCTCTTTTTGGAATCAGCTTCCAGTTTGTGTTCGGACGGCAGACACCCTATCCGTTTTTAAGAGTGCGCTTAAGACCTTCCTTTTTGATAAAGCTTATAGTTAGGGCTGATTAGATTCAGCCCCTAGTTTTGCTGATATAGGCTTAGTTTGTCGGGGGACATCTTACTTCTTCCTTCTCTCTGTCTATACCTGTGTACTCTCATGTTCCGATTAACCCAGCTTCCCCAAATTTCTTTCTTTTTGGTGTCTATATACGCCGGGATCCGGAGTCATGGATCGCGAGTCCTGGATCTTGAGTCGTGGCTTTGGTCCTGGATCATAAGTCCTGGACCACAGGAATCGTGGATTCATCTTCCTATTATACACACATGCATTTCCAAACATTTGGACTACCTATGTTACAAATGTATTATCTTTTCAATTTACACACGGCATCTATTGCACGTCTGTCCTTCCTGGGAGAGGGATCCCTCCTCTGCTGCTCTCCCTGAGGTTTCTCCCATGTTCCCCTTTAAACTGTGGGGTTTTCTCCGGAAGTTTTTCCTTGTACGATGTGAGGGTCTAAGGACAGAGGGTGTCATATTGTCATACTGATATTCTTTACAAACTGTGAAGTCCACTGAGACAAATGTAACATTTGTGATATTGGGCTATATAAATAAACATTGATTGATTGAATACACATTGATTGATAACGCATGCGTTATTACCTTAAATTAAAACATTTACAAATTATGTATTCAGCAATATCTACATGTCCACTAAACCATGGTTAATGTAAGTATCACAAAATATTATGGCAAATGTGTCACAGTTCAATTTATAGAAATATTTTGGTTCAAATAAGACAAGGAAAATATGTTTTCTGCTATGGAACACTAACTTCACCTGCATGAAGGTGCCTTTATCCACATCCTCCACGCCTTTACTTTCTGCCACACATCATAACTAGCACACTACTTCATCAATAAGCTCTTAAACAATGCCGTTGACAACAATGACATTATGAGTGTACTACCTAAAGACAGTGTGCTGAAACATCAGCCTTGACACTGAGAAACACATATGGGTCATGTTTATGTTTGAGGAATCACTCCTGCTCATGGACTAAAGGTTCACACAGATCTTTGTACACCCCTATCTGCCACCATCTTCTCCATCCTCACACTTCTCCTCTACAGCATGACTTACAGTCCATCACTCACAGAATGACTCCCCAGACTCAAACACTGCAGCCCCAGACTCCATTAAATCTGAGGAACCATGCTATACAATATACATGTGTATGTTTTCTGACGGTAGACTACAGTAGATTTTGTTATCTCCTTAAATCAGATCAACAGAGCCCCTTTAAAAAGGTTGATATGTCTGTTAGAGAATAACAAATAAACGGCAAGAGGGAGGCATTGTGACAGAGCGGTGACAGATTCGGTCTGTGTGTGAATCCCCATCTAGGACACCTAGTAATACTGTGAGCAGAGAAAGCTCATAAAAGGAGTGGTGTGTGAGGAAGATGGGCTCGGGCGCCTGCGGGGGACTAATGGCAGCCGGGAGGCAGCAAAGCCTGAAATAAGGAGATACTAAAATGTATGAAAAGGATCAGCCATCCAGCCTGATTACCACTCTCACAGAAGAGAGGAGTGTGTGTGACAGCAAAATAGGTTTTTTAAGGAGAGATAAGAAATATAACTATATATATAGCAATATATTACTTTACTCTCTACATAAACTTGTTTACATTACTTTTGCGTTACTCAGCAACAGCCTATAGCCACAACTTAAAACGTAGGCCTACATGTGCACGCAGTTTGGACAACCCTGATGTAGTATGAGCAGCAATGTACTATTGATGTGTGAATGGGGTTTGGTTGCACTACATTGTAAAATGTCAAAGTCATTTTAAATAGTTTGAAATAAAAAAGCCTGAACTATTTTAAAGCATATTTATTCAAAAATAAGTGTTATACTGTAACAACAACATAACCATTGATTTGTTAGGAGATTTTGGTAGCACTACATCTTAAAAAAAAGATGTTATTACATTTTTCTATGAGTATATATTTTCAGTGTTGCAGTTTGTAGACGGTCCCTAAGCACTCCTCTCTCCTCCATCTGCAGATTGTGACCAATTATTTATGTCTAGCTCGGATGACGGCGCGAATCGAACTGTTCTGATAAAAACGACTCTGTAGCTCGTTGTCTACCTTGCTATGATTGTAAAGTCATGTTGTTTGTATTTTTACAACGTTATGTTCATGAGATATTGATCCGCGAAATTCGAGTCTGTCAATAACTCAGCTCAGAGTGTTTGCGACATGCATGTTCCCTCGCTCTGAGTGTTCTTTTGAAGTGTCTTTCACTTATGTGCAAACACTGATGTTATATCTTTATATTTTAGGCCAAGCTCAAAGTAAAAATCGATGATCCGCTCCATTGTTGTGGTTTCTGGGTTGCCGAACTGACTGAAGTACATTGAACTTTTATCTCAATGAGATAAATAAAGGTTAAATTAAAAATAAAAAAAGCTGAATGAAAGGTTTAGCGATACCTCGTAAAAAAGAAAATCTCTGGCGCTGCCACTGTGGGCTAAGCTCCGAATGTTTCCAGGTCCAGGAAACGCCCCTGGTATCACTCATCAAAGATAGCAGAAAACATGCATTATTGTACTCTTGTACCAGCGTCACTGCCGCTTCTCGGCGATTACCGCAAAGGCGTGGTAAATCGCACACTTTAAAATGAAGAGCTGCTCATTTGACCAAGCAAACGCGAGAGACGGCTGAGTTGACCGCAGTATTTTATACCAGAGAAACTTTCATAACAGCGTTGTGATGCTAACTGCGTCAATTCCTACTGAAACACATTCACTTAAGGGGGGGGGGGGGGTATTTTTCAGCTGCCTTTGTGACAGTCAAGACTTTACAGCGGATGTTGAATAATGTCCGGTGGACGAGCAGCACTGCAGTGGTCGGTAAATGCCGCTGAACCACATTAAAAAACAATGAACCACTGCCCTCTGGAGAAAAGTATAAGGGTTGAGAAGTAGTTATTTAAATTAATCGTATGATTAAAAGAAACACGACCATCGACCCAACGCAGTCCCCCATTGTTTTTATTGTGAGCGGCGCTTTGGGAGAAAATCAGCAACGTAAACGGTAACGTCATGATGCAGCAGCAATCGGGCTCTGAGCGCTGGAAACATAAGTGGTGCTACAGAGACTACAGGACTTAACTTAATGGCTCCGTGGACGTAACGTAACGGCTCCATGGATTGGTCCATTTGGACCAATGGGTCCATTTGGTAGACCCTCCAGAAAAACGCGGGCAAAAATCCTTGATTATGCGGGCTAAAATCCTTGATTATGCGATTAAACATGCAGGGATTTTATGTGATTTTATGCGGTGAAATTGCGAAATATGCAGAAAGTTGCGAAAAATAATAGATTTTTTTTTAAATATTGGGCTGTCTTATTTATTCTCTCTCACACAAAACCTGCCACTAACGTTAAACCCCCTTTCCTATTCAATTAAACACATTCAATGTTTATTTATTGTAAAAGCAATTGGGCTATTTTAATCACTCTCTCACTCACACACACACACACACACACACGCACACACACACACACACACACACACACACACACACACACACACACACACACACACACACACACACACACACACACACACACACACACACACACACACACACACACACACACACACACACACACACACACACACACACACTTCTCCGCCTCATTCTGTTTTCATTTGCTCGTTCGTTATCTGACCAGCTTCAATCTTGTAGGCTACTCACTTCGTTTCTTTTAGCCCTCGAAAGGGTTTTGGAGGTTGATGCCTCGGTGAACGTGAGTTGTTTGGCTTTCTTGTCCGCAGCAGCAGAAAGAATTTCCGAATGTTTGAATGAATCAAAGTGGGTCGTCACCGTAGATTTTCTCTCAGACTTCTGCTCCAACACACAGTTGCACGGGGTGCAGAATAGTTTCCCTCCACTTTTGTGAAAGACATCGGGGTGATGCTTTTGCCCGGTCTTTAGCAGAAATGTTTGTCGGTAAATGAGATGGATCAGATTTTTTCATCTTGGTGTTTTCTCTTTCGTATGAGTTCCACACGTTCACTCTACGGTGTTGTTTACCTTCTGTGATGCGCGAGCTGATGACGTCACGTCATCATCATCACTACTTTACGAGTTAACTTGTTTTTTTCTCAACTTTGTGTGGAAAAATGCGGGGATTATGCGGCCTTTTGATAAATATGCAGCCTTTTAAAAATCTGCGCCATTTTGCTGATTATGCGGTAAATTCTGCGATCGCAGGATCGCGTTTTTCTGGAGGGTCTAATTTGGGTATGGGCACGTCACTGTACCCAGGAAGAAAACAATGGAAAAAAGTGAAATCTACAACGAGGCGTTCTGGGCCATAGACAGGTATTTTCTGTGTTAAAGTTTTACTCGCTAGTTGGTGTAGCCTACTTTGAGGGTTTGTGACTCTGCAGATCGTTTACATGCAGAACAACCTTCATAACACACAAGGGCACGGGTAATAACCGGAAAAGCATGACATGGGACCTTTAATATGGTATATGGAGGTATATCCCTCATTTACTGGTAAGCTATTAAAATTCTGATTCCATAGATAGAATAGAATAGAATAGAATAGTTTAATTTCATTATACATGTACAATGAGATAAATGCTTCTCCCTTTCAAGGGTGCCATCAAAACAAAAACAAAACATCACAACATAAGACAACAAAATACACGCAGCATACATACTTAGGAATAAGGGATAAAGGAATAAGGAATAAAGTGCAGTAATTATTTCCAGGAGTATACAAATAAAATCTGTAATGTAATAAATAATAATAATAATAGTGTGTATTTATAATAATAATAACAGTAATGATATATATGTATATGTACAGAGTCACATTGATTCACATGTCAGGTGTTAAGAGCAATGATGGCTCTTGGGAAAAAACTGTCTTTGAGTCTGTTTGTTTTGGATGTGATACACCTGTAGCGCTTGCCGGTGGGCAGCAGGTTGAACAGGTGAAAGCCGGGGTGTGAGCTGTCCTTGATAATGTTTTTGGCTCTACTGAGGCAGCGGGAGGTGTAAATGTCCATCAGGGAGGGGAGAGGGCAGCCGATGATCCTCTGTGCTGCTTTTACGACTCTCTGGAGCCTCATCCTGTCGGCCTCAGTGCAGCTGGCGTACCACACTGTGGTGCAGTATGTCAGCAGGCTTTCGATGGTAGAGCGGTAGAAGGTCACCAGCAGCTTAGTGGCCAAGTTGTTCTTCCTGAGCACCCTCAGGAAGTGCAGACGCTGCTGGGCCTTCTTGATGACAGCTGTGGTGTTGTCCTTCCAGGAAAGGTTGTTGGTGATGAGGACGCCAAGGAACTTGAAGGTGTGGACCCTCTCCACACACTCACCGTTAATGTCGAGGGGAGCGAGGTCGGTAGTATTCCTCCTGAAGTCTACGATGATCTCTTTGGTTTTCCTGGGGTTCAGTGCCAGGTTGTTCACTGAACACCACGCTGAGAGCTTCAGTACCTCACTCCTGTAGGCCGACTCATCTCCTCCTGAGATGAGCCCCACCACAGTGGTGTCGTCAGCAAACTTGACGATGATGTTCTCTGGGTGGGCTGGACTGCAGTCGTGGGTGTAGAGCGAGTACAGGAGAGGGCTCAGCACACAGCCCTGAGGAGAGCCGGTGCTGAGATTGCGGGTGGAGGAGTGATGGGGGCCAAGTCTCACACGCTGGAGGTGGTTAGTGAGGAAATCTTTGACCCAGAAACAGGTGGGTGGGGGAAAGCCTAGGTTTGACAGTTTGCAAACTAGAATGTCCGGGATGATTGTGTTGAACGCTGAGCTGTAGTCAATAAAGAGCAATCTGACATAGCTCCCACGATGCTCCAGGTGGCTCAGTGCAGAGTGGAGAGCTATGGCTATGGCGTCTTCAGTGGATCTATTTACTCTGTAGGCAAACTGGTCTGGGTCGAGGGTGGGGGGAAGGCAGGCCTTTATGTGATGTAACACCAGCCTCTCAAAACACTTCATGATCACAGGTGTGAGTGCAATGGGGCGGTAGTCATTAAGGCTGTCTGTGGTTGCTTTCTTAGGAACAGGAATGATAGTGGCAGTTTTAAGGCAAGGTGGGATAACAGCGAGTTTCAGGGAGAGATTAAAAATGCTGGTGAAGACCTGTGAGAGCTGGTCGGCACACGCTCTGAGCACCTTCCCAGGTACTCCATCTGGACCAGCAGCCTTCCTGGGGTTCACTGCTTTGAGCACACGTCTCACATCATGCTCCTCCACAGTAAGTGGGGGGGGGGTGCTGGAGGCGGTTGGGGGCAGGGGTGGAGTTGCTGATTGCTGCTGTGGTGTCTCGAAGCGAGCAAAGAAGCATTTCAGTTCCTCTGCTAGTGACACGCTTGAGTCCCCAGTTGCCGTGTCACACCCCCTGTAGTTGGTAATGTTGTTAATGCCCTGCCACACCTGCCTAGGGTTGTTGCTTTTGAGGTGGTCCTCAATCCTTGTTTTGTAGTCTGTCTTGGCTTTTGTGATTCCTCTCCTCAGGTCGGCTCGAGCAGCACTGTAGAGAGCTCTGTCCCCTGACTTGAAGGCTGAGTCACGGGCCTTGAGCAGCATGCGGACCCGGCCAGTCATCCAGGGTTTCTGGTTTGGGAAAACCCTTATGCTTTTTACCATAGTGACGTTGTCGATACAGTATTTAATGTAGGACAGTACCGTCTCTGTGTAGGCTGCCAGGTCCTGGTGTTGGTGATCAAATACATCCCACTGGGTGTGTTCAAAGCAGTCCTGAAGCTGAGCAAGTGCATCCTCAGGCCAGGTTGTAACAGACTTTCTAGTTGGACTTGTTCTCCGTCTAAGGGGGGTGTATGCAGGGGTCAGTAGCAGGGAGATATGATCTGACAGGCCTAGGTGGGGGAGAGGTGTGGCTCTGTATGTGTGCTTGATGTTGGAGTAAACATGATCAAGAGTGTTTTTCCCTCTGGTCGGACACTTGACATGCTGGTAGAATTTAGGCAGGACAGATTTTAGGTTGGCCTCATTGAAATCTCCTGCAACAATGTGAAGGCCATTGGGGTGAGCTTGCTGTTGGTGATTGATGGTGTTTAGCAGGAGGGAGAGTGCAGTGTTGACGTTAGCTTGTGGTGGTATATACACAGCCGTGACAATCACTACAGTTAGGTCTCTAGGTAGACAAAACGGGCGGCATTTAACCAAAATGAACTCCAGGTCAGGAGAGCAGTGATGGTCAATGATGATGCCGTTATTACACCAGTTGTTATATACGTACATACAGAGACACCCCCCTCGGCTCTTACCAGAGTCCTTGTTTCTGTCCGAGCGGAGTAGTGTGCGGCCTGCTAGCTGCACGCTAGCATCGGGGATTTGTGGATGAAGCCAGGTCTCCGTGATCACAAGTAAACAACAGTCACGAACGTAGGTGTTTCCGGCGAGTTGTAATTCCAGATCGTCCGTTTTGTGCACTATGGACCTGGCGTTGGTGAGGTACATACTCGGCAGGGGAGGCTTGTGTGGCTGATTCCTTAGCCTCAACAGGAGACCGGACCGGCAGCCCCGCTTTTGCTTCCTCTCTCTTCGCCGTCTACGCTGCCTGCATGGCCCGACAACAATCCACGGGGATCCCGGCGATCTCGCTACCTCGTCTGGGATGTTGTGATCGCATTGGAATTCCCTAAGAACGGGAAGCTTGTGTTGGAAACCAATATCCAGTAGTGCCTGACGATTGTAGCGTATGTTCGCATGAGCGAACGCAGTCATACAACATATACAAACATATAGTAAATAGCACAAGAAGGGAGAGCCGTGAGCCGCTGCAACCATGCGCGCCGCAATCTTGGATAAGCTTTGTAAATCAGTCTATCCGATACACGATAGATGTGTCCCCCATCACCCAAAAACCCTGACTATTCTCTCAACTCATTATTTACATTCTTTAATTCAAATAAAATCAGTAATATCTTTAAAAGCTACAAGTCCTTTTCTATAAGCTTTGCACCGTTATGGTGTAAATATCTACTAAATGGATCAAATATAAAAGTCAGCCGAATTACTATTGATACTGCGAGGAGACATATTGTGTGAAGCGAAATTGAAGATGTTGTTAAATTGCTGATATATTTATGATGCACGTCACATATTCAGTTTCGGCGGCAGTTATTCCAGTTTGTCTAGAAGTCTTCTAATCAGGGCTCTATAAATATAGAACTACGGCAGATATTTAATATTTAATGCAGCCGAACCGTGTATTACAATGCCGTTATGTGATGACTTCCAAAGAGAAAAGCAAGCACACATAAAGTATTATTATTAGGGCCGGGACTTTAACGCGTTAATTAAGATTAATTAATTACACAAAAATGAACGCGTTAAAAAAATTAACGCATTTTAATCGCACTTATTTTTGCACCGCGGAACGTTTCTCACTGGATGAGTTTCAGGGGTACCGATTATACTGGTGTACCAACTAACGCTCATGACTTCAAACAACAACAAACCACAGTGAACAATAGTCAAACATGAACGAACAAGCTGATGAGACCACTTTGGTTGGCCCCGTGGATGGGACATTTTGTTTTAAAAAACGGACGGATGGAAGCATCGATAAGAGCACGGTTGTTTGCAAATTATGCAAAAAGGAATTTGCGTATCACCGCAGCACATCAAGCCTCAAGTATCACCTCAATGCAAAACCTATAGCAGCTAGCGTGGAAGCTAGCGTGGACGTTAGCCCTACTCGGAGTACAAGGACCCACACCCAATTCGCGTTGATCAAACAGTGGCCTATGCAACAGAGAGATTTTATTTTTCATCAGGATATTGGAAGAATAGGAGGGATTGAGGTCAATCACTGGCACTTTTTTATTTTATTTTAAATGGTACAGTACACTTTATTTTGAACTATTTATTATGTTGTTGGTGCAACTGGCACTTTATGTTGAACTATTTATTGTTTTGGCCAAGGTTATTGAGAGAGTTGGACTGAAATTGATTAGATTTTTTAAATCAACTGTTGGTAAATCAACAAAGTCTGTTATGGCCTCTGAAGCAACAGAGAGATGTTTTCTAATAGTCAGGGTTTCCAATGTTCTGAATGTACTTGAAAGTATTGTGTTATACTTAAAAAACAAAGTGTTATAGTTTACAGAAGGTCTACCTACCTATAGGCTACCTGAATCTCTGAAATGTACTATATTCCTAAATATGCTATTGCTACACTTTATGGCAAAAATTGCACTTTTCTGTTGGTCTTGGTTAAGTACATCCTTGAAAAAAATAAACAATGTTTTGTTGCTTAAGCTTATGTATTCAGTCATTATTCAATGGTATACTAAAATCCATGTGAAAAAAATTGCTTTTCACTGTTCTCAGGTCAAATATTTATATGTGATAAAAAATGCGATTAATTGCGATTAATTCATTACAAAGCCTGTAATTAATTAGATTAATTTTTTTAATTGAGTCCCGGCCCTAATTATTATTATTATTTTTTTTTATGTTTTCTGATTTCACATTGCATGAACACCATATTCCAACGTGTATTGTGGCTAGAACATCCAATTACCGAGCTTCAACGATAGCTGAGGATTATGGGTAGTTTGATGTTTTAGCCTATCAAAAAACAGAAATGTGTCTCTCAAAATCAAAAGGGAAAAATCTATGGGAAAAACAAAAAAGCAGTGTACAGAATTTAAACCAATTAATGTTTTGTAATTAACAAGGATAAATGGATGTGTTTTAGAGGATGAGTACGGCAGATATCACTGTGAAATCATTTGACAGTGAGGGGAATACGGTTTTATTATGAAAACTTCGAGACCGGAAATACTGTTTTCACCCCGTGAGGGTTGACGCTAACTTTACATAGGGGGAAAGACATACACGTTCTCCTGGCGAGACCTCAAATAATCTTCGTAATATCTATCAAACTATAGATCCTACACATCCATTGGAAGTGGATTCTAAAATTACAATATACACTTCTCGCTAGAAATCTAATCAAAAAGCATTTTAATAGCCAAACTATCCTACAAGGATTTTCCAGAGAGGGTTATTAGTGAATATACGTCCCTCCGGAGCGTTTGCAATTTCCGCAAATTGTTGTTTCTTACACGACCACTAGAGGTGCTAAACTTTAAAACATGACTATAGGTCGTAATAAGCTGCTGAACAATCGACCTATTTGGTCGTATGAGTTGGAGGACTTGTTGATTTTATAAATTAAACTATGTCAACCAGAGAGCAACAGTGCGTTTAATGACGGTACTTTAACATCGACTGAACCGCTCATTTGAAAAGTCATTATGAGCTGTTTGGCTAATCACTAGATTAGTCTCGAATTATAACTGTGTGTATCAAGTGGCCGGGGCTCCCCGCTCACCTCGTGTTCTGCTTCCATCTGAACCTGGCGTGGGGATCTGCTGTTTGGCAAGCAAGGGCCTATAAATAAGGAGAGGCCTGCACAAAATAATGTGTTAATAACTAATTAGCGAGAGAGAGGGACCAACTGAGTGTTTGCTGAAGAGCAAACTGCACTCGTGTGTGTGTGTTTGTGTGTGTTCATGTGTAGGTGGGGTGTGCCTTCAATGCCTGTTCTATTCTGAGCCACACAATGATGGTGCAGGACAAACACTTAACATCAGATGGAGGAGTCCACTGATTTAAAGGTGGAATGAATAAAATGAATGACCCTTCTGACGGAAATGTAGTTTACTAAATAAAACCTATGCCAAAATCTCTCTTTACTTTCGTTGAAGAAAAATGAGGAGACGAAATATTATCAAAGATAACGTTATATAAATAAATATAAGGATTATTATTATTATTATTACATCTCTGATAGTCAGTTTTTCTCCCAGCAGTTCCATTTCCGGTGCTGCGGCTGTGCATCAGCTGTGCGTCTGTGCTGCGCGCGGCGGTACATTTGAATTACACCGGGCCAGCGGCACACTGTGAACTGTCAGGAAGACTCGGGTCTAACCAACCCAGTGTCATAAAAAAACGTGTAATAACTACGTTGGTCCACAACTTGGGACGTAGTATTTCTACAAAAACGCCTCTGAAATTGTAAGATCCCTACGTTTTTTGTTCACCATTCATTCGATCTCCCTGCAGAAAAAAAAAAATGGCCGAACTTCGTTTTATTCTCGGTGGAAAATACCTATTTTAAGGTTAGTTTGGCCATTAAAATGCGTTTTGATGTAATTTCATGCGAGAAATATGAGTTCTTATGTCAGATATGTGTGCAGTGGATGTACATGATCTTTAGTTTGTTATTACGAAGATTACTTCAGGAAATTGTGTCCATAGAACGTTTTCATTGTTACCACGGTGGTTGCTAGGGACGCTGCTATCAATATTATTTCTGTTATGTTGTGTAACTGTTTAATGGTGTTATCTTTATTGCTACCCCCTTCCCCGTCAATTTATAGTGTTGGTCCACAGCGCAAACGTATTAATTTAACAAAATCTGCATCTAAAATTGTGGCATAGATATGTTATTTTCCCCTGTGCAATTCTCCATTTACTCAACAATAACACATAATTATCCTTGTGTTTATTTATTTGTTTGATTAATAAACACAAGTTGGAGTCCGTCAGGACCGAGGGTCGGAGCAGCTCATTTGCTTTAGAGAATATTACACCCGGAAGTAAGTATTCTCTCCGCTTCGCTTGACAAACCCCGTGATAGTCCTCAAGCTCTGTGATTGGAGAGTGTGCTCCGAGGGTTACGCAGAGCGTCGAATAGCACTTGAAATGGGATGGAACCACGGCAGACTGTCCAAAACTGGATTTGAACGGGTCCACCCCGTCCCCGCCTCCCCCACCCCGTCCCCAGAACTACACATGCTGGCTATTGTGTTTCGCAACATGTTCTCTATCTATGGCACGTCTCTACTGGGAGTTGTAGTTTTAAAAGACGTTTTCGTATTTCCCATAATAAGAAGTTGCCAGTATTAAACTGTGTACATCCCTGGAGGTTTAGGGGATAGGAAAAAATCACATTTAAAACATATAATTAATAAATGGGTGAAAATTGCTTGTGCCCATAATGGGCAGCATTAATATATACCCGCATGCCAGCTGAGGTCAGAAGAGCTTTATTTAACAGCTGTTCTTATGTCTGTGACCCCTCCTGTTGTTAATTGATAAGCCTGAAACATGCACTTGTCAAGAATCAGAGGGACATTTTGCAAATATGGCAGTAGCCATCGACCATCTTAAGATAAGATATACTTTATTGAGCCCAATTTGGAAACATTTGCGTTACATCAGCATGTGTAACAGTTGTAAATATGCAGTGGTGTTTATTTGTAAATCTTTTAGTATAATCACACAAATTCTGTGTTTTATATTTAATAATTCTGTGTTCTTTGTTTATTGATTGTTCAATACCTAACAAGGCCGGAAATATCTACATACATCTTATAAGAGTATAATACATATGTATAATATCAGTTAGAATAAGTGCTTCAACATAGTTAACATTGCTGGAGGTATGCACAAATATTGGTAGATGTCTTGTAATGCACTATTGAGGAACCTGCGACCCAAGTCTTTCATTCATTGCATAACTACACCGTAGTTGTGTATATGATATGTCAATAAACCTTAGAAAATCTTGAAATCTTGAAAGGGATGTGCAAAATAGTCATTCTATACAGTCTTTAATTAACTATTAGTAGAGAATAACTAGTAATGAATATACTTTATACAGGGATCCTATTAATATCTAATAATTAAAATAATTAAATTCAATAACATGCTTTAACCACTAGGTGTCCCTTTATATCAGCTGTGCACCTTTATGGTGTAAATACAGCCTATCTACCAATTGGATCAAATATAAACGTCAGCCGAATTAGTGTTGATATTGCAAGGAGACGTATTGTGTGAAAAGAAATGTAAGATGTTGTTTAATTGCTGATATATTTATGATCCACGTCACGTTTTCAGTGTTGGCGGCAGTTCCTCATGTTTGTCTAGAAGTCTTCTCATCAGGGCTCTATAAATAGAGAACTACGGCAGATATGTAATATTTAATGCAGCTCGGAATAAAGTAATTTTTAAAAATGTTTTCGGTCTGTTTCCGGTATTTGTTTATGACGATGTGATGTGAGATGTGAGACTGGTATTGCAAAGGGGAAAATAACGTTGCCTATCTATGCCACAATTTTAGATGCAGATTTTGTTAAACTAATACGTTTGCGCTGTGGACCAACACTATACATTGACGAAGGGGGTAGCAATAAAGATAACACCATTAAACAGTTACACAACATAACATAAATAATATCGATAGCAGCGTCCCTAGCAACCACCTTGGTAACAATGAAAACGTTCTATGGACACAATTTCCTGAAGTAATCTTCGTAATAACTAGCAAACTAAAGATCATGTACATCCACTGCACACATAATCTGAAATAACTCATATTTCTCGCATGAAATGACATCAAAACGCATTTTATTGGCCAAACTAACTAGAGAATAAAACGAAGTTCAGCCATGTTTTTTTTTTTCCGGAGGGAGAAATTAGAAGATCACGTGACATAGACGCCAGCCATTGGAATGAATGGGGAAAAAAAACTTAGCGATCTTACAATTTCAGAGGCGTTTTTGTAGAAATACTACGTCCCAAGTTGTGGACGAACGTAGTTATTACACGTTTTTTGTGAGACTGGGTTGGTCTAACTCATGGTCTAACTAACCTTATGTAACAGAAAATAAAATGGCAACAACAGGGCCTGGGAGCAATGGTCGCGTTAACCGAATACCCTCCCCCCCCGCCCCCGTCGGTGCGAGTGATTGACGAGTTGTGTACAGACTCGACGGGTAATAATGGATTATGACGGAAATGTTGCAATCCTGTCCGTCAAAATGACTGACAACGAAAAAGTCTAAAGCCACCACTGCTTGGGAGAAAGAAACAATGTGATATTTGAGCCCATTTTTGCTACAACGAGGCGGAGAAAAAAAGCGAATGTATTGTTTCATCAGAAGGGAAGCAATGTGGCCATAACACAGCTGGTAAAAACACCACAAACCTGACCAGACACTCTGCAAAGCTGCATTCTTAATCATTCAACCTGTGTTTTTCATCAAATAAGGACAAGATATAATCTTATTGTGAAATAAGTTTGACTAAAATGACAAATTATTGGTTTTGGCTTGATTAGTTTGACTGAAATGTTCTATATATATGGGCTCAGAACAGTCTCATAATACACACACGCACACAGAAGGATTCACACTTGTATTTCATGATCCGCAAAAGGATTCACACTTGTGTTTTTCAATGCGCACACAAATGTGTTCCGTTTCATATACATGTAAATAAAATCCAAATACAGAACAAAGTTTTACATATTTATTTTTGATCCTCACATATTTGTTTTCCGTTTAAAACCTCTGAACCTGCAAACACAAACCACTTTCTGTGCACGGATCGCTGTGCATTCCTGTGTGGGTTTTTTGAGACTCCCCTGACGGTCAGCCGATTTGTACTTGTAATCTTTTCTATCTATAGCTAATCAAATGTCTCCTCAATTCTAATCCAATCACATGAGCGCGCCCCCACAAGAGTAGATTTCTTGCGTTCATGACGTAGCGCTTCATGTAGGCCTACACATTTTGCGCAGTCCGGAGCTGACAGGTCCATGGAGCCTGCCTGCAGGCGCTAATCTCAGGAAACCTCCACTCTCAGTGCATTGCCACTTTCCGAACAGGAAATACACGCAAATACAAGCCTTTATATTATTAAGGTACAGCGCCACTTTCCGAACCATTGATGAATGCTTGTGTGTACACAAAAACGGGAGGCAAAACCGTTTTAAATGTGTGTTTCCTGTATGGCGAATACAGCTGCTTTATTTGTGTCTGTATGAAGTTGTTGTGAGTGTGGAGGGAGCAGCTACAGGTTAGCTTAGCCTAATCGATCAGTGCATTACGAAGCCAGTGCCTGTCAACAGGGGGGAGCCCCGCCGGTCATTATCGGCCGATATTCACTCTTAATAGTTTGATCGGTGCTCTCTATAAAGGCCGATCAGGTGAGCTGGATCTGATCGATATGGACATAAACGCGAGTGAAGTATAACCGGACGCGAGAGAGAGATCAGATCAGCTGCTGAGTCTGACGGAGACACGCAGCTCTGCATGATCACCTGAAGCTCCGCCCTCTGTTTAGCGAGCTGACCAGACAGGGCAAAATGTGCATATGAAGTGTCATGAACGCAATAAATTATACCCTCGTGGGTGCGCGCTCATGTGATTGGCTTAGAATTGAGGAGACATCTGATTGGCTATAGATAGAACAAATTACAAGTACGAATCGGGTGAGCGTCAGGGGAGTCTCAAAAGACCCACACACGAATGCACAACGATCCATGCACAGAAAGCGGTTTGTGTTTGCAGGTTCAGGGGATTTAAATGGAAAACAAATATGTGAGGATCAAAAATACATATGTAAAACTTTTTTCTGTATTTGGATTTATTTACATGTATATGAAACAGAACACATTTGTGTGTGCATTGAAAAACACAAGTGTGGATCCGGAAATACAAGTGTGAATCCTTCTGTGTGCATGTGTGTATTATGAGACTGTTCTGAGCCCATATATATAATCTGATGACTAAAAAAGACTCAACAGTTTTCATTGACAAAAAGTAGACTAAAATAATTAGTTTTTTTTTACTAAAATAAGATTAAAATGCTCAGACTTTTAGTCGACTAAATCTTGACTAAATAAAAACAGGATGAAGGTGACTAAATCTAAAAAGGAAATTTAACACAGGACTATGACTAAAACTAAATAAAAAAATAGCTGACGAAATTAACACTACTTCTGTGTCTGTGGGTGTAAACAGCAGTCTTTGGTGGGCTATGAGGGAACAGTCCATGTGGAGAGGATAATCTATTGTCTGGCAATGATCATGAGATTGCCATAACTACCGCAGGAGAAAAATTGGTATTGAATGCGTTTCATCTTTAAGAGTGTGAAGTTCAGGGACCAAAGAACAGCTAATACACAACTTACTTTTGTAGGTTTTCCATTGGTGGCACATCAGAACCATAATGTTGGTGCTCTCTCTTTATTTAGGTCTGTTATCAAAACATTTTGTCTAATAAGTCTTGGGTCTATTCTGATCATCATCTTTCATTCTCACAAACAGGGTTCAGGTAGGTTTATACAAAAGTCAGTTTTACGAGTTGTTTACCTCATATGTCAAAAAGTTCACAGCAACGTGGTCGATATGTGTGTAATCTTGCTATAGCCTAGTCATGACAATCATGACGTTGGACCGATTTGCATGTTGATACCTTTCAACAGTGAGTGTTTTCCATCAATCCATCTTCTCCCCCAAACGTTCCTTTCCCTGGCCACATCAACCAGCTCTGACTGGGGAATCCCAAGGCGCTCCCAGGCCAGCGAAGAGATATAATCCCTCCACCTGGTCCTAGGTCTATTCCCAGCTGGACGTGCCTGGAACACCTCCCTAGGGAGGCGCCCAGGTGGCATCCTTACTAGGTGCCCGAACCACCTCAACTGGCTCCTTTCGACGCGAAGGAGGAGTGGTTCAACTCCGAGTCCCTGCCGGATGACTGAACTTCTCACCTTATCCCTAAGGGAGACACCAGCCACCCTGCGGAGAAAAATCATCCGGCCCATCTCACGCTCCATTGTTCTCTCACTCAAGAACAAGACCCAGAGAAACTTGAATTCCTTCACTTGGTGTAAGGACTCATTCCCTACTTGGAGTGGACAGTCCATCGGTTTCCTGCTGAAAACCATGGCCTCAGATTTGGAGGTGCTGATCCTCATCCCAGCCGCATCACACTCGGTTGTGAACCGATCCAGTGAATGCTGAAGGTCGCAGACCGATGAAGCCATTAGAACCACATCATCTGCAAAAAGCAGTGGTGCCATCCTTAGTCCACCGAACTGCAGACCCCCTCCCCCATGACTACGCCTCGAAATCTGATCCATGTATATTACAAACAGGATTGGTGACAAAGCACAGCCCTGGCGGAGGCCAACACTCACCGGAAATGGGTCCGACTTACTGCCGAGGACCCGGACACAGCTCTCGCTTTGGGAGTACAGAGATTGGATGGCCCTGAGTAGAGACCCCCTCACCCCATACTCCCGCAGCACCTCCCACAGTAACTCCCTGGGAACTCGGTCATACGCCTTCTCCAAGTCTACAAAATACATGTAGACCGGATAAGCATACTCCCAGGCCCCCTCCAGGATCCTTGCGAGAGTAAAAAGCTGATCCGTCGTTCCAAGACCAGGACGGAATCCGCATTGTTCCCCCTCAATCTGAGGTTCGACAATCGGCCTGACCCTCCTTTTGAGTACCTTACCTCGAGTGAGTGTTTTTTCTTTTGATAATGGACACTATAGCACCTTTCACACCAACGCGGTCCCAGGGCCGGCTCGGAGCTAGAGCCTGATAAGCACAGTTTTTTCCTGTTCACACCGCGGCGGAGCAAAAGTTGTAACAAGCAGTAGCGCTGAGCAAATTGACTTGAACGCAACCACACACAAAAAACTCACAGAATCACACTAACCAGACTTAGTGTAATTCTGTTTTATTTGTACCTTACCTTGACCATCCGTTCGCTGTCATTGATCATTGTGGAGAGCAGGCAGACGTTTTGTTTTGTATTTTAGCAGCTATCGGATGGAATCAATACATGGGCTGCACAGGTTGTCATGACTCATGTCCGACTATCACAAGTAGAATCATAATGAAAAATACGCCGATAAAATGTGCCTGTAGAAAACGGCTTACAATAAGATAGCAACAAGTAGTCAAGATAGTCAGTTTAGCTGTGGTTGCTACGCTAACATCACCCATTTTATACCAAAGAAACTTTCTTAACAGCGTTGTGATGCCAAACAGTGGGCAGCACTTGCTTGGGGAGAAAATCAGCGACGTAAACGGTGACCTCATGACGCAGCACCAGTCGGGCTCTGGGCGGTGTGAGCAAAACGGGGGCTTAAAAGAAAAAACGGTTCCGAACCAGAAGAGTGCAAGCATGGAGCTAGAACGGGAACCGCATTGGTGTGAAAGGGGCATTAGTTCCCCCGAACTCTTTAGTCCCTGGAACTGTCCTAGTAGATCGCATTCTCACCGGAATAAGTACCAGAGGAAGGATTAGGCAAATTAAGCCGCTGACCTCACTTCTTCTTCTTCTGCTTTGGGTTTACTGGCAGGCCGCAAACAACTTCACGGCGTATGCTGCCACCCGGAGTCCCGGAGTCCCCCGGAGTTGGGGACTGGCTTCAGTCGAAGCTGCTGGGTCGCGTCTTCCGAGTAAATCGGCAGAAGCGCCGACACCTCCTCATCACTCCACCACTCCCATTTTTTCTTTTGTGTTGCCATAAGTTAGTCTCTCTCCGTTGCTTCGCTGGGCTAATGCTAATGCGAGCAAATAAAATGGCAGCTTCACAAAACTTTTCGGAGTTTTACGGGGAGTGGTTTGCAATTCGCCCAGCCAATCAGAAAGTTTTAGTGTGGCCGACACACCCACAAACCATTTTCTCCCCAGGAAAGTACCACCTCTCTAGCAGGGACTATCTGGGGGTGAAAAGGTTTGCGTGAACTAGGGACTAGTTCCAGATCTTTTTGGTGTGAAACCAAATCTCCCCCCCCTATCGGCCTAGTTCGGGGGGAAAAGTACTCCGGTGTGAAAGTGCCTAATACTTTATCATACATGGTAGTCCTTTTGAAACCTCCCTAGCTTCAAATACCAAGAACTTGGTATCCAAAGCCTAGGACGCAAACATACCTTATCCTATTCTGCCAACAATCGCACACATTTACTTTAACGGCCCGTCCACACAGCGGCGTGTGTTGACGCTTCACCATTCACTTTGAATTGGGTGACGTCACTTTTTGCCGAACTGCATTTTGGGAAGCGTCGCGTTGCTGGCGTTGCTCGCTTCAAAAGTTCAGCAATGTTCAACTTTTGGCGCCTCGGCAGAACCGTCAGCCAATGAAATCCCGTTTATTCAAATCTGCCAGTACAAGCGCTAGCCAATCAAACCGCGTGTATGCTGGGAGAGACTATGCAGTTCATTTCCTCATATTCCCCAAAAATGTATTATAGCGGTAGTGAATCACCCGGTGCTGTACGATCAGTCTCTGTTCATCTATCAGGATATAAACCGGAGGAGCCAGGCATGGTGGGCGGTGGCAGAGACAGTGGGTGAAACTGGTAGGTTTTCGCCTGTTTGGGGATTTTATATCCAGTTTACTTCGTTTTAAAATTGCTATTGCTTTGTATGTCGGGGGCGGGAGATTCATGTGATTGGTTTTTGGTCGCGTTGCTCGCAAAAAATCCCCAAGCTTCAGATGCGCCCACCACCAAGCGTCAACGCACGCCGCTGTGTGGACGGGCCGCAAATGTACCTACAACCAACTTTTCTCATAACCTCTGAAAATAGTGAATTGCTACCCGCAGAGGATATTAGTGTCAAATAAAAAGTGGGTCCTCTCTTGCTCACTTCCAAACCTGCCATTATAACCATGCCATGACCAGCAAGACTTCCCCTTCTCTTCATCTAACGAGAATGTTTTTATAATATGAAATAATAATGACCTATTTCAGCCGTATAATGGTGATGCAGGAGTGAAAGAAAACTCTTAAGGAGACGGCAGCGGAAATGTAGTGGTGTCTATTAAAAATCACATTTAAAGAAGTGTGTTTGTGGGGGTAAAAGGGTTTGAAATAATAGGTTTGCTTTCTCCTGATTGGCTGACTGCGTGCCAGTTTGGCGAGGTCTCGTTATTAAAGATGGCATATGCAGCCGACGGGTCCCTCAGAGTAATGTGAACTTCTGCAGCCTGTCTCCCCAGACTCACCCCCCCGATACCCCCGCTCCACCCGCCTTCCTCCCACTGGTGTTAAAAGAAATCTTTATTGTCAGTCACATATCCTATTCACTTTGTTCACCTGCACTGACAACCCTTAGCTGTGTGTGAGAGAAGAGTGTGTACAGGTGAGTGTATCCATCCATGCATGTGTGGATTTCACACGCTAGAAAAAGGGTGTGAGAATGCAGCGTTTTTGTATGTTGGTGTGTGTACGCATGTGTGTGCCCATTGCATAAAGTAGCCCACCACCCCATCGCCTCCCTTTTCTCCTGGATGTCGGTATCCCTGAGTTTCTAAATGCTCCCTCATTAGTTGAAATATGTTTGAAACCTCAGAGTGAGAAGCTGGTAACGAAGTGGTGCCGGCTCCATCCCTCTATCTCCAACTGGCTGACAGGTGGGGAGAACGAGGGGTGGGGTTGGGAAAGGCTGTTTGATTTGAGGATGAGGGATTTACTGAGGGGAGGAGGAGGAAGAGGAAGCAAGGGAGGAAAGAATGTGGGAGTAGGACCACAGTGATGTGGAGGGGTGGGTAGTGGGGGGGTGTCACCAAGCTTTGCGGAGTCTCTCCACCCCGGAAAGCCTTCATGTGACTCTGTGACTGCAGCACCTCGATTGGAGAAGGATGACAAGTCCTAGTAAATTATTTATCCAGCTCAGCCAGCAAGGGTGCCCACGCTTCATTATACCTGATTGGCTCCTTAATGGGTGGAATCATCTGAAGGAGCAGGGCACAGATGTCCTCCTGAAGAATACGCACACTTTCTGATCTTTCCCTGTGTAATGGGGAGGAAGAGACCAAAGTCCAGACTCTCTTCTTTGAAATAAGCGGCAGTGGTGTGGCGGCCGGCTGAGTTTTTAATGATGGGGCTCCTTTAGCTAAATCTCTACTGCAAACGTACTGCTGACAGTTCAGCCCAGAGATAGCGCATGGTTTCTTGTCAACTTATTAACTGCGCCCTTTATTTAAATGATTTCTTTGCTGTCAACAGTTTAAGGACATTTCTTCTCTGAATACATTTGCTTTGAACATCTTCCTGCCGTGATATTAAACTACTTTGCTCCTAATGTGGTGTGAATATCTTTGAAAGGCAAGTGTCAACAAAATAGCAGCAAAATAATTGCACTAAGTGCAGCAAATCTAAACTCATGGAGGAGTTGTGATTGGCATCCCGTCAGTGAGGAAACCTCTCAGTAATTGCTTTACTCCAGGTGAGGCAGTGGGATCTGCTACTTGTTTATGGAGATGGAAGTATCAAAATCCTCCAGGTGACGAGCTAAAACGGCTGGCATACAATCTGTCGGCTGTCTCGTGACCCCAGACGTAGAAGCTGATAAGAGGCACGTGAGCCAGAAAGCTACCTGGGAGTGATAAAGGGAGATTTAAGACTGCACATCAGGCAAATGGAAACTTTGCATCTTATCCTTATCCGCTGCTGTTTTTCTCAAAGGGGAGAGATAAGAGTTAATGCTTGGAAGGACTGATTATATCCTAAAATAAACAAATATGTACAGCCATATCTATCAAGCCATGACAACACCTTTACCTCCACCACCACTCCAATGTGCCGTACGGACTGTGTGCATGCACTAACTAATTCAAACATTTCAACATTATCTCCTGACTATGGGAAGGAAGGGGCTGATAATGTTGAAATGTTTGAATTAGTTAGTCTGGCACCACCAAATAACTTTAAATTGATTTCCCCATTGAAACACACTGAACTGTAACCAGACATGTCAAACTACAAAGTGCATCAGCTCATCTTGTTTCATTTTAAAACTATTTGAAAATGAATTAAATTACAGGGTCATAGTTATAATAATTCCTTCTAAAGTCAGGTGATTCTTATTTGCTTTAGCTTAATATACCCAAGGTAATAGAATGAGGGTGCATTCACACCTATAGTCCGCTTCTCTGGTGCGCACCAGACCACAGTTTGTTGCATTGTTTCGGTTTGCATTCACACGGGCAAAACTAAAACGGACTATAAACTTTAAACACAAGTTATGTGCACGGAAATGTTGTTCAACCATTGGTCAGACATTATGGGGGTAAAAACGCAAATCCCGGCAATTTCTACCGGAGCCTCCGGTGCCATGGAGCATCGGCACTTTCGGCAGGTTATTCTCATGCTGCTGTTAATCTGGAGATCAACAGACACTAGCGGCCCGCGAATATGATTAAATAATCAGAAAATGTCCGTTAAAAAAACATTATAACACATATAATGAGAGACGTTCTGCAGTAAGGAGGGGCGTTTCACCGACGACATGTGTTCTTACTTTTATGTAGCTGACGGAGAATTTTTACTTTACATGACACTGTTCAACACTTCATTCTGCTTCAGTCTTTAACAAAAGAACCAAGGATGTCTTGAAAGACTCTTTCGCTAAAGATTTTGAAGGCATCCGCGTTCTTGTGAAACGAAAATACTACGCTTCCTATGTTTTGGTGCGGACTGTGTTCACACCAGCAATGAACCGCTCCAGAGTTCGCAAGCAAGCGTTCCGAGACCACCTATTTTAGCAGACCAGAGTCCGGTTGTTTAATTCACTTAAGAGGTCTCGGACTGTGTTCACACCGACCCAAATGAACTGCACCAAGCGGCTAAACGCACCAGGGTTCGATTCAACCGGACTATAAAAGGCTGGTGTGAATGCGCCCTAAGTGAATAATTAAATGATATCAGTGAGGTATACAATATCCACCTTTCTGTATGGAAAACAGCTGATACAGTGCATACTCACAAACCACTAGCTAATCAAATTTTTCGTTTTTCTTTGTTTGTTGTTATAATGTGTTTATCTTTATAATAAGTAAATGGAGTTAAATAAACAAGTCGAACAAAATTGCATGTCTCCTAGAAGCGGGCTGATTTACAATTAACCTGATGACCAGGAGTGTGATACTATCTGTTAGCCTCAGGTAGCACAATGGATTAATCTATGTGATCCCAGAGAAATATGTGAAATGCCCAAACCCTCTTAATGGAAAACTTCACCCACAAACTGACCAACTGCTTTAATTCCTCACCCCATGTTCTCTTGAAATATTAAAGAAAACGTCAATTTTGTTCTCGTCCCATATGAATAAAGTAACTTTCATTGTGGAGGTTTGAGATAAACAAGATTTTATTCAGTAATTCAATGTAACACAGGTGAGTTATTATCATGAACATGTTAGGTTTAGGCAAACAACTTCTTTGTTAGGTTCATGAAAGGATAACGATTATGGTAAACAAGAAGGCTATGTTCGTAACGTGTAGCCCAACTGAAGTGCATCATTTAAAATAACAGTGTTGTCTTTCCATTGGCATTGTTTCTGAGGAGCTGGCAATTTCGTGCCACTATAATCTAGTTGCAACCTCAGTGAACCCGGAAATGTTGAGTACACCAAAGTTTTATATTAGAAATGTATAGTACGGGTCGCCAGCACATAGATACGGCCGGATGCTTACTTGCATGATGGTTTAACACTAGGACCACCAGAGGTCGCTGTATACCTAAAACCGCCAATGGGTAAAATGTACCCGCTATAGATTTTCAAGGTACAATGTTCTTTTAATTATCATACAGAACAGTGAGTTTTGATCGCACAGGGATGAAATGTATACCAATATAATCTGTGGACTCTCAGCTTTTCATATGATATAGGTTGTGCAGATAGCATGAAGTTTAAAATATCGCTAAGAGTGCTGATTTAAACGCTTGGTGTTAGACTTGTGTTTTGTTTAGGTACAAATCTCTCTATCTCTCTCTATCGATATATCTGTAATGTTCTGTTCTATGAACATATAATTGTCTACATAAATAGACGACGCGGACTACTTCTCTCATTCCGAGTGTCCATCTTTATTCAACTGGCACGTAACCTGCACACATGCATTACGTCCTCAACGCGAGCTCAGTCATCCAAGATCTTGTATTCTCCAAGATGTTACACTATCTATAACTATCTATCTGTCTATCTCTCTCTCTATCCATCTATCAATATATCTATCTATCTATCTCTCTCTCTCAATCTAAGGAACCGCAGTAGACAAAAGGCGTTGCTATAGCAACACGTTATGTTCACGCTGCATTTTCTTTGAGGTAAATATTACCCGCTGGCGGATATAGGTATAAATGGCATTTTTTTTGGCGATTTTTTCAATCTGACTTCATATTGACAATTCTTAACAACAGAGGGTGCTACATAACACACTTTCAGGAAAAGTCACGGACTGGGAGACTTTAATAGTTTATTGAACAAAAGTTATATACAATCAAAAAACAGCTGCGGGTAAAATGTACCCATTGGCGGTTCTAGTGTTAACCAGAAAGTGGCTATGTTTGTTCTTTCGGTGGACTGATTTTGACTACTAGTGTGGACAATTGTTTTTCAAATAAACAAGGATTCTGTCCAATCCAAATGATCCAGAGTTCCCTAAATCTTCAAATATTGACCGAATATTCATCAAAATCATTCCACCGGGAGTACAAATATGGACATGTTTAGGTTAAAACTGAGATTTTTGATCCTGTAAATGTCAGGAATGGACTCAGCATCCTCAATAACCCTCCAAACCACTCCAAAACTGTCCAAATTAGCCAAGCAATTTTTTAACTATTGTCCACATACAGTGACGGCCGGCCCATAGGGGCGCTAGTGGCGCCGCCCCACCTCTTCCCACATTACAAATTAAAAAAATATATATATATATATATATATATTTTCTTTTTTAATTTGAATTTGTAATGAACAAGGTAAATATTATATAATTGGTATCAGTAAAATGTATAATCTACAATAAAATCTCGTTTAAAATGGTGTTACGATGTCTAAAGTTACTGATAAGTCACATGTTTCCTGCCTGGCCTTGCCCGTGTATCATTACCCTCTCTCGTCTGGGCGCTAAGAGAGGAGCCCTCAACCAGTGCAGCAGCAGCCACTAACAGCTGACTGTTGCTATCTGTAAGCTATGGCTCCGAAACATAATTTCAGCCAATCAGCGGCTTCAAATCTGATGCGCCTGGTGCAGGGTTATGGCTAGAAAGGATCCGTGTAAAACTCTTGCGAGAGTTTGCGAGTCACGTTGCTGAATGTTTACGTTTGACAGGCAGCCTTTCAGTTACGATCGTTAACATCAGTGGGCCAGAACAAAATGATGGTGAGAAGCTAAACTATCTATTAATTATGTCAATTACAGGGAGTGTGATTGTAACTGTGTGTGTTACTCGCTGGATGCAAAGAGGTAAACACTGTCTTTTGTTTCCCATGCTAGCTCTTCAAACAGCCGGGGACAGATACCTATGTGCCCGTACACACACACACACACACACACACACACACACACACACACACACACACACACACACACACACACACACACACACACACACACACACACACACACACACACACACACACACACACACACACACACACACACACATATTATTGTAGTTGAGTTTTGACAGCATCCATCAAACTAGATGTTTTGCCTTAATGGTCTGTTTTCTAATATTTCTGTGTTTCTGAACCACTTCTGTGTCTGCATATAATGTTCATATTTAGTCTCCTCAGGGTTCCCGCGGGGTCTTAACAAGTCTTACATTTGATAATCTGAATGTAAGGCCTTAAAAAGGTCTTAAATATGAACAAAAAAATAAGAAAGGTCTTAAATATGATTTAGAAGGCCTTAAAAATGATCAGATTTGAAAGGTACTTCTGTGTTGCGACAGCGTCTAAATGTGTTTTGGGGGAAATGTCCGGGCTGCAAAGTAAACAGTACGGTAAAAGCTTTTCAGTTCCCCCCAACAATTTGTATTGAATTAAATCAACATGGAACCAGTAATCACTAGCTTTGTTTCCCCCGGCCCCTTATTGGAGAACACCCAGCTAATAACCTAGCAACCAAGCTTCAGCTTGCGGCAGTCAGAAGCTCATGTATCTTTGAATCTACTTACAAATTAATATGGGGAAGGTTCAGTTCAACCTTATTTGGTTGGAAAAGATCTAATTTAGTGCTTGGTTGAAACCAGTGGAGGGGAACGTGTTTGAAGCCCGCCGCACAATTTGCAAAAGAAATAAGCGTTTGTTTTGCTAATGTAGCGTTAGCTAGTGGAGCGTTAGCTAGTGTTAGAAATTAAAATCAATGTTTTAATGGGGAAATGTAGTTTAAACATGCCGTCAGTTTTAATGCAGTTTTACACTGAAAAACCAGAAATTCTTGTGCACAACCAGCTGTTAAGCTTTATTCTGAAACTCTTTCATCTCCGGTTGGCAGTTAGCATGTGGTAAATTTACAATTTCCTAAAGAGGTGAATTTAGTAGCGAAATGATATGGAGTGGTGCAAACCGAAGCCTACTGATTTAACACTACAACTATAGATGTCGAGATACTACCATGCTGAATATTAAATGAAGGTACAGTTTATTTGAATACATTATTGTTTACAGACGAGAGTAGCATGTGACAACATCCGGAATGACCGGAAACCAAACCAGCCGAGAAGTATTTTTTAGAGTATTGATTACAGCGTTTAGAATGTGTTACATGAAAAGTGATGAAAGAGAATATGAGGAGAAAAGGCGTGTTAAGCATACAGTATATTGAATGTGAACAGAACCAATCCTCTGTTTGAATGCAACAACGGACATTGGAGACGAGGCGAGCCGGCTGGCGGGGAGGAGCCAGCAGAGGATATATAACAGCACCGGACGAGGGATCGGGTCTCTTCTCTTCCCTAACGAGGAGCGGATCACAGCTGTTTGTCTGACTGAACAATATCATGCTTGTGACCAACCCGCACCTTTTTTAATTAAAGTACCCAATTGAACTTTCACAGAGACTCCATTTAGTCTCCTTTTTAAGCTTCTCTCCTGGACGGGAGAATAACGAACACAGTTTACACTAGTGCAGCAGCTCCCGCAACAACACCGGTGGACCTCCGGGCTACGTTTGGGTCTACGTCAACCCTAAAAGCGGAGGTGCTGTAGACGCTAAATACCTTAGCTAAACACCAATCATACAACAGCAACGATGAAATAGTGTAGCCAATTTAATTTAAGGGGTAATTTCTCAAAATGTTCCCCGTGTGGTTTATTCACCATTACAATAGCCCCACCTAAAATAATGTCCACCAGCCGCCACTGTCCCCATACGTTATAATGGAAATTCATTATAATAACGCAGCTTATGCAAATTGTGAAATAGTGCAAAATTGCCCAATATAATCAAATTAGCATTCAGCCGTTTCTATGTGCTGAGGACCCCTACTATACATTTCTATCATAAAAATGTGGTGTACTAAACATTTTCGGTTTCACAATAGGACTCTATGAGCTGGCAACTAGGCTACTACTATAATCCTGTTTTTAAAAGAGGTTTTGGTCATTTCACGTAAGGCTGTGAGATGATGCTGAGATACAGTGTGCACACTGCTCAGATTCCACAGACAGTATAAAGTGTGGAAACAGTGTAACTGTACGACAGTGTATGTCTCAGTTAGAGGACATAGAGGGCTCTGCTCTTGAAATAATCAAGCGTTCCTCTCTTGTCTGGCTCTTGTCAAGGCTGCTGGCAGCTTGACTCGCTTTCAGCAGGAGTTCACCGTTAGAGAAATGTGACCCTCCATTCCCCCCCCCCCCCCCCCCCCCCCCCTCTCTCTTTGTGCCAACCTTTCACTGGGTCGGCAGGCTAATTTTTTGCTTCAATGGCCAGCAGTCGCGATGTGTCACCTAATTCAACCTGGAATGGATACAGCTAGTATGCATGACACCACCGAGTGAATTGAAATGCTCCCGATTTCTGAGGTCTAAAGGTTGGCAAGTATGTGTAAAGGGAATCTCAGTGAGTGCTGAACTGATTTGAATATACGTACAACCAAGTGTGACACGGCCAGTTGGGTCTAACAACAATGATGCTGAAAACTGAAAAAGGAGCCCCCATTTAGTAAATGCTGAGTCACCTTTTCAGCAACAACCATACTAACTAGCAGGTTCCAATTTAATCTAATGATTTAAAACTTCCTAAAAACCTTGGCCAAAGATCGATATGATTAATTTCAGCTACCTAGCTTGATAGCTAGCATGGAGAGGTATTTTCAATGATAGCATTTTAGCGGTTAGATCAACTGCATGCATTAACTGAGAGCCCTGCAAGTAACACTTGGCATTATTGAATTTGCTGGGAAATGCATTCTTTTTTTTAGTCGTATTTATTTATTCATTTATTAAAGGCCATGTAATGCATCTAACACAGGTGTTTTTTAACATGTAGTTTAGATATCACCAGAATAAAAATAAATAAAAATGTTTAAAGTTTTGTCATAATTAAATGACATATACGTTAAAAACCGATGTTGGTTCCGAAGTTTGCCGAGTACGCCCCCGATCACTCCCGAACGAGCGTTGACGTCACACGTGGCAAACATTGCCATTTGATCAAATCAATCCAAATGGCAAGCAACGCGATAACTTCAGACAGCGACAGCGACAGCGACCATTCAAGCTCAGATTCGGTGGGTTATCTGGATTCAGTTACAGAAGTAGAGAGTGAACCAGCTAGCCTTTCACTTCAAGGCATCTTGCCTTATAAGTACGAGCCTCCTGCCCAGCAATCGAACAACGAGGCAGAAACTTGTGAAAGAGAAGCGGATTCCGCAGCCGGCGAGACTCGAGTCGGCAATACTGAATGGTAAATTCTGTTTTATTTAATTTGACCTGCACTAAATGTCGATCTTAATTTGTCATCTGTTCCTCACACGTCTGGCAGATATTGTTTTGTTTTTTAATGTTATGTACAATATTCAGGTGTACATGTCAATGCTGTGAAAGCATGCCCACTGCAGATGAATGTGTATGCTGCAGAGAGATCTGGCAGGTGATGGAACAAATAGACAGTTTGCAACCTACTGACCAGATAGCAGAGTCCTGCATCGGGTCGGGTATCCGCGGGTACCCGACGGGTGACCCGCAAAAAAGGTGATTTGCGGGTGGTATTTTTACCAATTAACGCTTTTTTCCGGGTTCGCTTCTGGGTAAAACAAAGATGATGCGGGTCCGGTTGCGGGTGTTGGATAATAAATATATTTAAACAATAATAATTTAGTTTAATGTTTAAATCCTCAGACCTCTCCTCCGCGGTACCGAACATAATCATAACCTCTGCAGTGCATCTATCTGCTGCTGAGCGCACCACATTCTGGATGGCTGAGGTGAAGCTCTCTATAGCGGAGAATACAGCATTTTCAATAACTCTTCCTCAAGAGCGAAATCCAACGTCTGGGAGGCTTTTGGTGTCATCCTAGATGGAGAAGATAAACAACATCCCAGGCTTTTTGAGCCAAATATGCAACTGCGTGTGTTAATAATTGCACGTTGTCACTGCTTATATATATGCGGGTTCGGGTCGGGTTGCGGATCTTGTGCCGGCGGGTCGGGTCGGGTTGCGGAACTAATTGGCAATATGTGCGGGTAGCGGGGCGGGTTCGGTACTGCACGTCACGGGTGCGGGGCGGGAGCGGGTCTTGAAAATCAGACCCGTGCAGGACTCTGCCAGATAGAAGACACCGACGAGAAACCAAGGTGCATTATTAGCCACCCAGGCTTTAAAGAAGGCTGTCTCAGTGTTTGGACACTGAAAATAGCGTATCTTCAATACAAACAACAACACAGAGCAGTTGATGGCCCACTACACCAGTAAGTAAATATTGATTGACCCAACTGCCTATTGCAGCTTTGCTTTCATATAATACTTTTAGTCGCTACAGATATGGTACACTTTTAAAGATACCATTAAACTCTTTCAAGCAGTCAAAAACAGCTTGGCTTTTATTTTTTCTGTGTATGCAAGTTCAATGTATGCTTGGGAAAAGAAACAACTACACATGTGAGGAAATATGATTTATGATTCTTTCAAGCAGTCATGTATAACCTCATATTTATTTTGTACAAGTAAAATACAAATATCATGTTATAAGCCAATTTGTAACCATTGCTACATAATAGTACTACATAACATTTTATTTTTCTCCAAATATATTTATAATCTGTATACTTTTTTTTCATTAGGAAGTATCGATATACAGCTTATCGACAGTTTGTACGTTGGTGCTGGGGTGTACTCGGCCCAAAAATCAGAGTCCCGCTGCCTGCATGTGCTGTAACCGAGATACGGAAGACTTACCCTGAGCCGGGAGGCCGCTATCAGGGATTTCAATGGCCAAATCTGTAATTTGACATAAGTCATGCAGCTGAACTGGTTAAAATGGTTTCGCATGATGTAAATAATTTACAAAGTACATCATTTACAATATTATTTTTCCAAAGAAACATGTAAATATAACAACATTTTCCAAATCGCAAATTTGTAAGATTGTATTAATTTACTGTTTGATAAATAAAAAAGGGTTCTTTTGTAAACTTTTCACTTGTAACATTTTATCTTTATTGCAGTGTACATTAGTCTATTTTGGTATATGTGCGAGCCCACAAATAATTAAAACTGGTAAAAATAATAAAGATATTCAGACGTAATTCATTTTTGGCCTTACTTATTTCACTTCAACTTTTATATATTTCAGTCACTAGGCAAGTTCACTGTACTCTGGTGACATTTAGCTCAAGCTGGCATAACACCTGTAGTAACTTAATTCTGACCCGAGTTTTGTGCACAATCTTCCAGCACCCATGATCAATGTTTATAGCAATCAGGAAACATTCACAGCTCACAACTACATATCGCTTCCCCATCATGAATTGTTAGATAAAAAAAGTTTAGCGAGGTCCGGTTACACATATGTTGAGCGAAAATAGCGGAAGGATACAAAACAAACAATCCAGACGAGGCTGGTGTTTGCCACGTGTGACGTCACACAGCTGGGTTAATGGCTGGCAAGCTTTTTGCTACCGGAGCGGAATAACACGGGAAAGTGGCACACATTTCATGTTATTTGGGAGGTATTTATGGAAAGAATCATTGATGTTGATATGTCAAATGAAACAGTGGAAAGTGATGAAGCGATTTATTAACAAAGAATAACATTTATTTTGGACATTACATGGACTTTAAGGACAATGCCCATGCATATTTACAGTACCTATTGATCAACTGATACATCTGAATCTGTGTGGAGATATTATTACAGCAGGATAAACCAAATGATCCACACACTCAAAAAAATAACTGATTGGATGAACTCAATTCAATTGTGGGCAGGATTTCCATCCAATAAATATTCGTAGCCCCAACTGAAACTAAAAACATCCATTTAATAAAATTGAATTGAGTTAGTCGAAATCATTTTTATCAAATAAAGCTGAAATAAAATTATTACGTTAAGTAAATTAAATGAATTTACATTTGTCCAACTCAAACTAATATAATTAATTGGTAAATAAATAATGTAAAAATATAATTATTTTTCACTTTCTCCCCCATTAAGACACTCATGAGACAAAACCTAGTTGAGATATTTTTATTGAAAATTCTCAGATAACAATTACACCTTGAGGTGGATAGCCAATCCTCACTTTACTTGTGTAAACAGTGTCAAAGTTCTCTGTCAGAGTTATTTGTCTGTCTGCATTTCTTTTTTTATAAAACATATCAATATACAGACTGAGCAGGAGATAAAAGCAACTCAGAAAAATAATAATAATGCCAATCATGGATGAGGAAGGTGACAGTAATCCTCAATTCAACATCAATATTTATATACACATCTCAATATTAGCTCTACTTGAAAACACAGAGCAAGATGTAAACATATTTTTTTTAAAGAACATTTTTAAAGTGGTGCAAATAGCACTCCCGTAACAGTGCCGAAACTGGTGAAAAATGAACACCCAGCTATTCTAGATCTCCAAGTGCCACAAACAACAAAGACACTATAAAAAGGTGGATGCTTTGCACTGCTCTCCAAACAGGGAATATCATTGGGTGGTTTTGATATATAAAAGAGCGCACTGCACAAACCCTACAGTATATTTGGTAATTGAATAAGTGTAGTGTAGCCATTTGCTTTGAACCTACAATTACAAAAAAGCTAAATATTTGTTAAGGAAACTTGACAATACACTTGTTCACCTCTTATGCAAACAACTTGATTTTCAGCTGCTGTATTTTTGCATTCAGCTTGTGCCCATCCAAGTTCATTACGATCTTCTGTAGAAACTCAAAGGTGTACTTCAGGTTGTCCGGGTAGCTGAGATCAAGGGCATAAATGATCCCCAAGAGCATGATGAGTCCCACAATGACGCTGCCTACGTTTTCCATGACTTTAATGCCTTCGATAACAATTCCCACGTCCTCTGGCCCCCCATCCCCATTTCTTCGGATCGTGTAAATCCCCATGACTGTGTTGGAAATGTCCCTCTCTGCATCGTCAGCGGCGGAGGCCTGAAAACAACACAAACACGTATGTTAAGTAAAAAGCTGAACCCCACAAACAGAAAACTGTATGAAATATAAATAAGCATTCTTAAACCATCAACTGCAGTTTAGAGAAGCAGATTTGCTTCTGTTTGGCTCGCCTAATTGACCAATACTGCTTTAAACTGAGATAAGGACCTCCAACCTTATCAACATACAGAGCCTGAAATACAGAAATAAATAGTTGTACAAAAATGTAGAAAAAATTAAATCTAATAAAGATAGTTATCCATGTATGTCCTGTTTGCTTATCAACTTTTACTTATTTATTCATACATTTACCTATTTATTTCTATATTTATTATTTTATTCATGTATTTATTTCAGGATCTATTTATTATTTTATTTATTTACTCCTGTAATAATTTAAATATGTATTTCTGTATTTATTAATCCATTCACCTACTTATTTCTATATGTATTTCAATATGTATTTATTCGAGAATGTATTTATTTCAGCATGTATTTATTCATTTCTGTATTAATTGATACGTTTATTTATTGCCATATTTATTTATTTATGCATTTACCTACTTATTTCTACATTTATTTATTCTTAAATGTATTTATTTATGCATTTATTTATTATTTATCCCTGAATTAATGTATACATTTATTTATTCATTAATATCCATATTTATTTATTTATTTCCTTATTTATTCCTGTATTTATTTTTTCATTTATTTATTGATAATAATAATTTTAATTTTTATAGTGCCTTTCAAGAGACCCAAGGACCTTTACCATGGGAAACAAAACAACAAAATAATAATAGTCACAAGGATACACAGGTTAGATACCTAAGTAATACACACAAGCGAGAAGTTGACATTATAGACATCTAGCCTTGGGTATGAATGGTGGTGTGCCATAGGATGTTCTCATTATAAATACATGCCATGGTATTAATAAATTAGGGTAACACTGTTCAACGCTACATGGGAAAAATATTGTATAAACTTACCAGATACTCCTTGAAGAACGAGTCTGGATCTTCAGTTAGGTATATTACAAGGCTTCTCAGGATGCACTCCCTCCTGGTGTTGATGTTGTCACACTAAAGCAGAAGCAGGGTCGACAAATCAGGACAGAATTTAGTTAATGTGGGTGCGACAGAGCGGTTGTCTGAAGACCAGAAAGGTCAAATCAGTCGAAATGTCCCTAAGCAGGAAATGGTATCTGACGAAAAAAAGATTGGGGGGGGGCTCTGCAGCAGCACGTTAAACCGTGTGCGACCGTTATTAACATTTTCACAGAACAGAAGACACTTACTGGAGCCCGCTGCACTGTAGGCCAACGCTGTAAATACTTCTGTATAAATTAGCTCCTGTCTCTTTAGCTTTATTACAAGTTGACGGGAGTTCTGCGTTAGCTTTAGCATTAGCCATTGTGTTGAGTGTGGAGACGATATAAGGGGACTGCGGGAGAATAACCCAAATCTAACAAATTCAAAGTGATGACTCTTTTTCTAAAGGTTTACCTCAAGTACGAGCAAAAAGTATGCAGCATTAAAACTACTCTGAGAAGTCAAATGGAATCAAATAAGTAACTTAGGCCTACGTTTCTGCACAATTGTGGGTGCCTGCTTGTGAGTGAGGTTACCCATAAAAGACTCAGCACATATATTATCTCATTATTTAGATTAAATATTTGGCAGTAAAAAAAAGACCACTGCCTAAACTCAACTGAACTCCTACAGTCCTCCTCTGCCTGCCTGCGCTAAGGCCAGAAGAGATGGACAGACCTGAGCATTATGATAGAAAATGGCGGCGCTTACCTCATGCACTTTAATTACTCTTTGCATTTTTTTGGTTGGATATAAACTCAATTTTGGTGTACTGTGTTCAATGAAAATAACATTAAATCTAATATAATACAATCCACTGATCTACATTATCCAGCAGGTATTCAATGCTACCCACATGTAGCAAGCTAGCTTCTAGCTACCAGTTATCTGGCTAGCCATAGCTAGCTTGCCGTTTACAACTAAAAACGGAGCAAAATATAACACAGTGGTTTCAAATATTCTTGTCGATATTACTGTATGAAAAGGCATTACTTGGAAACAGGGTACGTTCTAAACTACTAGAGACTACTAGAAAACTACTAAAATACTTACCAAAGAATAGACTTTCCCCAGTCAGTTTCCACAGTCAGTGTCAGAGAAAAGGAGGCAAAAGACAGAACGGATGTGCGCATGCGCAAAGGGGATGTGCAAAGGGGCGGTCCCCAGATGAAAACAATTCATTTAGAGTTCATCTGTCCTAAATACATTTAATAAGTGAATTGATTAAACTAATTTGTGTTACAGTAATGAACTATACTTAGGTTTATTTCTTAATTAAAAATATTTAATAAAGCGAACATTTGTATATTGTGTCAAGTCTAAGAAGGGCTTGAATCGTTTTTATGAGTGCATGATCAAAGATATTTACACATGTAGCAAGCTGCTGCTGAGAAAATGTAAGAAATGATTGAACACTTAACATGGGATCTATTATGTTTTTTTATTCTCCACAATTCTCTGATAGTTGCTGATCAGAACACAACTGGCTCTTTTTCAAGCCCACTGCTAACTGCCATGAGATCGTAGGTTCCTTCAGGATGTTGGCATTATTGCCCTAAGTGCTGATTAAAAAATGTGCATTCTATGCTGCATAGAATAATTGTTATTGTAATTTCTGTTAAGTCAGCTACAGTATGTGTCATTTAACACATGTAGGGAATATATATCAAATATTTTCTGTCACATAGAAATTATGGTAAACCATCATATACCAGCAAAGATAATTCAGCAAGTTAACATTTGGACTGGCATTCTGATCCAGGCATTAAAGGTCACCTATTATGCAAAATGCACTTTTTGATGTCTTTTATACATAAATATGTGCCCCCGGTGTGTAAGGAGACTCAAAGTGTCAGAAAATACAACCCTCTCTCTTTTTCTCCTTACCCACATCTCTAAAAACGGGTGTACAACGGAGCTGATCCAGATTTGCTGCGGTCATGGCGACATTACTAAAATGTGGGCTGGCTTTACGTTGAACTTCTGGCAACGTCCCAACCTATCGTCCCCCATCATCAGATAGAGAAAGCGTTTGAGCTCCATACTGTTTCAGAAATAATCCTTGATGTGGTTTGGAACATAAAAAGGCGTTTAATCACGGCAGCATTTAGCTGAGTTTCTGCTGGTAGACAGCCTTCTCTTCACAGAGATCACTGCTTGCATGCGGACACTCCAAAGGGGCGTGGCAAGGAGCAGCTCCAAAGGGGCGTGGCCAGCAGTAGCTTGGTTACATTTAAAGGACCAGACCCAGAATCAGCACTTTAGTAACAGGGCTGAAATAGAGGTGTATGAGGCAGGCATGCTACAATGGGTGATCTGTTTGAGCAAAACACTTCAGAGACATGTTTTGTATAGACATGGCCTTATATAATATATTGTTCAAATATAGCATAATAGGGTAGCTTTAAGATACTAGTTGGATTCATCGCACTTGCATGAAAGCTTGCTTCTTCTAACTAGATCAGACCTTTTGAACATTATTTAGGGCAGACTTGCCTGTTTTTGCAATGTTCTTCATCTGGGAATCCTAATGTGGACACATCTACCTTTATGTTTCGTTACATCTGTTTGCAGTATCTGAATCCCATCAAACCTCATTGAAAATCAAACAGCTATTGAGTGTTCCTTCTTCTTTATTTCCACTATTACAATCAGTTTGACTATGAATTATAATCCCATAAAGCCTCAGAGAACATGAATACGGATGCTTCATGTGAACCAACAAAAACAGACGGAGGAGGAAATGTATTTAGACAAATTACTTTAGACTTTTCGGAAATATGTTTCCTCACAGTAACACTTTGTGTCGCCGCTGGCTGCACTGAAACAATAGGACTTCAGCCATGAATGACTGAATGGTCTTTGTGCATTTAAACAGCCCACAATATGACAGGAAGGACTGATTGGTTATTGCTGCTGCTCTAAATCTGAGCGTGCACAGCCAGCGAGGATCACCTTCAAAAAGCATTTTGCTTTCTTTGTGGGCTGAGTTTAGTGGTTAGTACAAACACATCCTCCTTTTTTGTTTTATGGACAAGTTGAGCTCTCATAAAGACCTTCGATGATTCTTATATTGAAGAGGGAGGCTGGTGATTAAAGAGAGGAGAGGAACAGAAATTGAATCTTCTTCAAGATGGCGTTGCCTGGTCAGGTTTTTAGAGGCATTTTGGTCATTTAATGAGCCAAGTGCTTCATAAAATTAGATGCTAAGCCCTGTATATTGGCAAATAAACACATAATTTGCACCAATGAGGTTTGTTTTAACTTTTCTCCTGCCGCTTGAAACTATTAGGAGGTCTCTCTGTCCCTGTGCTCTCTGCAGCTTGAGGCTTTATGCTAGATTATTTTACTATTACTAATAATATTGCGATTGTGTGTGTATATTCAAAGTTACGTTTGCAGTTTTGTACTGGAGAGAAGAAAAAGCCAGGTCTCACTTTGAACATGCTGGTATGTGGACCATGAGTAGAGAGTGCTTTTTGTTAAATCTGCAGAATAGAGAAAAGGTTATTGTAAAGTAGAAAGTAGTTCTAATGTAAACCAAGCACAGTGTGTTCTGTAGATTATCCAGAAGACACACTTTCTGTAAAGAGTTTATTTTTGTATTAATATAGCATTGCAGTAACACGATTCACATCCATTGAACCTTGTCCCCTTAAATCAGGGGAAGAAATCTAGACGAAAAATAATTAAACAAACGAGTATCGGTTTTTCCTGGCCAAGGACAGGTTACTTGAACACAACACGAGCCTAACGTGTCATCACGTGGTATATGTCTCGTCTGAAAGGGGTGTAGAGTTCTGACGGACAGCACCGGAACGCGTCTCCGGCACTTCAAAAATTGTAATACACATAAGGAGCTGTATACATGCCGCAGTTTTTGCGTGGCTGTGTCTTTAGTTGTAAGCCCAGTGGCGATCTGTTCATCTGCCATGCTGATCATACAGTCAATAACGCCATCGAAAATAATATGCTACATTACTGTCACAATTTCAGTTTTGTCTGTCTTGTCATGGTTTTATTTTGAGATTCTGTTCTCCCCGTGTCTTGTCTTCCTTCCTGTGTTTGCCCTCCTGTGTCTGATTGTCTCATTCTTCTTCTTCTTCTTCTTCTTCTTCTTCTTCTTCTTCTTCTTCTTCTTCTTCTTCTCTTTAATGGCGAATTGCTTCGACTTGGAGCATATATCGCCACCTACTGTTGAGTTATTAAATGTTCATACTAAATCCTTGTCCTCAGACCAGTGTTTTTGAGGAATTTGAAGATCAGCTTGTTTGCTTCATTTCTTGATTTACTTTCGTATATTGACTTGAAATCCATGTCTTTGACGTTGAGTTGCTCCAGTGCAGTTTTAGGAATGAATCTTTGTCTGTTATAATCCGGGCAGCTAAAAAATACATGATGTATTGTCTCTGGTTGTTGGCAACCATCACAATTGCCATTTGGATGTTTTCCAATCAGATACAGTGATGAGTTTAATCTTGAGTGTCCAAATGTTATCCTGCTGTTAATGCTCTGTTCTCTTCTACTACTCCCCCAAGTGCTTCCTGTTCCTACTTCCCTTTGTATCTGGCATAAATGTGTTCCTTTTGTGTTACTGTCCCATAGTTTTTGCCATTGTTGCTTGATAACCACTTTTGTAAAAGATTTGACTTCTGCTTTACTGATGGGTACCATAATATCAATCTGTTTTGCTTTCAAACCACATTTTGCCAGTTGATCCACTACTTCATTCCCTCTAATACCCACATGCGCTGGAAGCCACACAAATTGCACAACAATTCCCAGATGAACTAACCTAAACATGATGTGTAAAATGTCATGTAAAATATCCTGACGACATTCTGAAGATAAGTTGTTTATACTCTCCAGAGCTTCACTGGAGTCAGAGCAAATGACCACTCGCATTGGCTGTATTTCCTCTACCCACTGAAATGCTAGAGAGATAGCCATCATCTCTACTGTATATACTGCAATGTGATCACTTGTACGCTTTCCCACTTTGACTTTTAACTCAGGAACATAAAATGCACAACTAGCTAGACCATTTTCTGGATTTTTGGATCCATCAGTAAATATTTGTATAAACTGCCAATATTGTTCATGGAGAACCCATGTTCACATAAGCCTGTACATTGATTTTGTTTTTCATTGATTGTAACCGTTTCAATAATGATAAATCTACTATAGGTTGAGGTAGCAACCATGGTGGAACAGCTGATAACAACACCGTTGGACTAATATTCCATTCTTTAACTTTGAATTCCTTACATATTTCCGAAACACAAAAACTAAAAAATTTTATTTTGTTACTTTCCCAACTTGTTTGTACAGTTTGTTTAGTAGGGTGAGTATCTTTATGACCCTGTAGATTTGCCCAGTAATTAACAATGAACTGTTTTCTCCTCAAAGAAATTGGTATTTCTCCGACCTCTACCTGAAGTGCCGACACTGGTGTAGATCTGACTGCCCCACAGCATATCCTTAGTGCTTGTGCCTGGACTCTATCTAATTTTCGAAGAGAAGAATATGCAGCTGAACCATACACTATTAGTCCGTATTCTATGGCTGATCTTATTAAGGCTGTGTATACATTCCTCAAAGCAGCTTTATCAGCCCCCCACTTAGTGCCTGCCAAGCACCTCATAACATTTAAAACCCTTTTACATTTATCTACTACTTTATCAATGTGAGTACTTCATGTGACTCTCTCGTCCAACCATATTCCCAGAAATGTAAATGTCTTCACTTTCTTTAGATCTTGTCCATAAAGTTTTAACCTGACCTCCTCACCTATCCTTTTCCTCGTAAAAAATAAAGTTTCAGTTTTTTCCACCGAAAATCTAAACCCCCATGTCAGAGACCAGCTTTCAATTTCCGTAATGGCTTCCTGAATCTTAGCTACAATATATTTTACATTTCTGCCCCTTTTCCAAATAGCTCCATCATCTGCAAAAAGTGACTTACCAATATCAGATCCTACTTGTGTATATATATCATTGATCATAATAGAAAATAAAAGAGGACTGATGACACTCCCCTGTGGGGTTCCATTTTCAACTTCATGCCTTCGGGAATATGAATTGCCAACTCGGACTCTGATGGCACGGCCAAACAAAAAATCCATAATCCAATTATATACATTACCTCCCAGACCCATAATGTCCAGTTTTATTAATAATCCTTCCTTCCACATCATATCGTAAGCTTTTTCCACATCAAAGAATACAGCTACAACACACTCCTTGTTCGCTTGGGCTTTCCTGACTTCAGACTCTTGAATAGAAAAAGGTATATTTACAACACTCTGCGACGAATGTCTTTCTTCATATACATTAGGATGTTCATTTAACACTTCCTGCCTCCTGATCTTACCTTCTTCTGTCAAATTTTCCGAAGAATGAACTTTGACAACATTTCTAGCTAGAATTTCTGCCTTCTCCATAGCACCAGTGGCAATTTCCCCTCTATTCTCTAACACTGGCAGGTTACTCTGCTGTCTTATTCCCCTCATCTTCTTAACCATTCCCCATACTTTATCTAATGGTATAGTTCTCCCAATACTTGAACAGAATCCTCTCCAACACTCCCTTTTCCCTCTTTTAACAATGTTCCTAACCTGAGCCTGTGCCTTTTTATATTCTAATAAATTGTGTAATGAATGTGTCTTTCTTAGCTTTCCAAACAGCCTGATTTTGTTTCGGATTGCATCATTACAGTCTTTGTTCCACCACGGTACCATCTTAACACATTTACTAAGTTTACCAGTTTTATTCCCAATAGTTTGATTAGCGCTTTTAATTATATTTTTAGTACATTGCTCATTTATTTCATCAATACTTCCTGCCATATCAATCTGATCAAATTCATTATCACACAATTTAGCAAACATCTCCCAATTTGCTTTAGAAAAAGTCCATCTCATGATACCGTCTAGCTCAACCACATGACTTATATCAAACTTGATTATAATCGGAAGATGATCACTCCCAATACTGTTATTTGCCAATACTTCCCAACTACTACCAGAAGCTAATTCACTTGTTACAAGAGTTAGGTCGATCGCAGACTCTGTTCCATCTCTAAAATTGAGTCTTGTACCTTGCCCATTATTTAAACAAACTAATTCCTTTGCCTCCATTAAGTCCTCCACCACCTGTCCGTTGTAATCTGTTGATCTCCCTCCCCACATTGTATTATGTGCATTAAAATCACCACACCATATTAATTCATTTCCTTGGCAAAGACTGTCTAATTCCTCTATTTTGAGTTTATTACATGGATTATAAAAATTCAGGACACTCATTTTCCTTTTATTAATCCAAACTTCTACACCCACAATTTCTAAATCATGACTGTTCTTAAATGTTAGTCTACAATAAGACATTACTTCTCTGATAAAGATTGCACATCCCCCTCCCTGGCCATCATTTCTATCTTGTCTTATAGCAGTATATCCCCCAATTATGAAGTCCAAATGAGTCTTCAGCCATGTTTCTTGAAAACAAATAACGTCTGGTTTTTCTTTTAACTGATATATATAGGTCTTGAATTCTTGTCCATTTACAATAAGGCTTCTAGCATTCCATTGCAGAATGAGAAAAACCATTAATCTATTCACTAATCTGTTAATCCTCATTATTGGTGGCTAGCATATCATGTATCATTTCAACGGTTATATCCTTTATCCCCCAAAAATTCACCTGCTGCTTCCACTATTGTTTTCAGTCTTGACCTGTTTTTTGTTTGTTGCAAAGCAACATTCACCACTTTTCCAATAAATGCCACAAATGTGTATGTATTAACAATCAATGCATCCTCTCCTATCACACAATTATGTGAACACTTTGTGGAGCTTTCCTTTGCCTGTGGGAGTTTGGGAAAATCTTTTGAAGAGAACATACTTGCTGCTACTTGAGATTTCCTAGCTATGTTTAGTGAAACCTGTCACGATTTTAGTTTTGTCTGTCTTGTCATGGTTTTATTCTGAAAATCTGTTCTCCCTGTGTCTTGTCTTCCTTCCTGTGTTTGCCCTCCTGTGTCTGATTGTGTTCACCTGTTGCCCTTGTGTTTCTGCCTCCCCTGCCCAGCTTTGTCTTGTCCTGTGATTACCCTTCTGTGCATTTAGTCTTGTCTTGTCCTGTGCTCCATGTCGATTCATTACCTTTCCTGTCACCCTCCATGTTTGACTGTCAGTTTTGTTTGGATGCTCATGCTACGGATTTATGGAAGTTAAGTTATGTCTTGTTTGTTTATCGTCTACAGCTTTTTGGTAAATAAAGCTCGCCTTTTGTTATTTTGTCTTTTTACAACTGCATTTCAGTCCTAAAAGTCCCAGGTCCTGACAATTACAGGTGTGTGTGTGTGTGTGTGTGTGTGTGTGTGTGTGTGTGTGTGTGTGTGTGTGTGTGTGTGTGTGTGTGTGTGTGTGTGTGTGTGTGTGTGTGTGTGTGTGTGTGTGTGTGTGTGTGTGTGTGTGTGTGTGTGTGTGTGTGTGTGTGTGTGTGTTGCAATGCAATGCTGCAGAGCCTACTCTCAGGGATTGCCGGGAACTTTCTTTGATTGTCTCTTCTTTCTTTACTTTCTTCTTTCTCTTTACTTCTTCTTCCTCATCCAATGTGTTCCGTCTCTTCCTCTTCACCTTCAAGCTGTCACCCCCCAGCTCCCATGATCGGGATCAGGGGGGGGCTTGTGTTGCGGTCGCCCTGTTTATGCAATCCCCCTTGTTTTGAAGTGACAGGCCAGGGATAGATATGCAATATTAAAGAGAGGCCTTATGAATTTTAGACATCTAATTAGTTGCTTCCCCGTGAACATATCGTGGCTCGCGGGGGCATGGAGCGCTCCGCCGGGGCCTCTCTGAAGTGCAGGGCAGAAAAAAGGGGCCCGCTGCCACCTCTAATGTATTCCCCTCTAATATAAGTAGTAATCATGGCACTAAGGTTAATTAATGGCCCTCCGAAGCTCTGCTTTCCTCAGAATAGCAGGCTGTGGTATCACCGGAGCACCAATTAAAGGCTTTTTTCTGCTCCTGTTTCAAATGTTAATGGCCACTGTTTCAGGGCCGCGGAGTGACGAGGAAGAGTTAAAGCGCTGAGGTGATCGTCGTAACACTTTATGGATGTTACACAGGCCAGCAGAAGTTTCTGCTCGGGGGCACGCAGCCACGCAACGGCCCAGACTGCCACACAGTATCAAGGTGCCCACATGTCTTTAAAACGATATCATCAAAAGTAAGCTAAAATAAGACTGTTTCAGAGGTTTAAAATGTGCTACAAAAATAGCACTGAATATAATGTTTGCTGCCTTATTAACCAAGATTTAAGAAGAAGGAATGAGGCCTACTTTATTAATCCCCTCGAGGGGAGGCAACCTGCGGCTCTTGACCCCCTCTGCAGTGCTCCCTGAAGCTTTGACAAAAATAAAACATGAAAATAAATTAGGGCTATTTTCTCTTTTTGAAAGTAACACACTTTTTTTTATTTGGAGTTTGAGGTGATACTATGACAATAACATTTGTAAAAGCTTTAATTGTTTGTCAACTTATATCTACAGCATTTCCCTGGAGGTCACAATCCAAGGCATTGAAAAACTTACCATGGATAAATACAAAAAAAGAAAAGTCATACAGGAAATATAGAGTATATTTCTGCAGGCATACATTGCGTTTTACTTAACACACAGCATTTAGTACTTTTTATTTTATCATTTTGAGGCAAAATAACAATAGACTTTCAGCCTTTATCTTAACAAAAATACACATTTTTGTGTGGTACTGTATAGAACTACTTTAAGCTTCAAATTATTGAACCAATCTATACCTAAAAGAATATAATTAATTATATCAAGATACTGTATTTAGAGACCAGTTAACCTTAGCTGACCTACTGGATCATGTGATCTACCTGCTAAACCCTTCTCTCTCCAGCTGTTTGGTACAGGAATGGTGTTGCTTCTACAATGTTCAAACATAAAAAACATCAGTTGTGTAAAACTATGTTGAAATACCATTTTATACTACATAGATACTTTACAACAACTGGCTCAGTTTACCCCCCAGCATGTGGCTCACTTTGCCCCTCAGCCACTTTTTGGAAATAAACTGATAGCTTAGTCCTTCATGCTAATCTTTATCTAAATGACTCACATGGTTTTACACCTTGCTAAACAACCAACATGTAGGATACATATTTTCAGACCTGGATTCATTCACTTTGACATAACACATCACATCATTAGAACAGCTAAAGAGTGACTGCAGGCTACTACGTTTTAACCACACACACACACACACACACACACACACACACACACACACACACACACACACACACACACACACACACACACACACACACACACACACACACACACACACACACACACACACACACACACACACACACACACACACACACACACACACACACACACACACACACCTCTACACACATTGAATACCTGACATGTATGTGACCTGAAAATGTACTTTATCAAGCAGAACATGGTTTATTGTGAAAAAAACACATTTACCACTTTACCATGTGCTTCTCTCCATCACAGCCAAATATAAATTATGGGTGCTTCCTGAATTTATGGTCACATGAGAACAAATGTGCAACGTTCCCTAGATAAACGGGGTGGGTCAACTTACCCACTGGCTCATCTTCCCCACTCTCCCCTATTTTGTGGCCGAGTGGGCAAAAGGTTGCTGACCCCTGCCCGAGGCAAAAATCAAGTACAAATAAAATTAAAGTAAATTCATGCACACACAGGACCTGTAGACATTAGGCCCGACACACGGGCACAAAACCAGGCATGGATGCAGAGCGTCAGACTGAAGGGGCTGGGGGCAGTTGGGGGTGCGGTGCTCGAGGACACCTCAGCACTGCCCAAGAGGAGAACTCTCCTAAGATAAGTTATAATAATGTCATCAGAGACACAAAAGACAAAGAGAAGCGGGAGTCTGGGAAATTGCAAAACATTTTACTGATGGAAAAATGCATCTCTCTAGACCTCTCAAACTCTCAAACTTTTTCAGTCATTCCCCACTTTGAACAGGTGGGCCTTTTCAAGCCCCACCTGTTCCTCATTGCTCCAATAAAATGGTAGGCCAAGCTTAAAATTGTCAAATGTATCTTTCTATAACATAGGTCTCCAACCTTTTTTTAGAGTGAGAGCTACTTTCAAAAAATAAAACAAATCGTGGGCTACTTTTTTTGTTTTTTTGCAGTGTATATTATTATATGCTGACCTTTAACCTTTGTGTGCTGTTTGGGTCTGTGGGACCCGTTTTCAGTGTTTACTAAAATAAAATGCATTCAATTTAATTATTTTAACCTGCTTTATTTGGGGGTGGACCTCACCTCCTCTAGGGGGGTCTGGGGGCATGCACACCCGGGAAGATGTTTTTTTAAAATGCTGAAGTGAAATGCATCAATCTGGTGCACTTTGAGAGCAAAATGAATTTATGGATACAGCTCTCAACACTCATATGAAAGGGAGCTGTATACTTTTCAATAATCCAAACATCTTTAGAATATGATCACAACCAATAACAAATCAATTCAACTTTTTTATTCTTTTCTTATGTTACCTAGTTAGCATTCTTTCTTTTTATTTATGCATATTTTATTAATCACTTCCCTTTTAAACTGGTTTTCTTTTTTTGTACTGTCCTATAGTACACATTGGAATGATTTCTTACTTTATTTTTTACAGCTATATTGAACAGATAAAGGTGTGCTCTCTCGCTCTCTCTCTGTCTCGCTTGCTGACAGAGGCTGTGTGCTGCTCCCTGGCGATGACGGCTTGCGTTAAAAAATAAACATAGGCCTATTTGTAAAGTGGGAGGACACAAACGGGATTTAGAAAAGTGTCACGGTTAAACTCCTTATGAAGTGGTGAGGTGCCGCTCCACATTGCTTTTCTTCCCGACTGCAACGCTGTTGTGTGTGTGTGTGAGAGCGTTTCACATGTGTGTATGAGAGATTTTTACATATGTCTGTAAATGATTTTGGTTTCAGTTGTGTGTGTGTGAGCAGGCTCGGATTTGGCCATCGGGAGATTCGGGACTTTTCCCAGTGGGCCGTTGGTGGGCTGCTGCCTTCGGTGGGCCGCTGGCTCTGGCATAGGTGGGGCGTGGACTTTCACAGCGCTGTACCGTACCCGCCGCCGCAAACATCCGCCGTTGCGAGGCTCCAGCGCAGCAGCGCTGTGAAAGTCCACCGCCATTGTGAGTATTCCGCTGTAGCCGTACGTCTACACTACAGGCATCAAAAAATGCTTTCAACGCTTCGCCCATTCACTTGAATGGGGTGACGTAGAAGATTTTTAATCTTCGCCGAACTGCATTGTGGGAAGCATGGCATGGCTTTGCAAGCATCACGAGCATCTATCGGCATCAAAAGTTGAACAATGTTCAACTTTTGAGCCTCGATGCTTGGCATCAGCCAATCAAATCCCGTTTATGCAAATCCCGCCAGTGCAAGCGCAGCCAATCAAACCGCGTGCAAGCTGGGAGAGCCAGACCGCAGTTCATTTCCTCATATTCCAAACGAGATATTACGGTAGCAAATCACCCGGTTCTTTACGACCGGAACTATTTACCGGGATACAAACCGGAGGAACCAGGCATGGAGGGAGGTGGCAGAGACAGTGGGTGAAACTGATAGTTTTTTCGCCTGTTTGGAGAGTTTATATCCAGTTTACTTCGTTTTAACATTGCTATTGCTTTGTATGTCGGGGGCGGGAGATTCATGTGATTGGTTGCTCGCAAAAAATTGCCAAGCTTCAGACACGCCCAGCTTCAAGATTTGTTCATGCCTGTAGTGTAGACGGGCCGTAACAGTCCACTACCCCCCGGGAGGACCCAGGTTCGATTCCGGCCTGAGGTCCGAAAAATGTATTGGAAAAAAATAAATAATAATCTCCCTTTCATCTCGTCCATTTGCGACCTACCTATCACACTTTGAGAAATGCTGCTCTAGCGGGTAGTGCAAACAAGAATTACAAAGTGTGAAACACTCTTTTACCAAAGAAAAAACGATTTAACATTTACAAAAACAAATTAACAAGTTGCGAAACACTTTTACAAAGCTAGAGACACATTTACATTTTATAAAACAAGATTACATTTTATAAAAACAATTACATTAGCGAAACACTTTTATGAGAACTGAGACAAATGCACAAGTCCCGAAACACTTTAACATTTGCGGAAACACTTTAACCAACGACAGAATCAAACCAGAAAGGCATTGTCCATCATACCAGAAGTGACGTGCAAGTGATTGACACAAACTTAAGTTTGTTTTGGCGAATAGACCACCGGTCTATGGATGGTATGAGTGTGTTTATGGTCCTTAAACATGTTTTGTCCGTTCTGTGGAAACCACCTGGGCCAAGTGACATGGTTTGGTCATCACAATATACTTTTTCGTGCGAAAGTTACCGGTTCACCAAGTAGGTAGTGGAGTTGTGTCTTTTACGCACCGCCTTCACTGTGTTTGCCTTCATTAGAAAAGCAAAAGACCGACTGCAGGCTGCTAAGTTTTAACCACACACACCTCCACACACACACATCGAACTGCCCGATTATTACGCCTTATTATTAGTTTTATGAAGGAGATGTCTGGTCACCAAGGCGCATGATGTGTGGGTGGCGCATGATGTGTGTGTGTGTGTGTGTGTGTGTGTGTGTGTGTGTGTGTGTGTGTGTGTGTGTGTGTGTGTGTGTGTGTGTGTGTGTGTGTGTGTGTGTGTGTGTGTGTGTGTGAGAGATATTATGATAGTATCTGTTCCGGTGCACTCCGACAGCACTGAGCACACGACATCGAGATTAAGATTAAACACATTTATTTCATTTGGGAACACAAACATATACCTATGGAGTTGGCCATTGTGTAAGTTACTGTTTCTGGTCATTTGAAAACAAATGCCGGTGTCTGACAAACACAGACAAACCGAACACATACACACAGAGCAAAGCTGAGTAGAGCACACACACATACACACACACACACACACACACACGCGCGCACGCACGCACGCACGCACACACACACACACACACACACACACACACACACACACACACACACACACACACACACATAATGCGCCTTGGTGATGTTAGAAATTAAAATCAATGTTGATATGGCGTAATTTGAATTAAATACACTGTATTTAATTTAAATCAGTTTTATTCTGAAAAAACGGAAGTTCACACTAACTATTAACTTAACACTTTTATTCTGAAAATTCTTCATTTCCGGTTAGCATTAGCATGTGGCGAAATGCTACGTTTTCAAACGGAGAATTGAAGGTGAAATGTTGTGATGTTGTACCCTAAACACACACGGTTTAACACTCATTTATTGACGCTGAAATCATGTTTATTAGGGAATGTTTAAATAACCACAGACACCAGAATGATGTAATCTAGCAACAGAAAAAGGCAGGAATTGCATTGGACCCGTCCCCCACGACGCCGGCCAATAGGAGAAGACCTCAGATGGCAACAGGAAGGGCAAGCCAAGAATCAGTAGGCTTGTTTGAGACAAGCGAAACCTGCGCAGAACTGCACAATTTCGATCAACGTCTTGCTAGTGCGTTGCATGATGGTTAGTCATTTTGTCCGACTTGCTCTGGAGGCTCGCCTACATGAGACGTTGAAATCTCGCGGGACAAAGACGCCCGCAGCCTTGAGAGCGACGCGAGGCGAGGCGCCGCAGTTCCTCTCCACGGGCTGCGGAAGCGAAATGCTTGATGGGAAACGACTCGCTGGTATCTCGAGCCAACCCAGTCTCATGGCATTTCGTGTTCACCAACAAGTTCTTTAATCTATTGATTCGTGTTCACCAACACGATTTTCTCCTTTTTTTCGTGTTGTACAGCACGATTTTAAAAGCAATGTATTTCTACTGGTAATGTGTTTCGTGCCTGCAGCACGTCTTTTTCTCCGGTCGGGTCGTGGAACACCAGAAGCTGTGTGGTTCATAAAAACATGTTTTTACTCAATATCAAGCCACAATTATTGCTTTTATTGTAAATCGTATAATTTCGGACTTTTGTTTCCGTCTGTGATGAAAATAAATGGGGCTCAGAGCCTCAGAATACTGAAATCTGTATTTTTAAATCTTTCCCTCTAATTTGTTATTCTTTTCAAAATAACACACTGTTATTTACTCACCAATAACACACAATTATCCTTGCTTTTATTTATTGGATTAATTCCATAATCTCTGGCTTTTTTGGCGTCCGTCAGGAACTGAATTTCAAAATAAAAATAACCGGAAACAGACGTAGGCCTATAGGAGTTTAGGATGGCCGATGACACTACACTACCCATAATCCCCAGCTATCGTTTAGGATTACAGTCCCCGTGATTAATCTTCAAGCGCTGGGATTGGATGTTGGAGTGGCAGTGCGCCAAGGTTACGCCGAGCGTCAAACAGCTGTTTGAAATGGAACGAAACCACGCCAGACTATCCAAAACTGGAATCAAACGCCCCCCCACCCAGAACTACACATGCTGGCTATTGTGTTTCGCAAAATGTTCCATGGGACGTCTCTACTGAACGTTTTCGTCTTTCCCACAATTAGAAGTTGCCAGTATTAAACACATTGGTGTTATCAAATGTAAAACATATAATTAATAAATGGTTGAAAATCGCTTGTGTCCATAATGCGCAGCATTAATATATACCCACGTGACAGATCATTGTTACTTTGTAATTCTACTCCACAATACAGAGGTTAACCTGATTGCCAAGTGCCAACAATCAGGAGAGATATTTGATAGTTGGTGCTTGAGAAGACTAAACATTTATCTGCAATTGACATGAATGGAAACGAGTAATAAAGTATATTCATTACTCGTTACTCTCTACTAATAGTTAATTAAAGACTGTATAATGGCTATTTTGCACATCCCTTTCAAGATTTCAAGATTTTCAAAGGTTATTGACTTATCATATACACAACTACGGTGTATGCAATGAATGAAAATCTTGGGTCACAGGTTCCTCAACAGCACATTACAAGACATCTATCAATATGTGTTTGTACCTCCACCATTAAACTTTCATATTCTGCACATTTCTTATAAGTATAAGTGAGTATAATTCATATGTATAATATCAGATAAAATAAGTGCTTCAACATAGTTAACATTGCAGGAAAGCAATATATTAGACGTTAAGTACTTTGTCAGGCTTAATATTTATCTGTAGTGTTAGAAATTAAAATCAATGTTTTGATGGTATAATGTAGCTTAAACATACCGTCAGTTCAAACGCTCTTTTATAGTGAAAAAACAGAAATTCTTGTGCACAAGCAGTTAAGCTTTTATTCTGAAAATCCTTCATCTACGGTTAGCATGTAGCATGTGGCTAATATACGATTTCCTAAAGAGGTGAATTGAGGAGCGAAATGACTTGGTGTGGTGAAAACCGAAACCTACTGATTTAACACTACAACGATAGATGTCGAGATATTACCATGCTGAATATTAAATGAAGGTACAGTTTATTTGAATACATTATTGTTTACAGACGAGTAGCATGTGACAACATCCGGAATGACCGGCAACCAAACGAGCCGAGAAGTATTGTTTAGAGTATTGATTACAGCGTTTAGAATGTGTTAAATGAAAAGTGATGAAAGAGAATATGAGGAGAAACGGCGTGTTAAGCATATATTGAATGTGAAAAGAACCTATCCTCTGTTTAAATGCAATAACGGACATTGGAGACGAGGTGAGCCGGCTGGCGGGGAGGAGCCAGCAGAGGATATATATAGCAGCGCCGGGGGAGAGATCCGCTGTCTTTCTTGCTCAGGAGAACCGGACCACAGCTGTTTGTCTGACGGAACAATATTCTGTCTGTAACACTACCGCGCCTTTTTTAATTAAAGTATCCCATTTGAATCTTTTCAGAGACTCCATTTGGTCTCATTTTAAAGCTTCTCTCCTGGACGCGAGAATAAAGAACACATTTTAACAGTAGATACCCCCAAAGTTTTTTTGTTATTTAAAAGAGGACGTTAATCTAAAGTATTATTTAATGTTTAAATAAAGGTTAATTCGTTTTTCTGTTTTGCACCTCCTCCTATTAATATCTTTGTACATCCTGCTCTAAACTGTTTTATTGTTGTTATTGAGATCACTTACAGTATCTTCTTGATTTTTTTATATTCTATATTTCTATCACAGACCTTCTACTTTCCCCCTATGAAAGTATGTACTCTTAATATTTTTGTAATCAAATATAACACATAAAAACAATAATTAAATAACGTGCTTTAATCACTAGGCGGTGCACACAAGGTACACACAGCTAATAACTTTGTATTATTAGTGTAAGACACTTGTGTATGTACAACATCTGACGATGTGTAGTTTTATTCATGTTTTCACATAATTTTATAGCATATTGCTATACTATTTCAGACTCAGTATTTAGCCTACATTCTCATATTCAAAGAAAATCAAAGTCCTTTTATATCAGCTGTGCACCGTTATGGTGTAAATATAACCTATCTACGAATTAGATCAAATATAAAAGTCAGCCGAATTAAGTTTGATACTGCAAGGAGACTTATTGTGTGAAGAGAAATTGAAGATGTTGTTTAATTGTTGATATATTTATGATCCACGTTAAGTATTCAGTTTCGGCGGCATTTCTTCCAGTTTTTCCAAAGGTCTTCTCATCAGGGCTCTATAAATAAAGAACTACGGCAGATCTGTAATATGTAATGCAGCCGAACCGTGTATTACAATGCCGTTATGTGATGACTTTCAAAGAGAAAAGCAAGAACACTCGGAATTAAGTATTATTTTATTCTTTTAAAATGTTTTCCGGATTTCATATCATATAAACACCAAATCCCAGCATGCATTGCGGCTAAACCATCCAATAAGCGAGCTTAAACCATAGCTGAGGATCTTGGGTAATCGCTCGAAATGCCTACGTCTGTTTCCGGTTATTTTTATTTTGAAATTCAGTTCCTGAAGGACGCCAATAAAGCCCGAGATTATGGAATTAAACCAATAAATAAAAGCAAGGATAATTGTGTGTTATTGGTGAGTAAATAACAGTGTGTTATTTTGAAAAGAATAACAAATTAGAAGAAAAAAAGATTTAAAAAATACAGATTTCAGTGTTCTGAGGCTCTGAGCCCCATTTATTTTCCTCACAGACGGAAACAAAAGTCCGAAATTATACGATTTAAAATAAAAGCAATAATTATGGCTTGATATTGGGTAAGAACATGTTTTTATGAACCACACAGCTTCCGTTCTTCCACGACCCGACCGGAGAAAAAGACGTGCTGCAGGCACGAAACACATTACCAGTAGAAATACATTGTTTTAAAAATCGTGCTGTGCAACACGAAAAAAAGGGAAAAATCGTGTTGGTGAACACGAATCAATAGATTAAAAATCGTGTTGGTGAACACGAAATGTCATGAGACTGGGTTGCTCGAACTGAGCGCTCATTGGTGGTTTTTACCAAGTGCTGGTGATGAAACACCAATTGGCTCGGCAAAAGTTTGTTGTTGTTTTGTGTCAGTTTTACGTCGCCCCCTCCATTAACATTTTTCATAATTGTTCCACAATGTTTATCATCATGAAATTAATATCTATGTTATACTATACTTGCACTGCTTACCGTTTTCATACTTTATATATCTTAGCATATTCATACACACTGTTTATACTGCTCACAGGCTGCTTTGTATATCTAGTGTATTCATACCCCTCCTCACTGTTTATTCATCATTCAATTCATTCTATATTTTATTCTGTAGATTGTGTACATTACTTTTCACTTTACTGCTTGTTGCACTCCTGGTTGGAAGCTAAACTGCATTTCGTTGTCTCAGTACCTGTAATATGTGTAATAACAATAAAGTTGAATCTAATCTTGAGCAGGAAAAAATGTATATATACTTAGTACTGTACATATCTGACATTAACGATTAAACACATGTGTGCATTCTTTATAAATGCAAACCGAGTCAAGCCGACTCCGGAGGTGGCGGTATGCACTTTAAAGTTGTTTGCAATCCGCCAAAAAACCGAGAGAAGAAGAAGAAGAAGGCAAAGAAGAAGGCGAAGAAGAAGAAGCCGACTCGAAGCTGTCCGACTTCAGACAAGCATTTTGAGACCTCCCCCGGCTGCGATCGGCTATTCTCGTCTACTTTCGAGGCGAGCCGCAACACGTCTCAAACAAGCCTGATCTCTTCTTCTCCTGACCTGGGCTGACCGGACATGGGGAGAGCGCCTCCTCTTGAAATGTCATTTGTACACCACCGCATCACCGGGGTTCTAGAATTACTACAGTGAAAGGACATTCATAAAACAAGTAATAAGGCGTAATAATTGGGCAGTTCGATGTTCGATGTGTGTGTGTGTGTGTGTGTGTGTGTGTGTGTGTGTGTGTGTGTGTGTGTGTGTGTGTGTGTGTGTGTGTGTGTGTGTGTGTGTGTGTGTGTGTGTGTGTGGGGGGGGGGGGGGGGGTGTGTGTGTGTGTGTGTGTGTGTGTGTGTGTGTGTGGGTGTGTGTGTAGAGGTGTGTGTGTGGAGGTGTGTGTGTGTGTGGTTAAACGAAGCAGCCTGCAGTTGCTCTTTAGCTGTTCTAATGAAGGTAAACACAGCGAAAGCGGTGCAAAGGCACAGCTCCACTTGGCGAACCGGTAACTTTCTCGTGCGCATGAGAACGTATCTCGTGCAGACGAGAAAGTATATCGTGATGAGCAAAACCGTGTCACTTGGCCCAGGTGGTTTCCACAGAACAGACAAAACATGTTTAACGACCATAAACACATTCGTACCGTCCATAGGTACCGGCGGTCTATTCGCAAAAACAAACTTAAGTTTGTGTCAATCACTTGCACGTCACTTCTGGTATAATGGGCATTCCCTTTCCGGTTTGATTCTCTAGTTTGTTAAAGTGTTTCGGCAAATGTTAAAGTGTTTCGGGACTTGTAAATTAAATAAACTGTTCTCGTAAAAGTTTTTCGCTAATGTAATTTTTTTTTATAAAATGTAAATTTGTCTCAAGCTTTGTTAAAGTATTTCACACTTTGTAATTCTCGTTTGCACTTCTCAGCCACCGTACTTTTCCATGCCTGGGTCACTGTGAACAGTCTGATCAGCAAATAATTGGTTGCCTATAGCATCCACATGCAGATATCTGTTTTGAGAGATTATTGCTACTGTACAGTGGGTTTATCAAAAGTTTCAGTGGAAGCACCTGCCTGTTTCTGCTGGATACGACTGATGAGATCGGCTGAGCAGAGTGCTGTTTTCTGGCTTGAAAAGAGAACAATTATCTTAAAGAGGCTAAAACTCTAAAAGGAGAGACCCTTTTCAAAGTAGAAATTGTTTGAACTCTAGTTCATAAAAATACATCCTGAAAGTGGAAACAAAATATATCCTGTGTTGGGCAGCGGTCTTCTGAAAAAAAAGTAGCTGGGTGTTGGTGCTGTAAAGGAGAAACTGTGGAAACACAGAGGGATTATACTCAAGCTTTTTTTGACAAGGTCAAAGGTAACTTCTTCCTTAACCTATTAAACCTAGGAGGACCCTAATCCGGGTAGTTTTTTCACAAAACTGTGTCTCAGGGCTTCTTAATATTTAAAAACCTATTAATGTGTCATACTCACTTAATGGTTAGAAACTCAGCTAACGGAAGATATGAATTTTTTTTACCGAAACAAAGCACAAGTCTCACAAGAAGCGTCTAAATTAGCCCTGAGCGAAAAAATGCTAACGCACATAGCACAGAACTCTAGGTAAAAATGCCCGTATTACTTATCGTAACTGCACATACAAGATATCCGATTAAAGCTGAGATTCCACAGATTCTATAGTTATTGGTATCATCACTGAGCAATCAGAATTTGCGACAGGGGAAGCAAACACAGACGTAGCATTACGGAGCATTCGCGGAGATATTCTCACTTTAGCTGTTGGTTTCTGAACAAAAGTCGTGTTCAATGGCATTAAAGCGATACAAATGCGGCTGAAGGTTAATCCATAGGTTAATCCAATGTGTCTCTTAATCTTAAAAAATTATTGATAATCCATCATTCAATTTTTATGTAAAAATCGTTGATTTAATATTAGCTGCTAATTGTATCGCAGCTTCCGGTTCTGGGGCATTCTGTCTGTGCAGCTCTCATTCACCAATGTCTAATGTTTAGATGGATTTTAGGAACTTCCCCTCGATTCTATTGGCTCTAACGATTAAAAAGAGATGTCGGAGACTTCAACCTCCAGACAGGGAAGATAGACGAACTAACATCTCTGTTAACCACCTTTGCTTTCTCACTGTCTCCATCCCCACCAACACATAACGCTGGCAATGTCCTTGATCTCATATCCTCAAGGAACTGCACTACTTCTAACCTCTCTGTAAACCCGCTTCACACATCCGATCACTTCTTTATTTCATTCTCTCTACCCCTTTCCAAACATAACAACCTAATCTCTTCTAACTCTGCACCAGTCCGCCGCAACCTCCGTTCCCTCTCCCCCTCTACATTGCCTCATCGGTGCTCTCAGCCCTCCCTTCCTCTGATTCGTTCCAACTCCTGCCTCCAAACTTGGCTGCAGAAACTCTCCTCTCTACTCTCTCATCCTCTCTGGACTCTCTCTGTCCTCTCACATCTCGGCCGGCTCGTCAGTCCCCTCCTGCTCCCTGGCTAAATGACGCACTCCGTGCTAATAGAACCATCCTTCGGGCAGCAGAGCGGAAATGGTGGAAATCCAAACACCATGACGACCTCCTAACCTATCAGGCTCTCCTCTCCTCTTTCTCTGCTTCCATCTCTCAGGCAAAAAGCACTTTCTTTCAAGATAAGATCCAATCTTCCTATTCCAATCCCAAAAAACTATTTTCTATCTTCTCCACCCTCTTGGACCCCCCCAAAGCCCTTCCCCCCTCCTCCCTTCTGTCAAACGACTTTGTTAACCACTTTGAAAAAAAGGTTGATGATATTCGCTCTTCTTTTTCTGACTCACCTTTAATCACCGCTGGGTCACCAGACCCACCTTTCACCCACACACTGACCTCCTTCTCCCCTCTCTCTCCAAGTGAGGTTCTTACCCTCATTACCTCTGCCCGTCCTACCACCTGTCCTCTGGACCCTATCCCCTCAAACCTCCTTCAGACTATCGCTCATGATATTTTACCGTTTCTCACCCATTTCATCAACACTTCTCTAACTTCTGGTCACTTTCCAAACAGTCTCAAGGAGGCAAGAGTAAACCCTCTCCTAAAGAAACCCACTCTCAACCCGTCTGATGTTATAAACTACAGGCCTGTCTCTCTCCTCCTGTTCCTGTCTAAAACACTTGAACGCGCTGTCTTTAAACAACTCTCCTGTTATCTCCATCAGAACAACCTTCTGGATCCACACCAGTCTGGTTTCAAGGCAGGTAACTCAACAGAAACTGCCCTCCTTGCTGTCTCTGAAGAACTGCACACTGCTAAAGCAGCCTCCCTCTCCTCTGTCATCATCCTTCTGGACCTGTCTGCTGCATTCGACACGGTGAATCATCAGATCCTCCTTGACACTCTCCAAGAACTTGGAGTTTCAGGCACTGCACTTTCCCTCCTCACCTCATACCTCAAAGACCGCACCTACAGGGTTACTTGGAGAGGGTCTGAGTCCGACCCTTGTCAATTCACTACAGGGGTCCCTCAGGGCTCTGTTCTTGGTCCCCTCCTCTTCTCCTTGTACACAAACTCACTCGGGTCTGTCATTAGCCCGCATGGTTTTCCATACCACTGCTACGCTGACGACACCCAACTAATTCTGTCCTTTCCCCGCTCAGAGACCCAGGTCGTCGCACGCATCTCTGCTTGCCTAGCAGACATCTCTCTGGATGTCTGCTCATCACCTCAAGCTCGACAAGACTGAACTGCTTTTCCTTCCGGGAAAAGATTGTCCCACTCTTGACCTAACAATCAACATCGGCACCTCTGTTGTTTCCCCGACTCAGACTGCAAGGAATCTGGGTGTGGTCCTAGATAACAAACTGTCCTTCACTGCAAACATTGCTGCAACAACCCGCTGCTGCAGATACACACTTTACAACATCAGGAGGATACGTCCCCAGCTGACCCAGACATCAGCGCAGTTTCTGGTCCAGGCTCTCTTCATCTCAGGCCTAGACTACTGCAACTCCCTCCTGGCTGGTCTACCTGCATGTGCCATCCGACCTCTGCAGCTCATCCAGAATGCAGCGGCTCGTCTGGTCTTCAACCTTCCTAAATTCTCCCACACCACACCACTCCTCCGCTCCCTTCACTGGCTTCCAGTAACTGCTAGAATCCACTTCAAGACACTGGTACTTGCGTACCATGCTGCGAAGGGATCTGGCCCTTCCTACATCCAGGACATGGTTAAACCGTACACCCCAGCACGTGCACTCCGCTCTGCATCGGCCAAACAGCTCGCTGCACCCGCACTGCGAGGGGGACCCAAGTTCCCGTCAGCAAAAACACGTGGGTTTGCTATCCTGGCTCCAAAATGGTGGAATGAGCTCCCCATTGAAATCAGGACAGCAGAAAGCTTACACATATTTTGGCGCAAACTGAAAACTCATCCCTTTAGACTCCACTTCCAGCGATAGAATTACTAACAAAGCACTTATATACTAATAAAGGGCTGGCTTATCTAAAGCCAGTTGAGTAGCACTTGAAATGTTTGGCTCTATGAAACCTGATGTACTTATATGATTCTGTTTTCTTCAAGGTTGTATCTTCCTGGTCGAATGCACTTATTGTAAGTCGCTTTGGATAAAAGCGTCAGCTAAATGCAATGTAATGTAATGTAAAATGCAATGTAATGTAATCAATCATCAAAATCGAACGAGGGGAGCCAGAGATATGGAAAATGCACCCAAATGACCGCAGAGGTGTTTTTTTTCTAAACCTCTAAAAAGGTCACATTTCACTTGTTTTGCATCAATCTTGATACAGGGTACTTATTATGCGTTAAAAGCTTTTAGTCTACTATCCCATCCTTCAAGGGTGTTTTTCACTATAAGTAAGTACTATGTTCAATCTGAATTTACATATATTTAAAAAAATATCTAGATTAATTCTGACCTTTTTTACATCCAACTCACAGGTTTATCATTGCTTTGAGAAAAAAGATTATTAATTTACCGCTTTTAGAAGGGAAGATATAGTCATTTGTTCTGGGAATGTCAGAAACTGCACAGTACTCTGTCAACCTCTCTGGGTAAAAAAAGGTAAGAGGAAAACACACACACACACACACACACACACACCCACACACACACACACACACACACACACACACACACACACACACACACACACACACACACACACACACACACACACACACACACACACACACACACACACACACACACACGCACACACACACACACACACACACGCATGTCACTCACAGCTCAGCTCACAGTGCACATAATGATGAAGTGACCAAAGGAAAGAGTGTGTTTGTGTGTGTGGGACCTCTGCACCTCTTTGATGTGAAGGTGTCAGCGACTCCCTCGGCCGTCTTCTTCTTCTCTCTGATGTCCCTCTCCTCTATGTGCCTCTATGTCTCTCGTCCGCTGCCCTTTGTTCATATTTTATCCCATACAGTCAGTTCAGCTGCGGTATGATAGGCCCACGAAGGCTTCTGTTTAACACTCAAACATTGTGTGTGTGTGTGTGTGTGTGTGTGTGTGTGTGTGTGTGTGTGTGTTAGGGGTTTCACAACTACCAATATTTACTAGTCGACTAGTTTTTCAAATAGTAGTCGACTAGTCGACTAGTCGTTACGTCATAATAGAGACACACAAAGAGAGGTTTACAACTGTATTTTCTATTGGAACTCATACAGTAACATTAAACACTGCATTTTAATTTGTGTTACATGGCTGAGTAAATAACAAACACTGGACTCACCAAAATCGACCGCAAAAAACTCTTGTTTACATAAATGCCACGTAAATCCAGTGCGCAACAGCGCATTGTGCAACACTTTATTCGCTGTCCTCCACGATAACGTCCACCTTTCCATATTTTTGGTTTGAACACCAACGCATCGACATGTGAGGGAAGGAGGCTTGACCGCTTTCGGGTGACAGTGTTGCCTGCCAGGGAAAAAACCCTCTCACTCGGGGTGCTTGTGGCTGGAATAGCCAGGTAGCTCCTCGAAAGCGGGGGAAGCGGTGCACGTTTTCTGCCCACCACTCCAGTGGATTATCCATTGTGGGGATATGCGGTGTCCGCTGGCAGTAATCCCGTAGCTCATCATCCGCATCACTGTTGACCCGTGTTTTCTTGCTGTTCGTTTGCCTCTGTTCAGTGCTGACGCTGGTCCGTTGCTCACTGGTGCTAGCTTTACTGCTAGTGCTAGCTGTCGGCAGCGGGTGTTTCATCTTCAGATGGTTGCGCATAGCAGATGCATTTGTATTGTACTTCGGTACAGCTGTACACAACTGACACTTCACTGTGGAGTTGGTTACATCTTCGTTGAAGTACTGCCATACATAAGAATGTCGGACGTGTTTTGTAGCATTTTGCAGCACCTCGTTTACCTCCATTTTTTTCCACGACTAGTCGACTAGGGCCTACAGCGCCGACTAGTGGTAAAGGTAGTCGACTAGTCGAGTAGTCGATTAGTTGGTGAAACCCCTAGTGTGTGTGTGTGTGTGTGTGTGTGTGTGTGTGTGTGTGTGTGTGTGTGTGTGTGTGTGTGTGTGTGTGTGTGTGTGTGTGTGTGTGTGTGTGTGTGTGTGTGTGTGTGTGTGTGTGTGTGTGTGCGTGTGTGTGAGACACAGAATGAGAGAGAAGTGAGTGTTAGGATTAACATAAAATGTGTATCTGACTTAATATGCTTAGAGTGCCTGACTTTCATCAGTCACAGTGACAATAAAAATGTCTGAACCTGTGATGGTGAATACAATTAACACAAACAAAACTTTTTACCTTTTTAGGCTACAGGAAAATGTGTCAAATTAACATGTTGACATCTTTTAGAAGGATTATAATTGTTTTAATACAATTTTAGCCAGATTGGCCTATATTGAAGAGGGACAGTAAATGTTTGAGATTGGAACCTGGGTCCTCTGCTTGGAACTGAGTCCCAACACACGGGCAGCCAACTCCACCAGAGGCCTGTACTATGAAGCTGGTTCAACCTAACCTGGATATGTTTGAGTTAGCAGGTTGGCCTAATCCAAAACATACGCGCTGTCGCTAAACGGTACTACGACGCGGGTTATCAAGTGGATCGCTCAAGCCAGCCGTGTCCTATCTAGTTAGGTGCGCGTTCAAATGAAAGGGGTGGTATTTGGAGCATTCAACCAATCACAAACATGGAGAAGCATACTGACAGCGCAGCGTCATTTTACTGAATGAAAAGTCAACTATAATATTAGACATATGAAGAAGTTAAACTTTAAACATCCATGACTTAAACACTTTATCCAGGATCAAAGTCACATAGCTGCACCTGCAAGGTGAATACAGCTGGTAAAAGAAAAAGTATTTGAATGCGTACATTAACAGGTTTATGATATCACTGCCCCGTCTAAGACACGAGTGGATCTGATTTTAATTACATTTGTCTCAAGTGTTTCGTCAACTTAAGGTGTTGCTTAAAATAATACTTCTGCATACAGTATGTGACACTGTGAGTGTTGCACGGCCAGATACTGCTCAGCTGACTCAGATAAGGAAATATATGATACATTATGATGTGATATACCGCGGACTATACTTAATGTTACTTTGATCCGGTTACTTATGTTGTGGCAGATATTTAAGTAAGCTTTCTTAACGCTAATATTATAATAGTCAGATTGCTCTGAAGATGGGAGGTGATATTCTATTAATGTTCACGTTCACACAGTCGGTGATTTTTGCCGGCCGTCTTTCCTGCAACGGCAGCTTTTTTGTATTTCCTTTCATATGACTTGATCGCTTTAAACTCCGCACACTGAGCTCTGATTGGTCACCAGGCAGTGCTTTCACTGAGTTGAGCTCTTAGCCTGCAACCTAACCTGCTCTGGGGCAGGTTAGCCACACAGCATAAGTTACCTGGAGATCTAGCCTGCTAAAAAGAGAACCAGCTTCGTAGGACCGTAAACCCAGAGTTTTCCCTGAAGTTAGCCGGCTAAGCGAAAATCCTGCTTCGTAGTATACCCCCCAGGTGAGCTATACGGCGGCTCAGAAAGATTATTATTTAAACAAAATGTTTTGGGCAAAGCAAACATTTTTCTTTGTCATTGGTGATTTGACTATGAAATCATGTGAATTCCATTACAATCACAAAGGATTTAATTTAGAGTGAACAGGGAGCAGTACTAAATGTAAAGACGGATAGGCTCCACTGTCAGAAATTGAGATATGGCAATAATTGCTACTTTGCTTTAGGTTACTTACTTTTTACTTTAGGATTACTTATCCACTAATAACACATGTTATTCATACTAGGAAATATAAAGAAAGTACACGTTCCTTCTTAGCTAGAATGACCAGACTGTCAGGGCTGAGTGTAGTGAGATTTAAATGAACATTTAGCTTAACTTGGTAAGCACAATATTTATGTGGCATTAAAGTGTATTCACGGTATGGTTCATTAGAGTTAAGAAGTCATAATCTTGTTCAAACCCACTTGAGACCATCACTCTTTAACTTGGTATTCTGTGGGGCATACAGTTGTTCTGTACCTGTGACCACTCTCTCACTGCTACAGGATTGGAAGCTGCCCACACTCTATCCCAGATGAGTCTTCATATGATCAATTAACTGATTATTCCTGTGTGTTGGACTATGATTGGCTAACCAGCAAGGCTATTAATCACCGTCTATCAGCTGATCAGGAGATGCCTATCCTGTACTCCCAGTCACTCGCCCTACAACAGGTGTGGTCTAAGAAAGAGTAAAAACACACACATACAGACACACACACACACACACACACACACACACACACACACACACACACACACACACACACACACACACACACACACACACACACACACACACACACACACACACTATATAATTTGGTAGAGTTGGCACCTCATGTCACTCTTCTTAAATTATTTGATCGTGTTGGATGATAGTGTAAACTTTATTGCACATGCTTTATTTATTTTTTGAACATACATCACTGGGGCATTGTAAAACATGTCCAGTGGTAGGTGCTGTTTACACGAGAACAAAAACGGTTGCATCCGCTACTTTTTCTCTAGTTCACACGAGGCCGTAACGGAAACACGGAAACTGACCCCGCAAACGATAACGGGTCCCAAGGTGGATAGATCTGCAAACGGAACGCTCTGGTGGGCCAAACAGCTCCGTGTGTACGCCCTATACCAGGGGTCTGCAACCTTTTTGACAAAAAGAGCCATTTTGTCCCCTTTTCCACCAATTTCTTTTGTCTGGAGCCGCAAAACATATGTAACCTGCTTCATCGAAATCAGTCGCATTGAGCCGAAGACACATGTTCAGTTGTATACACTGTTGGAAAGAGGAGATTCCTAGCTTTCTAATGATATCAGGATTGTTTTTGTACTCCAAATATTAAGCAAAATATGTCACATAATGACTGTCAACGAGTCATCATTTTGAGAAAAAAGGCCTTTAAAGTTTCCTCTTCTCTGGAACCCATCGATCTGATTGATTATTAGCGGAGCAAATTATCAAAATACTACGGATGGAAGATATTTTAGTTTCGATTACTGGTCTGGGGGAAACTCGCGAGTGTGTGTGTATATACGGGTGTGTTTGTGTAATTTTACATTGGTGTGCATTGCGTTTGTTTCCCGGGGAAACACTCACGAGAAACACCGGCTGTTGTTATACCTGCTGTGACGTTAAATTACTCTGCTTGTAATTATGCCGTTACAAGCTTCAAAGTTGTATTTATCATCTGAATTTGCTGAAACAAGTTTAACATTCTGAAAGCCAAGACCTTGTTTAATTGAAATCAGATGAAAACAAACTGTAACGGACCCTGCCGTGTTATCTATGATTACTATACACCTTACATTCATAATTTCAGCCGGAGGGAGGGGAAGCTGCGCTACGGAACAGCAAAGTGGCGAGTGAGAGCTGTCATCTTCCCTTTACAAGCTTCAAAAATGCATTTATCATGTGATTTTGGAAATAAAAGTTTCATATTCTGAAAGCCAAGACTTTGTTTATTTAAAATCAAACAAAACACCTGAACAATTTTTATACGCAAATCCACGTTTATTTTTAAATGAGCCGTTGCGACTTCCGACTGATTCCGATAGAGCAGGTCACATTTGATAGGTTGATAGCTTATAAAGTTGTATATATTGTTACATCATAGACAAAAACTACTCCGGCAATAATCCAGCATTTCTCGGTCACGCGGCAGCGGGGGCTTTTTCCCCTCCGCCCATCCTGCTGCCTGCGGAAGCAGATGGGCACGCCGACACTGTTACGAACTCAGGCACTTAGGAGATAGGACCCAATTGCACGACCCGGGAGACAGAGGTAAAGTATTGGTAGGACTCTGCCTTGCCATGATGGAGCTCTCGGGCGGACGGCCCGGGGGCAAGGCAGATACCAAGATGGAGCTCTCGGGCGGACGGCCCGGGGGCAAGGCAGAGTCCATGATAGAGCTCTCGGGCGGACGGCCCGGGGGCAAAGCATAGTCCATGATGGAGCTCTCGGGCGGACGGCCCGGGGGCAAGGCAGATACCAAGATGGAGCTCTCGGGCGGACGGCCCGGGGGCAAGGCAGAGTCCATGATAGAGCTCTCGGGCGGACGGCCCGGGGGCAAAGCATAGTCCATGATGGAGCTCTCGGGCGGACGGCCCGGGGGCAAGGCAGAGTTCATAATGGAGTCCTTGGGCGGACGACCCGGGTCGAGGCAGTAGCTGGTGGAATCTCTGGCGGGTCCGGCGTAGACGAGACCTTGGACGGAACAGGACATAGGGTTGGCAGGACCCTCAGCAGAAGAGCAGTCGGCGGGATCCCCAACGGGACAGGACATGGAGTTGGCAAGACCCCCGACAAAACAGGTGTCGGTTGGACCTCCAACGGCACAGGACATAGGGCTGGCAGGACCCCCGGCAGAAGAGTAGTCGGCGGGGCCTCCAACGGCACAGGACATAGGGTTGGCAGGACCACCAGCAGAACAGTAGTCGTCTTGGCCTCCAACGGCACAGGACATAGGGTTGGCAGGACCCCCAGCGGAACCTCCAACGGACCAAGACATTGGGTAGGGACTTGAGAGGGAACTCGAGAGGAGACTCGAGAGGGGACTTGAGAGGTGACTCGAGAGGTGACTGAGAGGTGACTCAAGAGGGAACTCGATAGGTGATTCGAGAGATGACTTGAGAGGGAACTGGAGAAGAGACTAGAGACGGACTCGAGAGGGAACTCAAGAGGTGACTTGAGAGGGAACTCGAGAGGTGACACGAGAGGGAACTCGAGAGGGGACACGAGAGATAACTCAAGAGGAGACTTGAGAGATGACTTGAGAGGGGACTGGAGAAGAGACTTGAGATGGGAATCGAGAGGGAATTCGAGAGTTGACTTGAGAGGGAACTCGAGAGGGGACTCGAGAAGTGTCTTGAAAGGGAACTCGAGAGGGGACTCGAGAGGGAACTGGAGAGGAGACTTGAGAGATGACTTGAGAGGGAACTCGAGAGGAGACTTGAGAGATGACTTGAGAGGGGACTGGAGAAGAGACTTGAGAGGGCTCTCAAGAGGTGACTTGAGAGGGAACTCGAGAAGGAACTTGAGAGTTGACTTGTAAGGAGACTTGAGAGGGAACTCGAGAAGGAACTTGAGAGTTGACTTGTAAGTAGACTTGAGAGGGAACTCGAGAGGATACTTGAGAGAGAAACTTGAGAGGAGACTTGAGAGGGGACTTGAGAAGGGACTTGAGAGGGAACTCAAGCAGGGACTTGAGAGGAGACTTGAGAGGGAACTGGAGAGGTGACTTGAGACGGTCGGTACGGCGACAGGATTCGGGCACCTAGCGTCGGCCGGTATGCCGACAGGACTCGGGGAGCTGGCGTCGGCTGGAGAGCCAACAGGAGACGAAGTGCCGGGGTCGGGACCATGGCTGTTGGGCCCGGTACTTGAGCCGGAATCATGGCTGGAAGTGGAGCCGGAACCACGACTGTATGGGCCGGTTATGGAGCAGGGACCATGGCTCCATGGGCCGGTTCTGGTGCCGGAAACATGGCTTTAAGGTCCGGTTCTGGAGCAGGGACCATGGCTGCTGGGGCCGGCACTGGAGCCGGAACCATGGCTGCTGGGCAAGGAACCGGAACACGGAACCATGGCTGTGTGGGATGGTACTGGAGCACGGTACCATGGCTGTGTGGGCCGGCATTGGAGCACGGAACCATGACTGCTGGGGCCGGTTCTGGAGCAAGGACCATGGCTGCTGGGACCGGCACTGGATCCGGAACCATGGCTGTTGGGCACGGAGCAGAAGCCTGGACCCTGGCTTTGTAAGCCAGGTAATGGAACACGGAAGCAAAGCTGCATGGGCCGGTACTGGTGCACGGATCCATGGCCTTATGGGCCGGTTCTGGAGCAGGAACAAGATTACGAGCTGGCTTCCTGACCTTGCGTTCCTTTGAGGTCTTTTGGAGGCTCTGTGGACCTCCAAACGCCAGGCGGGATCCCAAAAAAGGGTCAGAAAATGAAGACTGTCACTCAGGGCTGGGTGAGAAAACTCTGAGCCATTCAGGCAACATGCTTCTCAACCATTGCATGCTGGCCATCTCCATTTGTGCCTTTCTGAGTTTAGTCTCTTTGTCCCTTCTTGATGAGGTTCCACTCCACTCGGCAAAATAACATTGAAGAGAACAATCTAGATCGAACAAATCTAACTCAAAATCTTCCAAATCCGCTGGGTCCATATTTGGTCAATTCGTTCTGTTACGAACTCATGCACTTAGGAGATAGGACCAAATTACACGACCCGGGATACAGAGGTAAAGTATTGGTAGGATACTTTATTTTCCAAAATAAAGCAATAAATGGTCAATAACTAATCCCAGGATGAGATAACAAAAAATGAGAACAAAAAGAAAATCTTTTCACGAGTACAAAAAAGAGCATAGACCTTACCAAGGCAAAGGAAAAGGAGCACATAGACCTAAACATGACAAGGGACGAAAACGAACTGACACTGAACACTGGGAGATAGGGGAATTTAAACACAGGGTAACAAGACACAGGTGGGAATAATCAGGGGCGGGACTGACGCTGATTAGCACAGGAGACACAGAAGGGGTGACAGGTGAAAATAATCAGGAAATTAGACACACCAGGGAAAACTAACAACAGACAGGAAAACACAGGGAAAAAAGACCAGACAATATACAGGGAGGAAAACATGACAAGGACAACAGAAAAACACTCACTACCAGACACACAAACTTAAAACCGTGACAGACACACCGTGTCCAAGCGGCCCTGCACCCTCAAGATACCTGTCATACCTGCCACTGGAGCCCTCGTTCTCAGTGGCTGTTGCCACGTCGCCTCCACACAGCCAGATGTCTGGCAACGTGGGCGAAACGAAGGCCGGCTGCGCTGGGGAAGCCGGGCCGTAAAACCCCTGACGGAGGCGACTCACCGGCTTTCGCGAGACTGGCGGGGGGAGCGTCAACCCTAAATGCTCCGCCACGATGGCCATCACCGCTGGGAAGTCCTGACGTGCGGACCTGTGTGGCGGCCCGTCTTGTGCGCCGGAACCGGAAGCACTCGACATCGAGGAACCCTTGTCGTCTTCCTCCTCGACGAACAGGGCCGGCCGGCCCGCCGGGATGGCGAAAACAAATGGAACCCCCCCAGCCGCATTCCTGTTCCTCCATCTCCACCACCTCGAGGTCCACCTGGTCGTCCGTCTCTTCCGGCGACACATAGTAGGCTTGAAAGTGCTCTATGCGGTGCCAGCGGCTAAGCTGTGGTAGCATCCGGCAGGCATTACAGGAGGGAGACTGCAAGCCGTCCCCGGCGTGTTCAGGCCCCATACACTCGAAACACAGGCGGTGGGGATTGGCACCTGCGATTATGCCGGTGCACGTAGGACAAGGTTGGTGCTCAAGGACTGGTGAGTTTTCCATTCTTCTCGATCTTCTCTCTCTTTCTCATTAGGTGAACGCTCGCATAGTGAGGTCAAGGGCAGTACCCATAGAGTCCAGTAGAGGGCGGAGCCTGTGAGATATAACTCAAACCACGCAGAATTAAAGGTCCCATGTCATGCTTTTCCGGTTATTACCCATCCCCTTGTATGTTATTAAGGTTTTTATGCATGTAAACGGTCTGCAGAGTCAAACACCCTCAAAGTACACCCTGTAGCGAGTAAAACTTTAACACAGTCTATGCTACCCCAAAACATCTCGTTGGAGATTTCTCATTTTCCATTGTTTACATACATTGTTTTCGATGAAGGCATAGCCCCAACTCTCCCCACCTCTGCTGCTCACTGCTGTAGAATGGTCAGTAGCTACTGTCAGTAGCAGACGACAAAAAAAGTCAGACATTATAGGATTTAAAATAAAAACAATAATCGTGGCTTGATATTGAGTAAAAACATGTTTTTATGAACCCCACAGCTTCCGGTCTTCCAAGACCCGAACGGACAAAAAGACGTGCTGCAGGCACGAAAAATACTACCAATAGAAATACATTGCTTTTATAATCGTTCTGTGTGACACGAAAAAAAGGGGGAAATGGTGTTGGTGAACACGAATCAATAGATTAAATGTCGTGACTATAACACGAAATGCCGTGAGACTGGGTTACATAAACAGAATAGCCTGTCCTCCCACAAAAAACGACCATATAGGCTGATAGTTCATGCCCTTATTACGAGCCAGAGGCACGTTTTAAAGTGTATGCTGTTTCTTACACGACCACTAGAGCACCTCTAGTGGTCGTGTACGAAACAACATGCTCCCGGCCCGTTCATTGCAAACACTCCGGAGGGACGTTTATTCACAAATAACCCTCTCTGGAAAATCCTAAATTGTGAAATAGTTTGGCAATTAAAATGCTTTTTGATTCGATTTCTGGCGAGAAGTGTATATTGTACTCTTAGAATCCACGTCCAGTCGATATGTAGGAACTAGAGATGTTCCGATCACGTGATCGGGGATTGGAGCCGATCACGTGATTTTCAAAAGATCGGAATCGGGAGGAAAAAATCGGGGATCGGGATTTTTTTTTCTTTTTTAAATACTTTTTTTAAATGTTGTATTCAATGTTACAAAACAAAAATGATCATGTTCAAGTCTTAAAGTCACCCTGAGGCCTTAGTTTTGGTTTCAAATTACACAAAATCATGTATGTGTTGCTTTAGGGCTTGATTTCATAGACCTGGTTGCTTATTTCTCTCAAATCTGGCAACAGAGTGGGCAGGGCGCAGTGTCTAATTGTAGCAGTAAGTTAACGAGTACTGATAAGCTTTATTTTTGTTTTGATCCAATGCTGCACAACTGAACTGATCCAATGCTGCTGTTAAAAAAAGAAGCTATATCCATGTTGGATAGAATATGCAATTTAAATAAAAAAAATAACCTTAAGGGAAAACTTGAATGCTTTTTTTCTTTTTTTTGTCTTAATGCATTGCATAAAGATCGGATCGGGAAAAATCGGTATCGGCAAATTATCAAAATCAAATGATCGAAATCGGATCGGGAGCAAAAAAAGGTGATCGGGACATTCCTAGACTAGGAACTATAGTTTGATAGATATTACGAAGATGATTTGAGGTCTCGCCAGGATAACGTGTATGCAGCTTCCATGTAAAGTTAGCATGGGTGAAAACAGTTTTTCCAGTCTCGATTTTTTCATAATAAAACAGGATATATTCCCCTCACTGTCAAATGATTATACAGTGATATCTGCATTACTCATCCACTAAAAAACATCAGTTTATCCTTGTTAATTACACAATATTGATTGGTTTAAATTGTGTACAATGCTTTTGTGTTTTTAACCTTCGATTCAGAGAAACAAATAGTTTTTTCGGAGTTGAGTTTCCGAAGACACTACACTACCCAGAATCCCCAGCTATCGCTTGGGACTACAACAGCCGCCTTGCTTTACAAACCCTGTGATTATTCATCAAGCCCTGTGATTGGATGTTGGAGTGGCAGTGCGACAAGGTTACGCTGAGCGTCAAAAAGCTCTATGAAATGGAATGGAACCACGGCAGACTTTTCAAAACTGGAATTGGACAGGTCCAGCCCCCCCAGAACTACACATGCTGGCTATTGTGTTTTTCGCAACATGTTCTATGGCACGTCTCTTTATAAGACCTTTTCGTATTTCCCACAATTAGAAGTTGCCAGTATTAAACTGTGTACACCCTGGAGGTTTAGGGGATACGAAACACAGTGGCGTTATCAAATTTAAAACATATAATTAATAAATGGGTGAATTAATATACCCACATAAGGTCAGAAGAGCTTTATTTAACAGCTGGTCTTATGTTTGTGACCCCTCCTGTTGTTCATTGATAAGCCTGAAACATGCACTTGTCAAGGTTCAGAGGCAAATTTAGCAAATATGGCAGTAGCCATCGATCATCTTAAGATAAGATAAGATAAGGTACTTTATTGATCCCAAGTTGGGAAATGTTTTTGTTACAGCAGCATACTACTTTGTTGTACTCCACTACAATTCAGAGGTTAACCTGGTATTTTGACTCCACTACATTTGTTTTAGTTACTTTGCAGATTCTGATTAATGATGTGAAATATAAACAACCCTTAAATCAAACTTTCGTTACACCTGAATCAAATTCAGGGAAGGTGATTTGTCAGACTTCATATTTATCTGTGGATAACCCCAACGTTTTTTTCTTATTCAAAAGAAGACCTTAACTTAAAGTATTCTTTAATGTTTAAATAAAGCCTTATTAGTTTGTCTGTTTTGCACATCCTCCTGTTAATATCTTTGGACGTCCTGCACTAAACTGTTTTATTGTAGAGATCACTACAGTATCTTCTTGATATTTTCTATTCTATATTTCTATCATTCCTTCTACTTTCCCCCGATTTTGTATGTAGGCTACTCTTAATATTTAAATGTTTTCATCAAATACAACTTATTCAACAACAAAATTCAATGACGTGCTTTAACCACTAGGCGGTGCGGGTTAAAAAACCAGTGGTGTAGTTAATAAAACATAATAATATCAAACATAATATGAATATTAACTTGATTGTGAAAACAGAACGGTAAAGGAACATACAGTTTCAGTCTCTCGATTTGAAGCTTATGCATTGTACCATGAACCTGTATAGACCTGTAACAGTCAACTGCATGAGGAATTGGAAAGGTAGTTCAGTAAATAATATCTTTAACAACTACAGAAAGCTGTGCACCGTTATGGTGTAAATATAACCTATCTACCATTTGGATCCTTTTTTTAAGAAAAGTATCGAAAAAGAATCGGAATCGCAATTCTTGACTTGGTATCAAAACCAAAATGTTGGTATCGTGACAACACTCCTCCTGACAGTTAAACCTGATATTTAGTAGGTCTGTTAAGTATTGAATGCTGATAATTCTGACATAATTTGGCCGGTCAAAGTTTTTTGGGCTCGGATAAAATCGCTCCGTTACTTTCGTCCCGTGTTACTTTCGTCCAGGCTCTTCCTACGTGTGTATGTGTGGTGTCAGGTGTCAGTATGAAAGGATGACAGCGCATCTAATTTTGATGTGGCCCAAGAGCCAATCACATTAATACCTGCGATGCAGTGAACCAATCACCTTTGAGGGGGGGAAAACCTGTCGTTGATTAAACAATATCCAGTATTTCCCCTACCATTGTCTTGGAGGGGCGCTGCGCCTCGCCAACGGAGCCCCGCCAACGGAGCTCCGCGCCCCCCCTGAAATTCAAGGTGTTTAAAAAATATATATCATTTTTTTTAAAATATATATATAGCACCAAATTGCAAATAATCTATAACTACTGTCACTTTTCACATTGAACATGTGCTCTTTTATTAAATAAACTAAACGCTTCCATTTTAAGAAGTGAGTTTAGTGTTTTTGACCCTAAGAAATACTGATGCATGAATCAATAACAATAATCCACAGCTCCTCTCTCTGCTCCAGAGGATTTAAAAAATATATATCCCAATGCCACAAAAATGCATCAGTGACGTGGTTGAAATCTTGTCTCCAGAAAACAAAAAACGGAAACAAGCGGTATCAGTGACTGTGTGTTTGATGTGGCTCTTTGCAGTAACATAGAAATAGTGAAGGTTTGAATTATAAGGTCATTACACCAGAAAGCGTGTCAAAATGTTGTAATTATTAGAATTGTGTGTTGGTTTCGTATGATATATAAATGAACTATTTTACTCTATTTTAGAAATATTCGAGTCAAGACCTTTGTGAAATATTGTACTAAAAGTAAAAGTACATAAATATAACTACAATATAATTAAAGTAAAAGTATTCTGTCTGCAGATTGGCCCACGTCAGAGTAATGAGTAAAAAGCACAATATCAGCTTCCATGTGCATATGAATAGAAGTATAATGTTCATCAACTAAAGTAAAGTAGCTTCTTCTTCTTCTTTCGTGTATCGTCGTCATATGTCCAGCTCAGTGTCACAAAGCCACGCTCTCGTCTCTGGTCCCACTTGGAAGAGGCCAGCCTCTGAAGGAGGTCTGTACAGAGGACAGGTGGTGATTATGTGGTCGGCAGTCTGCTCAGGCTCGCCACACTCGCATACTGCGCTGTCTGCCAGGCCCCACTCCTTCATTGATGATTTGAAACGACCAACCCTAGTACGGAGGCGGTTCAGTAGGGTCCAGTGCCGGCGTGGTAGATGTTCTCCTTCGACTCCATCTCCCGGGTCTTGGATGTGATGGTGCAGACGTGTGAGCTCAGCCGACTCCCATTCCTGCTTCCAGGAAGTCGCTAACCATGCCCTTGTAGACAGGTCCTCAGGGATGGAACCAAGCATCTCTTGTGCTCTCCTGTTGTAGGGGTGACGGGACTTGAGTCTGCTTGGGGTCGCTGCCTTAGTTGTGGTTTCATGCAGGATATGCCAGTGATGTTCTTGGGCTTTCCTTGCAAGTGCAAGGGTAGCGGCCTCTCGTCGGAGGCCGGCCGGGGCAATTCCCGCTAGGACTGGCAGGTAGGACACGGGGGTGGGCTTCAGGCAACCAGTTATGATCCGAAGGGCGTTGTTAATGACAGGATCAATCTTCTTCACATGTGGGCTTCTACACCAGACTGGGGCACAATATTCGGCAGCAGAGAACACCAGGGCTTGTGTGGATATTCGTAGCGTCCTGGCGGAGGCACCCCAGGTTGTACCAGCGAGGCGGCGGATAAGCGAGACCCTTGCTGTCACTTTGGCTCTCACTTCTTCCAGGTGTTGTTTATAGGACAATGTCCTGTCCAGCCGAACACCGAGGTACTTGGGGGCTAGTTGGTGCTCCAAACGTTTGTTGTCAATGGACACCGATAGTTCCCTTTTTGCCTCTCTGTTGCACAGGTGGTATGCGGCCGACACAGTCTTCCCAGTGCTGAGCTGCAGACGCCACATGCGCATGTAGGCAGCCAAGATGCCCATGTCCTGGTTGAGACCCTGTTCCACCGCTGACCATGTTGGTTGACGCAGCATGATGGCCAGATCATCCGCGTAACCATATTTACTGGATGTTATCTCCGGGAGGTCGTGGATATAGATGTTAAACAGCAGTGGTGAGAGGACAGACCCCTGTGGCACCCCGTTCCTCAATCTTCTCAGTCTGCTTCGCTGGCCATCGCTGGTCAGAAGGATGAAGCTGCGGTTGGACAGCATCTCCATTAGGAACTTCACCATATGCCGGTCTGGGATTGTCCTCAGCAGCTTCAGGTGAAGTCCATGGTGCCAGACGGTGTCATATGCGGCCGTTAGGTCGAGCAACACTACCCCAGCTTTGTCTTTGGCCTGAAAGCTGTCCTCGATGTCCTGGGTGAGCAGGGTTACTTGATCTACTGTTGATCTGCCCCGCCAGAAACCAGCCTGTTCCCTTGGAAGCTGTGGGTCTACTACTGGCTCTATGCGGCTGAGGATCATCCTCTCCAGAATCTTTAATGGGACGCAGAGCAGCGAGATGGGTCTGTAGGCCTTGGGGTCTTCCGCAGTTTTGCCTGGTTTCAGCAGAGCGATAACAGCAGCACGGCGCCAGGTCTTCGGCAGTTTGGACCTCTGGAAGCAGGATGTAAAAAAGGAGCAGAGCCAGGCAGATGTTGTCTCACTCTGGTGGGTCATGAACTCCGGATGGATATTATCATGCCCCGGGGACTTGCCTTGCCTAAGGTTGCTAATGGCCGCCCTAAGTTCAGCTGTTGTAAATTCCCCGGAGATGTCAGCATCGACACTGGGTGCCCTAGAGATGGAAGATACCTCGCGCAGCGTAAAGCGGGCGAAGTTCTTGTCTGCACCTTGGAATTGGCTGTTCTTCAGGAGCTGGGCTGCAATGGCATCTGCTGTCACAGGGCACTTGGGGGGTGTTGTTTTCCTGCCAGTGAGCTGGTTAATAATCTGCCACGCCTTACGGCTGGAATGGGTGAAATCGATTGACTCAACAATTTCAGTCCATCTGGCCCTTCGGGTGGCGTCCAGCTTGTGGAGTAGTGCCGTTGCAGTCGTGTCCACATCCTCCCTTGAGCCAGCCTGCTGATGTTCGCGCAGGAGGTGGTTGCACTCTTCGTCCCAGCCCGGGATGTAGCTTGCATTGTAGCCGCGAGGGATTGTTTTCTTTGCTGCACTTAGAAGCACTTCGCAGAAGGCTGCATATGCTGAGTCCACATCAGTGATGTCTGGGTCCGGGAGGCTGGCTGATGTTCTCTCTGTCTCCGCGGTGAATGCCTGCCAGTTGGCCTTCCGGAAGTTCCACCTACGGGCAGGTTTACCTTCTACCGGCTGCACCAGTGAGGGGGCTTTGATGACAGACGGTCGGTGGTGTGACCGGGGGAACCTATCGATAACCTGTCTCTCTGGAATTGGGTCACTGTTGTGGCATACAGCAAATGCGAGGTCTGGGTTGGTGAAGGTGTTCCATCTTGAAGAGTGGAAACTTGGTGGCTCTTTAGGGTCGAACAAGAGCTGGGCATTGGCGTTGGAGGCCCACTCACACAGCGTCTCTCCGTCTGGTGTCGTGTGGAAGTATCCCCAGTCAGTGTGCTGGCAGTTAAAGTCCCCTGCATAGATGGCAGGTGCCTGGACAAGCGGGAGGGCCGACACGGTCAGTGTAGATGGTGGAGGCTTGTACACATTTACGACAGATGTTGCCTGTATCCTGGTGGACAGCCATTCAACGCTGGCATTTGGTGGAGATTGGCCAGTGGCTATCCACCCAAGATCAGACCTCACAAAAGTCGCAATACCGTGATGTCTGCTGAGGATGGAACCAGCGAGGTGGAACCCGGGCAGCTTTAGGGTGTCTTCAGCCATACAGTGGGTTTCCTGTAGGAGGACGGCTGCAACCTTGTGGGAGTCGGCGAGGTGGCGTATGATCTCGAGTTTGGCGTTGGTGAGGCCCTCGACGTTTAGCTGGAACACTGCCAGACCTTGGTGGTCGACCGTCGGGATGGATACCCGTCCTGGCGTGGACTTGCATCCCCCCGACCTTTTACGCCTTGGTCTGCCAGGTTGACGGTGATTGGGTGGCGACATTGGTTTCACGAGCTGGTCTTTCACCATCTCTCGTTACTTGCAGGGGAGGCCGCGTGGAGGCTGTCGTCTTCTCCCCGAGTAAAGTAGCTAAATAATATACATGAGTAATGAAATAAACATAGCTTAACCACTGTCAGAAATATTTGCATCGTTTAAACACTGGCCTTTTCTGACAGTACATTATGGTAAAAGGTAAATGGACTGTACTCATCTGTTTATTTTATTTCATTTCATTTAATCGTTTATTTGAACTGGGACAGTGCACATTAATGAACATTTTAAACAAAACAATGCTTTCAAATGTAAATGAGCCGGATTTTAGCTTTGAGCTCATTCCCATCCGTAGTCCCATCACATACAACATATATGAACATAGCATTTATATACATGGCAAACAGAAATACATGATATGTAGAAAGAGCATGAGCAGCATACAAGCATTTACCACATGGCAGTACAATGCAGCAGCTACAACATATAAAGTGCAGGAGGAGATAAAAGAGCGACATAAAGTGCAAGAGGAGATACCCCTGTATTAGAGTGCATTTAGCGGGGGGGGCGGGGGGAGGCAGTTCATTTAAACATTAATAAAAAAAACACATACTTTTAAAAGACTTCAAATGGTCAAAACTCAAGACATTTTGTTTTTCAAGGATGGTACAGTGGTGATATGAATAAGGCTTTCTGTCAAACACCTTGAAAGATCTTGTACAGCTGTTCTATCGGTTTAAGGTTTGTGGCCAGGGTACGATTTTCACCTGCGGTCATGACGTCATGGCCCTTCGGTCTGGCCGTGAAGCCCCGAAAATAATTTTTTTAAAGTTATTTATTCATAAGCTCCAAATCCAAATGTTTCACTCATGGCCTTTGTGCCCTGGCATGTGGCCTTTGCGCCCTGAAAAAATGTTTGACACCAAAGGCCAAATGACCTTGCCCCTAAAATGACGAAAAACCAAGCCTGTTTGTGGCACAAGCAAACGACCAATTTGTAAAACAGTATTCAATGTGGGATAGAATCATGAGCACAGGAGACACACAAGGGGTACAGTCAAGTTCCCTCTGGAGTCCTTTTTCAAGTCATCTCTCGAGAGCCTTCTCAAGTCACCTCTCAAGTCTCCTCTCGAGTTCCCTCTCAAGTCACCTCTCGAGTTCCCTCTCAAGTTCCCTCTCAGGTCCCCTCTGAAGTCTCCTCTCTCGAGTCTCCTCTCGAGTCCCCTGTCAAGTTCCTTCTCAGGTCCCCTCTCGAGTCTCCTCTCGAGTTCCCTCTCAAGTTCCCTCTAGAGTCCTTTTTTCAAGTCATCTCTCGAGAGCCCTCTCAAGTCACCTCTCAAGTCTCCTCTTGAGTTCCCTCTCAAGTCACCTCTCAAGCTCCCTCTCAAGTTCCCTCTCAGGTCGCTTCTCAAGTCTCCTCTCGAGTCTCCTCTCGAGTCCCCTGTCAAGTTCCTTCTCGAGTTCCCTCTCATGCCACCTCTCAGTTTCCCCCTCGAGTCCCCGCTCAAGTTCCCTCTCGAGTCCCCTCTCAAGTCACCTCTCGAGTTTCCTTTCAAGTCTCCTCTCGAGTCCCTTCTCAAGTTCCTTCTCAGGTCCTCTCTCGAGTCTCCTCTCGAGTTCCCTCTCAAGTCTCCTCTCGAGTTCCTTCTCAGGTCCCCTCTCGAGTCTCTTCTCGAGTCCCCTCTCAAGTCTCCTCTCAAATCCCTTCTCATTTCCCTTCTCTAGTTCCTTCTCAAGTCCCAACTCATGTGCCATCTCCGTGTCCTGTACCGTTGGGGGTCCAGCCGACACCTGTTCCGCCGGGGGTCCTGCAAACTCCACGTCCTCTCCTGTTGGTGGTCCCGCCGATACCTGTTCCAGTGGGTTTCTGTCATGATCTTAGTGTTATGTCACGGTTTTAGTTTTGTCTGTCTGGTAATGGGTTTTATTTTGCTATTCTGTTCTCCCTGTTTCTTGTTTTCCTTCCTGTGTTGTTACTCCTGTGTCTGATTCTCTCATTGTCTTCACCTGTTGCCCTTGTGTTTCTGCCTCCCCCTCCCAGCTGTGTCTTGTCCTGTGATTACCCTTCTGTGTATTTAGTTTGCTCCCTGTGGTCCATGTCGGTTCGTTGTATTTTCACACTCTCCATATTTGTCACTTATCTCATGCTACCTGTTAATGATTAAATAAAGCTTGCTTTTGTTTTGAAACCTGCTTCCCTTTTTAACTGCATTAGGGTCCTACCTTTTCCCGAATCGTAACAGTCAATATTGGACTCAAGGAGGAGATGTTCTAGGTGTTAATGTCTTTTGCAGATGTAAATGTCCACTGAATAGACCCTTCGGCTAGCCCTCGGTGCGGATCCGTAGTTCTCCGGTGGTGTGGAAGCTATCCGTCCTCCTCTGAAGCCAGCCGGCGGTGTGTGGATCTCCGCTGCTTGGCCACCAGCCCTCGACTTGGACCCGTAGTCCTCCGGTGGTGTGGGTAGAGGTCCTGCTGCTAGGCCGGCAGCCGGCGGTGCGAGACCGCAGAGACCCGCTGGTGGTGCTAGCTGCTCGACTGATGGCGTGTGGAGCTCAGCGGCTCGGCTGATGGCATGTGGAGCTCAGCGGCTGGGCCGCCAGCCGTCAGGTTGATGGAAGCGACGCCGGGACCCGGACACGGGTGGATATCTCCCGAGAGCAAGAGACACATCAGAGCCAATAGCCCAATATTCTCCTCTTTTTGTTTTAAACCTTTTTTGTTTGAGAGAGTCTGCCAGGAGTGCCAGATGAGTGAACTGTAGATAATATGCCGACCATGGCCGAAGTGCTTGATATTCTACAATGTTGTTGGTGCAGACAATGATGTATCCTCAACATGTTGTTTTACCATGGGGGCAAGATGAGTGATGTAGCTACACAGAGGTTTGAGATTTAGGACAATCATGCAGAGATAGATTGCTGCCACTGCGCCAGAACTGCCTGCCGCCATCTTGGGAAATGGGCGTCAACGTTCCAATGGCTGGGGTTTTCAGAGAACATTTATCAGGTCTTCTCGACCCCCCAAAGCTCTTCACATACTACGAGTTATTCACACCTCATTCATGCAGAGCAGCACCACTTGCTCTAGGGAAGCTAACACTTACACGCACTCACACACCGTTGGCCATCAGGAGCGACTCAGGGTTCAGTATCTTGTTCAAGGATACATGAACATGTTGACTGTTGGGCTGAAAACCTTCTGGCTGAATGATGACGGAACTCCCTCGCAGCCAGTCGCCCTTTTGATATTAATAAATAGATATAACAGTTGAAAATGTTAAATGAATTGGGGGATAAATGAATTCTTCACATCCTCTGGCTTTATTATCACATTTCTTCAGAATAATAACTTGTTAAATACATTTCTGGATGTGTTCATTAGAATGTCAATCAGAGCTCCCCCCACTGTTAGTGTGTTACATCATGTCACACGCAGGGGTGGGGGGGTGGGGGGGGCTACATTGTGATCTCCAATCAGCAGCTGCTTCCTGAACAGTCACCTCATCCTGCGCACTTCCTCCTCTCTGCCATAATATTCCTTTTTGTTGTTCCCTCTCTTTTTTTCAATTAGAGTCAATTGACCTGACAGAATTGCCGGCAATTAAATGATTTTTGTAATGGTCCTGGGCTAATTTGCCTAGGCTTGTCAGCTGTATTTTATGTCACCAACCCCCCACCTCGCTTACTCTATGGCGCATAATAGCTTATAATTTCAAAATCTTTACCCTCCGCTTCCTTCTCAATAAATCGCAATTACAGGAAGTTGTTAGAGATGCCTAAACTCCCCACCGCTGCCGCTTCACTTTGTGCCGGCAGAGATATTTTTATATTCTTTATGCATTTGACAGAGCGGCAGCGAGCGGCGGAGGAAATCTATTTGTTTGCAGAGCCTTAATGTAATCACGCTTCATGTGTGCACACTCAGTCCAACTCTCCCGGGCTGCCGCTCTCCGGGAAGTTTACTCTCTCCACATTGCTCATTAAGAATATGATTTTCTGGCAGCTGGAAGTAATATATTTTATTCCCTCCTAAAAGAAGGATTTAAAGGTATTTTTTTTTCCCAGGAGCTGGGTAGATCCTCAGGAAGGTTGTAGATTGCACTAAATGTACCAACCCTCCTGTAAAAGGTCAGCTTGTTGTTTCTGTTTCTGTCCAGGTCGTTTTAGAGTTTAGGAACTTGGAATGAATAGTATAGAATACTTTATTTTATTTTTAAAAGGTATATCTATATTTAATCTATATTTTGTGTAAAAACTGCTATATTTTAATGTTATAAATGTTTTCTCAAAATAGTTTTTTATAATCGTTTATTGTTTGTATGGTCCTTTTTCTTACAATGTACCTTCTTTGACTGTTTTTGTATTCACTGAATACACCAAGGCAGATTCCTTGGATGTGTTGGCAATAAACCTGTTACTGATTCTGTTCCTTTCCAGGTCCCCCCCACCCCACTTCGCTTTTGGTTCCTCTCATCCGTCAAGCTCAGACCCGATCTCCACGCTTGGAGTCTCCTCATAAAATATGCAAATGAACTCCAAATGAAATACCTTTCTCCTCGGTCTCTCCGAGCTTGAAGGCCTTCCATCAGTTCAGTGAGCCCCCCCCACACCCACACCCAACACTAATCATCTCTGTATGTAATAACTCCAGAGGCAAGCATCTGCTTGCCTCCATAACACTCCACTGATCTCCCCTCCACCCATTCGACTCCCCCCCTCTCCCCATCACAATCTACATGTATTAGGTCGTAATGACTTAGCGGTTAAAAGCAAATAGATGCCAGGGGACATACAGATGCCCCCCCTCACCACCCCCCAGCATCTTCTCTCACACTCACACACACACACACACACACACACACACACACACACACACACACACACACACACACACACACACACACACACACACACACACACACACACACACACACACACACACACACACACACACACACACACGTACACACACTCTGATGCCCAACTCTGGCTACTCAAGACAAATGGTGCGGAGTGAAAGAAGAACTGAGCCCAATCAATCACATTAAGTTCGGGGGCGTTTGTTATCAGAAAGTGTGGATGTCAAATCCTGTGGGAGGGAGTACAGGGGTGTAGAGATTGGGAGGGGGGGGTTTGTTAACGCCTTGGCAAATGCTGTTGACAGCAGTGGTGTAAATAGCATGCAGTGGAGGAAATAAAGTAAGGGGGGGGGCACTGTATAACAAGAAGCAAGCGGCAATGGGCTTCAACCAATTAGCACACACACACTAACGTGTATATTAGCTGCTATCTGTGTGTGTGTGTTCAGGTGGAACAGTGCACAGTCACAGGAACATTTCACCTAACTTCCTCCATCCTGAAGTTGGAGTCTTAATGATGTGGTTTTAGTGCAGTAGCAGCGGAGGCGGCTGATCGATGGATGTTTTGCCGCTTGATAACTCTATTTCCTCACGCAATCTCATTTCAGTAAGCATAAGTATAGCGATCCTGGGCCTAATGGCGGCGCGTGCTGTGCTTAACACAGTCTGAAATGAATAACCCCGCTAACAGTCTCATCGCCATTACAAGTAGGACTTAAATGATCATTTGGGAGCAGGAAACCACTGATCGCGTTTTTGAAATTATTGTAATAACGTTTTCAGTTTGCCTAAATCATTCTAATGAGATGTGCCACTTAGGGACCGTGCTGGAGCCGGGAAAAGGCCCTGTGTTTTAGATACGCCCTGGATGTAAACAGCATTAGAACAATGGCCGCCCACTGCTAGACTAACTGTGTGTGTGTGTGTGTGTGTGTGTGTGTGTGTGTGTGTGTGTGTGTGTGTGTGTGTGTGTGTGTGTGTGTGTGTGTGTGTGTGTGTGTGTGTGTGTGTGTGTGTGTGTGTGTGGAAACTCCATCAGCTCTATTTGCGTCGAACAGCAATTCCTCAAACCAGCAGATCATCTTGTTGTTGTTGTTGATTGAAGCATTTTATTTTCTGAGGATTCAAGTGCGCACATACTTGCACACAGTGGCAAATGGGCTCAGGAGAGAAAGGGAGATGGATACATACATTCAGTAGGATCAACAAATAAATTATTCAGAGCGATATGACAGCAGATGTTTGCGAGGCTGTGATTCAGCGGTGGTCTGTGCTGCAACTTTTGATCAGAAATTCAAACACAGGCCCTGTGTGGCCGACAGCCGACTGGATGCAGCCTCTCCCCGCCTCCGCCTTCCTCACAACCCAGATATTTCAGAGGACATTTGTTTTGGGGAGATTCTTTGTGGAGAGGCTGCAGACCACAGCTGCACGGTGCTAAATTTGTCATTGCAGCTAAGACAACGTTTATGAAACGGGGAGAGAAAGAGATGAGAGACGTTAGACTCACATTAAGTCACGCAGGCTGAATATTTTTCCTCTTTGATGAGGACATATGACAACAGAAAAGGCTACACAATTATGAGTCCAACTAAAAAAGAGAAGATACTAAAATCATTCTTTCATTTAATTTCAGCAGCAATAGTTTACATATTTTTCAAAGAGAATATTATTCAGGCAAATTACTAGCATTAATCTGATTACAGCTCTACCTTGTCAGAAGTAAAGAGAGTTTAAAGTGAAGTTATTTAACATTTTATAATAATAATAATAATAATATATACGTTTTATATAGCACTTTTCTTGCTCAAAGATGCTTTCTATTAAGATGGTGTCAGGGTGTATTTTTGCCGATACTATAGTTAGTGTAACAGAGGGATGTGGCTCAGTTAATGATTGCTATGGACATGGACAGGAAACTGTGAAATGTAACGTCGCCTAGATACATGTAAATCTGGTTTTACCCGCCACCGAGATCACATCACTCCGGTCCTTCATAACCTCCAGTGGCTCCCAGTCAAACTCAGAATAGACTTCAAAATATCACTCACCCCCTACAAAGCCCCTGAGAAAAACTGAGATATGCTCACCTTTTGCTGTTATTCTGATCAAAAGTCGCGTTCAATTGCATTAAAACGAGAAAAACGCAGCTGAAGGTTAATCCACAGGTTAATCCAATGTGTCTGTGTGGCACTTAGAAAAAATTATTAATAATCTATAATTCAATTTTTATGTCAAAAACTGAGTTTTCATATTAGCTGCTAATGATAGCTAACAGAGTGTATGACAGCTTCCTGTTTTGGATATTAATTGGGTAATATTATATTATTATTCTATTGGCTCTAACGGTTAAAAAGAGATGTCAATCATCAACATCGACCAAGGGGTTACAGAGATATGGAAAATCCACCCAAATGACCAAATGATTTTTTTGCTAAATCTCTCTAAAAAGGCCACATTTCACTTGTTTTGCATCAATCTTGATACAGGGTACTTATTATATGTTATAGTTTGGATCCCTAAAGCTTTTAGTCTACTATCCCATAATTCAAGGGTGGTTTTCACTCTAAGTAATGGACGGACACAATCATTTAAATTTGTGTTATTATGTTCAACATTCAATTTACTTAAGATCAATATTGATTCTGGCTCTTCTACATCCAACTCACAGGTTTATCATTGCTTTGAGAAAAAAGATTATGAATTTTCCTCTTTTAGAAGTGAAGTTATGGTCATTTGTTCTGGGAATGTCATTTTCGAGCCTGAGACCTAAAAAACAGGCTCAGGGCTGGTGTGACTTTTTCTGAAGTATCAGACTTTCATTCCCTGTGTCGAACCATCCCCAACCTTAGTGTTATTTATTATAATCATGATGAAGATCCCCTAACCTTACCATGTTTCTGATCTGACCACTGGCAACCTAACAGCCTGCTCGGTTGGTTACAGAAGTTCAGAAATAAATGAAAATGATCAATATGTAAGCAATGAAGACATTTGAAATAGAAAGTGTATGTTGTCACTGTCACTTAAAGGCAAAAGAAGCAATTATTTGTCACTGTCTATTTAAAGCCTTATGTCCTTTTGTCAGTAGCAGTGAAAGTGTGTGTGATTTAGGGGGGAGAGGTTACATTGGGATTTAGTCATACTTAATTCGCAATTGAGGGTCCCCTACACCACTTTCTTTACCCGGACACCTTTTTCATACACGAGTGAACCATTCATATTCCATCTGTTCGAGCTCTCACTCTTTGGGGAGGCTGTCAATCTCCGGCACGGAGGTGGGGGGTTGAAGGGAGGGGGGTGCATCAGGCCATTGGAGAGAGAGAGAGATAGAGAGACTGAGGGAGAGGAGTTGTAGAAGTGGAAACAGAGTACAGTGAGTGGAGACAGACAGGGGACACTGAACTCCATGGACTTTCATCTGCTTCCTGCAGCCGCCACTGAGAGGACGAGCGAGGCAGCAAATTACAAGAGGGAGGGAGGCAGGGAGGGGGCAGTACAAATTAAGTGGTCAAAAAACTGAGATATTGATGGATTTTGGAGTTCCAGAGAAGAGGGGAGCTAAAGAGCAATGGTCATCTCTGTCACTGAGGGGCGAACAGCTCAGTCTTTTTTTCTTTTTTTTAAAAGGGAGAATGAAATAACACCACCTCGGTGGACTCTTCTCCACTTGTAGAATCATAGTTTCTGCTTTCGTCACAGAGTTTTGATGTATTGATGTTTAAACACATTAGTGTATTATGAGTTCTGATGGCACAGAGTTAGGAGGAGAGGGAGAAGTGGGCGGGCAGGATGGAGAAGGAGGCGGGGTGGGGGGTGCATGCATGGCTTGCAGGCAGCACAGAGGCGACACATCTGCTGCAGTATTACCTCGGGGCTCCGGGGGCCCGGGTGTCAGTGCTGGCTTTCTGCAGCTCCTGGAGCTCAGATGGAGGAACAAAGACACCAAAACAGCCAAACCTCTGCTCTCTTGCCCCCCCTCCCAAAAACCTCCATCCTGATCACTAAACAACACCAATCTATACTCTCAGTATCTCATCCACAAATCAGCCTCTCTTGTTCAAACCTGTGTTGAGAATGTAGTTCAATATATTTAAAAGAGAAACAGGTCAGTATTCAATTTCAGTTACATGTTTGACTGTAAGGGTTAAATACTGTGCAGTGAATTTAAGAGCATTTTAAGAAGTACAATTTAAGAACAAAGTACTGCACCAAATGAAGTCAAGCTAGTATGAGTTTTGATGCAATTAACCATAACATTTCTTTTTTTCACTGTGTATTATTATGTTTTGTTTTAGGTGCTAGTGGAGCCTCGCAGCGGCGAAACTGTGCCGTGCTTACATTAATTGCGCCACATAAGCGCATAGGTACGCCTCCGGGAGGTGAGGCCCCATGTAGTTTGCGTGATATGCGTGTTGGGAGGGGCGGCCCTGCTTATACCCCTCTATTTCAGCCCTGTTACTAAAGTGCTGATTCTGGGTCAGTAGCTACGGGGCCACGCCTCCTTTGGAGCGCACATGCAGCATAGCAGAGAGAAAGAGAAGCAGATTCCCAGCTAAAGGCTGCCGTGATTAAACGCCCTATTATGTTCCAAACCACGTCAAGCATTATTTCTGAAACAGTATGGAGCTCAAACGCTTTCTCTCTCGCAGGTTTACCACAAGGACATTACCTTTTATATCTGGCTTCCTTACACATATTCTCTCCAGTACAGCGTTAGCAATGCTTACTAATATAAACAAACCAAATTACTTACAAAACATGTTGTGCATTGTTTCTGATACAGCAATGTTTCTGATAGGGCCGTTGGTCTAAAGCCAGCCCACATTTTAGGGTTAGAGTTAGGGTGTTGTCATGACTGCAGGAAATCTGAATCAGCTCCGTTGTACCCCCGTTTTTTGGGGTCTGGGTAAGGAGAAAAAGAGAGAGGGTTTTATTTTCTGACACTTTCACACAGGGGGACACATTTGTGTATCAAAACGTGCATTTTGCATGATCTGGGACCTTTAATCTCAGATACAGTATATGAGGGCCTTCTGGAAATAAGAGGAATACAGTTGCAGATAAAAATCTTGCAGAATATAGTCATTTCAGTTCTGAGTGCAGCGATTGGACCATAGAAAACATTTTCACTGAACATGTTTTTTTGGTATTTTTAGCTTTCATTTGATCCCACAAACACATGCAACTGATCCCTTGGTCCACTTAATAAGCATGTAATACCCAGTGCTCTGATCCAAGTCTATTGAGCAGCATCTAATCTCTAATGTCATTATGGTCACTTTGTCCAGGGACTGGCCCTCAGTGGCTCAAATCAATAGAGCGTGTTTATTGCCCCCTCTCAGAGGGCCAGACAGAGGGGATTTGTTTTCTAGTGTCTCAAGGGCTAAGACTCTCTGGTACGGCCAAACTGACCCTGAAGCCCCACGGCCCACGACTGGCAAAAGCCTGGTACACTGGAGGTCTTGGACAAGTGCCTTGAGGGACGCCAAGGTCACCGAGCTGCTGCCTCCAGCACTGAGCTCCAGCTGCTGGGAGGGTGTTGTTGTTGTTGTTGCGCCTGCTGCCGCTGTTGTTGTTGTCCGTGTTGTTGTTAAGTGTAGTGGCGTCTCTCCCTCCACCTCTGTCTATATCCCTCCCTAATCCCTCTCTATCCATCTCTGGTCTGCAGGGCATAAAGAAGCCCAATGAATTAATGAAGATGAGCAAGGTAATTAAAGGTGTGGTGATGGCGACACAGATCCTGAGAGGGTTTCAGAGGGACGGGAGGTCCACATGGGGCCTCGGCCTGCCGCTTCCACCATCACCCTCCTCCCTCCCTCCTTTCCTCGCTGCCCCCGGTCCCCAGGTTGCATGGCACACAGACATGGCTTGATTGGCCTGCTGGGCATGGGGAGGAGGAGGGTTGGTAAAGTTGGCACCCAGGGGAGGTGGAGGGGGAGGCAGGATGGAGGGGGGTAGATTGAGCTCAGGCCTCACCTGTGGCCCCAGAGCCCCTCCCTGGATCCCTCCCCTGGTAGCCAGGTCACACTGCGTGGTCCAAACACCCCCTGCCTGGGGAGGAGAGGAGGAAAACAACAGCATGGAGGGAAGGGGGGTGTAGAGGGAAGGATGGAGGGGATAAGGGAGGTAGGGCAAGAACCATAGGGGAACTTCCAGGGATTATGGCCCCACGCTGGCCCACTGGGGCGCAGCCTTGATGGACGTATGACTGGCAAGCACTTGCCCTTTTATAAGATGTGATGCCTGCCGACCACCTCCACACACATAGCAGCAGAAGGTGGAGGCCGGCAGGCTGCAGCTCTCACCGGACACAACACAGGGGCTTATCATATCCACCCACTCTGCTCTTCTACTCACCCATTTAAACATTCACTGAGATACTAAGAAAGATGCCACGCTCATTTTAGAGGCCAATCACTATGCAACACCATCATTACATAGGAAAATGTATCAACAAAGAAAAAAAGGCTTAATCAAATCTCATGGTTAACCAAAAATGTTTGGGAGGTAAAAGGAATGAAAAGAAGAAAATAAAAGTAACATTATTATAGTGCTTTCCCATCATCCATCACTTCAAATAACAGTTTGTACCTGTTGGCCGTGAATCCAAAACCATATCCAAGAAAAATAAACATGTAGTAGGTAATCATTCTCAGTGAGTTTTTGTTCAATATGAGCCAACACGATACAGTTCTCATAAAAAAATCACTTTATATAATTGATCAAGAATGAGTGCTTTCATCATTCTGTATAATTGTATGGAGTTAAAGAGGCAGACTTCTTACACATCTGAAGAGTCCCACCCACATTTAAAATAAAGTACGTACAGCTTTTTACTTTTAATTTGTGGTTTGGTTCTTATTATTTGGCATATCTAACATATTGCTTCATTTTTGTTTGTATCTTTGAAATGTGTAAACTAAACTATATGTATGTTGAAGAAGTATTTCAAATACCATGATGGACTGTGTTAATGTTATTTGTGAAGAAGAGGAGGTCGAAGGAGCAGATGGATGTGATGATGAACACCAAGGTGTGGCCTTCAGGTGCTGCTCTGCTGTCTGTAACTCCTGAATCAGTTTAGGTGGAGATGTGTGGCATCACGCCCCAGGAGAGCTCCCCGGACCTCCCCTATGTTTATTTGTTATCAGAGCCAGCACCGGACTAATTAGAGAGGCCTTAACTTTGGTTTTGAGCCATGTTCCGGGCCCAGGGGTGGCAGGACAAGCTCCACTTGCCCCCATTGGGCCTCCCCGTGTCCCAGCCCACGCCAGAACACGTGTCCTCTCAATGGCTTCTGGGAATTTGATGCCGTAAGCGGGCAGGTAGGATGTTTTCTTCAGCCGCTAGTTACCATTGCCCACACACACACACATACACACACATACACACACACACACACACACACACACCCATCTGCCAATAACCTCCCCCGGTCCCAAGATGCCATTTGTCGTCAGCGACCCTGAAGTTTATTATGTAAACAAAAAATTGCCCTAATTAACGTGAGGCAAGTGTTGTCTTGGGAGCATGGGGGGGAAACCAGGTGGCCTTTTGTCACTCCTGCCAGCATTATACCAGTCAACTACATATATAATATTACCTGAGAATATAAACAAACAACATACTCTCAAAAACAAATGAACAGTGTCAGCACATTTCCAGAATAGAATTACATGCAGAGTAGGGCTAAGGAGTTACAAGGGATTGATTTTGAAAATAAATATATAAGGCAAAATTGAGAGGAACTGCAGAAGAAGAAAGAAAAACAGACAATAGCTGCGGTCCCAGGGGGGGAGAAGAATACCCCATTCATCGACTGGGGAGTGCAGAAATGCAATGATTACAGAAGGGTGGGGGCGTAGGAGAACAGGTGTGCTGCGGACTCCCCCCTGGGACCACTCCACCACCCCTGGGTCCTTAGAGGGAGGGAGGAAGGGACAGGGATGGCACGGGGGGATGCAGGGGGGACAGAAGAGAGGGGCAGAGCTTAGCTCATTAGAGAGAGTTTGCTTCTGCTAACTCATCCCCCCCTAGGGACGCCACTAATCATCGCACAGGGAGCGGCAGCCAGATAGAGACGAGCTGGAGACAGAGGGACTTATTTAGCACCATGCCTTCTGTTGACATGAAGACAGAGCATTACCAGCATCCGAAAACAAGGGCGTAAGTCAGGGGTCGGCTACAGGAGGACCGCGGTCCGGATCCAGACCCAGACGCCAACCTATACGGACCTGGACCTATAATCATTACATTAATAGGGGAATTCAATTTTGACGGGGCGATTCTGTTTTAACCGCTGCCGACAGGGGGCGAAAGAGACGAGTGAGCGATACAGGGAGAGAAACGCAGAAGAAGAGACGAGAGCGCGGCAGAGAGAAGCGGAGAGGAAAGTGACTGAAGAGAATAATTAGCGATACAGGGGAGGGGGGGAGGAGAGTGAACAGGCATGTTAGCGGCAGCCAGGGAGAGACAAATAATTACACATGGCGCTCTCCAAGAAGAGGAAAGTGGACAGTGAGAACAGAGCTTTTAACCCTGAGTGGACTCATTCATGTTCATCCTGCCCACTGGGAGCACAGAACCAGTGTGTCTCATTTGTTCAGAGACCGTGGCGCTCATTAAAAGTGCCAAAATGCCACTATGAGACAAAACACAAAGTGTTTGACCAAACATTCCCTCTCAAGTCAGAACTGAGGTCACAAAAAATAAGCAGTCTCAGAGCCCAACATGATCAGTCCACCAGGATCAAAATTAAAACTAAATATGGTTCCAGGGCAGGCTAACCGAGGCTAACCAATGAGCACCTGCATGTGTATGAGAATGGCCCTGACACCATTTCAGCCCAGATTTAAACTCCTGGCAGGACAAGCTCCAGCTCGATTCTCGCACTGAACAAAAAAAAGTGAGTGAGGGACTCCAATATAAGAGGGAACGAAAGAGAAACTTTAAAACTGGTCAATTGTTATGATGTCTAAAGACTGATATTGTTCTATAATCGTCTGAAACTGTTAAGTCATGATGTGAAACGGTTAACAAAGAAAAAAGAAACTCAAGCTGCTGCTACACTTTATTTGATTTATCTAAAATTGAGCACTTTTAAGATGCACATATTTTCAAAAGCTATTTTTTTTTTTTCTCTATTTTATTTAAAAATGCAGCCCGAGAGGAACATTACACATATCCACAGTATTTACTGTATATCTGTATAGTTCAATGTTAATTGACAATAAATATTGTTGTTTTTTAATTGTACTTTCTTTATTTGATTGGCAGTCAGTTGTTGATTACATGCAGATGTTGATAAAGCTACAGGCTACTTCAATATATATCACACTAATTCATAAAGCAACTTAGACATTTTGATGTTCCGGACCTTTGCATGGGGAGATTTTCTGGACCTCGTTCAATTTTAGTTGAATACCCCTGGTCTATATGATGTACATGCACAATAGACTTCATCAACTCACTCATATTATATTATTGAATAAATAATTCCTTACACGTGAGCTGCATTCTAATTTTAACGACTTGATTGAGGATGAGCTTAACCTAATTTACTGTATAACAAATGTGTTAAACTGCCAATTAAATGAAGTTACGTAAAAGTGCTTTTTTTCCTATAAAATGTAGGTAAAGTCACAATTTAGAGCTATTTTGATGCTTCTCATACAGTCACTTCCACTAATTCCTTCCCCATATCCTGGAACATGCTTAAATTGGTAGGAACCAGCTAAGGCACGTGAGAGGCCGCCTCGCAGCTGGAGCGACGTCAAGGATCATTTCCATCTCCCAATGATTAATTTGAATTTAATATCTTAAATCAAAACCTAATTAATTTAGATACAGTTTTGATGGTGGCCTACTACTTATACACATGCTGTTAATTAGGTGTAGCCTAATGTCATTTTTCCTCCTCTGCCTTAACGTAATTAAATCAGAAGATCCCAACCCGTGTGAACTAATGTTGGTACAACCCATAACAGAGGGTGGCGTGACGGCTGACAGGCCAATGTGATTTGTCACTGCAGGGTTGAGAGCTGAGATTTAATGGATGCACATATTTACATAAACAAGGAAACCATAACATCAACACATACATTCATAATAGCTGAATCACAACTACAAACTCCATCTGTGTATGATGACCATGAGATGCGAGTGAAAGCTCTGGGATAAGCTAGTTGATGAATCTTATTTTATTTTGTAAATACCATCAATACAGCGTGCCAAAGCAATATCAACATGCTAGCTCACATTGCTTCGGTCCATATCTCACTGTCTTTTTCTGAGCATTTAGCTGGCATAGATCTTATTACGCAACCAGAGTATGGAACTGTCTTGATACCAGGAGCTCATCTCTCCTGGGAGATAACCTCATTAGGCCAGTTACGGATGTTATCTTTTAACCTCTGAGGGAAATCCAAGGTTTCTTTTACTAAAAAGCAATATTTAGTATCAGAATGTGTGGAGCACACTTTGTTTTCAATTTGTTAAATGACTATGTTTAAGTTGAAACTACAGTTGACCCATGTAATTTTGTTAGGGCTGTCAAGTCAACGCGTTAATAACGCAATATTTTTTTAACGACACTAATTATTTTAATGTGCGATTAACGCATGTGTATTTGTCCTCGGCCCGCCCCATAGTTTCAGAACCCAAAGGCTTGACGTTGTTGTTGTTAGTTGGATGGTGGGAGATTCTAGCAAGAGATATGGATACAAAAAAAGGTGTTTTAAACAGCAAGCCAAGCACACAGCTGATGCTGACAGCCCCGCTCCTGCCGCTCGCTTGCAGCAGACCACGCTTGAATGTTTGGAGACGCCTGAGGCCTGTACTACGAAGCTGGTTCAACCTAACCTGGATGTTTGAGTTAGCCGGTTGGCCTAATCCAGTTAGCCGGTTGGCCTAATCCAAAACATACGCGCTCTCGCTAAACTGTACTACGACGCGGGTTATCAAGTGGATCGCTCAAGCCAGCCGTGCCCTATCTAGTTAGGTGCGCGTTCACATGAAAGGGGTGGTATTTGGAGCATTCAACCAATCACACAAACATGGACAAGCGTACTGACAGCGCAGCGTCATACTTCCTGAATGAAAAGTCAACTATAATATTAGACATATGAAGAAGTTAAACTTTAAACATCCATGACACTTTATCCAGGATAAAAGCCACATAGCTGCAAGGTGAATACAGCTGGTAAAAGAGAAAGTGTTTGGATGCTTGGGCTGTGCATCTTCACTGGTCTCACGATTCGATTACGATTATCCTGTCAACGATTCGATTCAATTCGACATCCCGATGCATACCAATGCCTTGCATCCTCAATTTTCTATATTACTGCACATGGCTTATTTTTCATCAATGCATACATGCAGTAAATACATATGAACTCTCTTTTTATTATTTAGGAAGTGCTTCAGAAATCAATAACATAAATGTCTTGACATTAATTTATAAACCAAAATAAATGAATTGCATAGGTCTAGCCTCCCTATATCTGTGTGTGAAGTTGTTCCATCCTCAAAAACTAAAAAAATAATGCTTCTGCAGTCTAGCTGCAGCTTCTAGCAACAGTCTTCTATTAAAAAAAGGACACTGAATGTCCTGAATGTGGCATCACAAACATGACTTGAGTCTGAACACAGCAGACAACAGGAGTATTTACAACAGCATATACAAACAAAAATACTGCATGTGGGTGCACACTTACATTCTCTGTCTTACTGTTACATAAATCCCATGAATGTATGAGATTAAGTAAGCTTCATCATATCTCAATCAGTGATTAAGTGAATACTAAAGTTTCTATCAGGTCACTATCAGCCTGTCACTCATTATTTTCACGGAGGTGGCGGGGTTTGGAGGAACGGAGAGGAGACGGTGATCGCGGAAGCTTTTTTCCTCCTGCCTTCACAAACTTTACACACGCATAGGCCTATATCGTCTGAAAATTGCTAGAGGACATTCATACTCTGCAATCCAAGACTTAATTAAATCCACCAAAAACCTGACATGATTGTAACGCGATTATTTTTGAAAAACATAAATCCCTGTGTCTCTGAGCCGCAGCGACACGGAGTGATTCAGAGCGGGTCCTTCTGCTGTTGGATCTGGACTGGTGTTCTTGTGTTGGTGGATAAAGCAGACTGCTCCGTGTTTGGTGTTGCTGTGCCGCTGTCACGTCTGTTTCCTGATCTCTGCGTCACCGTCCGATTTGATATTAAAGTGACAGAAAAAAAAACATTATAGTAAAGCCGCGGCCGGAAAATCAGGAAGCAACGTTACTACGTTATAATCGATTATCTTCCGTCACTGCATCGATACCGAATCGTCCACGTCCGCATCGCAATGCATCGTAGAAACGATTATTTTCAACACTCCTGTTGGATGCGTACATTAACAGGTTTAGGATATCACTGCCCCGTCTAAGACACGATCTGACTTTAATTACATTTGACTCGAGTGTTTCGTCAACTTAATGTGTTGCTTAAAATAATACTTCTGCATACAGTAGCCTATGTGACACACTGCACGGCACGGCCAGATACGGCTCAGCTGACTCAGATAAGGAAATATATGATACATTATGATATGATGTGATATGAATGATAATGGGACACATCGACGTCTGCACTAAGTGCCGCGGACTGTACTTAATGTTACTTTGATCCGGTTACTTATGTTGTGGCAGATATTTAAGTAAGCTTTCTTAACGCTAATGTTATAATAGTCAGATTGCTCTGAAGATGGCAGGTGATATTCTATTAATGTTCACGTTCACACAGTCAGAGATTTTTGCCGGCCGTCTTTCCTGCAACGGCAGCTTTTCTGTATTTCCTTTCTCCTGTAATATGACTTGATCACTTTAAACTCTGCACACTGAGCTCTGATTGGTCAGCAGGCAGTGCTTTCACTGAGTTGATCCCTTAGCCTGCAACCTAACCTGCTCCGGGACAGGTTAGCCGCTCAGCATTTGTGATTCCGCCGAATGGTGACCATTTGCTTGTGGTAAATCTTCAAAATTAAACTTCATTTTTCATTCCATTTCAACATAGAATTTAGTAATATACACATTTACTCATTCAAAATCAGTACTGGTCAATCTCAGGCTACTTTATTTAATTTATTACAACTTGTGAAAGCTGATGATCATTGCATTTTTTTCAGTGCTGTTACCGAAACTCAAATGCCATTTAAAACCAATGTTTAAAAGAATATCAACCACATACATTGTTTTTTCTTAGAAAAAGACGTAATGTAGAAGAAATGGTTGATTACATGATGAAATATTAATATTTATGACAAAAAAATCACTATATTTCGAACGGATTTGTATTTCTCTAAGAATGCACATCAGCCTTTTTCTTTTAAAGGACATTTAAAAAAATGTAATTTCATCCAAAGATTGAGCATTTATTTAATTAAGCAATCAGACAACTGATGGAACCAATATGATTGTAAAAATACAGTCTGTTTTCTTTATTTTTGGAGGAAACAATTTAGAAACCGGAAAAAACATTTGGTAACAGGAAAAAAAAATAGGTAACAGGAATGAGTATTTGATTGCATGTGTGTGTGAATGAGTGAGTGTGGGACTGTGTAGCTCAGTGTTGCACTGGCTTTGACACAATACATAGAACATCATGTTAAAATACATTGTTGCTATTGGTAATATAAAAAATATCTCATTACAAAACATTAGAAACAGAATAGCAGGAGTCAAGAAGAAGCCCCTATTAAAATATGAACTGTGTTGCGAAGGACTGTTGGTTCGTGTTTGTGACAGTGCACGTGAACAGACCCTTCCCTTCTGCTGAGTCATTCAGTCAGAGCATGCACACCTGATGGCTACACACGTGTAGCCAATCGGAGTGCGAGTCTGGGGGACGCTTGCGCTGATGGCACCCAGTGGCGGGAATACCGGAGCAGTTGGCTGGAGATGCCGAGGATAAGACGCGGATATTACTGTGAATGATTGTCATACCTGTGAGTATCCATTATGTTCCTTTTGTTTAGTTATGTTATAATGTTTAGTGTATAGTGTTATCAGTCTCTGTTTGTTAATGTACACTGTAAATGCTCTCGAGGTTTATTAGAAACATGAACATAGTCATTGTTAGTTACCGTCCGAATTAGGCTACGGTTAAGAATAGCCTTTGATGTTTAGCAGTTAGAATGTGTGGAGTAAATTGTTATGTAGGAAGTAGTGCAATGTGTGTGTGTGTGTGTGTGTGTGTGTGTGTGTGTGTGTGTGTAAGAGAATAATAGACCTCAACTTTGAACAGTAGCCTACATCATCTCCTGCATTTTAATCAGATGCACCACAGTGGCTTCTAACAATTTCTGAACAGAAAACATAGCCTCCATAACAAACTGATTGTTTGAATGTGTGTGTGTGTGTGTGTGTGTGTGATAGAGATAGATACTGTATCTGTATCTAAAGTCCATGTGAGGGAGAGAGAGAGAAATCTGAAGTCCTAGTGAGTGAGTGTCTGTTAGATTGTGAGAGAAAGAGAGATCTGAAGTCCTGGTTCTTTATATCTGAAAAAGGTAAAATGGCCACAGACAAAAAGTTAAGATGTTATGTTCTTGGATCTATGCATTGACCATCATTTCCAATACATTTGAAAATATTCTATACTGTCTACAAAATATAAGTAACTGACCTCTTCTAAGACATTCTGTAGCTTTGCCCAGATTTCTTTGTCAATCTCCATGTGACGTGATGTGACTGGTTTAGGTGGTGTGATGACTGACACAATTTCGTCCAACAGGTACCAAAGAATATCATCCCGGGCTGGCCAGAAAAACCTGTTGATCCCTATCTTTGCCATACTGCGGACCTCAACATGCGTTTCACAGATGTCAGTGATAACGCCAGGGTACAGATCACCATCGTACTTGAGGACGCACCACTGGCCAACAGTTTCAGGACTTTGCCACTCTGCGATGTCTGTGGATGCTGTGGATGCTGTGGATGCTGTGGATGCTGTAGGAACTGCCTGTGGATGATTAAATGTAAAATGCTTTGCATCAAAGCATTCACAGTGGAGATTTTGTGCCGCTGTGCACAAGCAGCTGACATCCCTGTAGGTCAGTTCTCCATAGGAAAGAGTCACTGCCTGATGCATCCTCATGGTGGACGGAAGAGGAGGCAAATCATTTGGCATCCCTGAAACTGCTCTGTCGATGTCTTGTTCATCGACAAAAAACAACTTGACCGAGGTTCCACTTCCCTGCAGTGCAGAATACAGCTCTGCAGCACCAGGTATGTCTGTTCCTTTGCAGACTATACCGTCTGCTTTCCTCTTCAGTGCTCCTCCTATGCCATCAGGGGCACCCTTCCCATGACTTGCCTCAAAAAAGTTCCATGTCCCTGCCTTAAATCCACGGCTGAATAGCTCAGTGCTAACCAAGAACATGTTACCCCGCTGCCTATACTGGGTGCAAGGGCCATCGCTGTCAAGGGGAGAACACTGAGGCATGAACTCAATTGCACGACTCAAAACTCAGACTCAGATAGCGTTTCAAAATAAAGACTTTACTGGAATTTGCACAGTAATAAAACAAGGAAAACAAAACCACTCTTTCGAGGAAAACTATAATGCGATCTATAGCATAGGTCCGTGAAAGGTCCGTGAAAAGGTCCGTGAGGTAAGCCGATACGTGGTCTTCGAGAGACAACGAACTGACAATTAACAGGAGGGAGCTAACACAATATATACACAGGTAAAGGGGACACAGTTGGAAACAATCAGGGCGGGGAAAATAATCAAGGACGCAGGAGACAGAAAAGGGGCGGGGAGCGTGGAGGCCTGAAATGAGAGGAAGAAATAATTAAGGGTATAGACATAAAGCACAAGACAAAGGGACATGACAACTCTAACATAAAGAATAAACTTTCACAATAAGTTTCTTGGACATGACAGTACCCCCCCTTCTAGGGACGGCTCCTGACGGCCCAGGCTCCTCTGAGTTGAGGCGGTCAAAATCCTCAATGAGGCTTTTGTCCACGATGAAGCGGGAAGGAATCCATTGCCGCTCCTCAGGACCATAACCCTTCCAGTCAACCAGTAACTGTCGCCCTCTACCCCTTTTCCGACTAGCCAATAGTGACTTGACCGTGTAAACCGGACCTCCATCGATCATCCGGGGGGGCGGGGGGGGTTTGACGGTGGGAACCATAGCGCTCTCCTTCAATGGTTTTAATTACATCTTACTTCTAAAGGCTCCGTTTGGTGAGTCACTTTAAACAACAGCCGCCCATCGAGAGCACTCGCTTCAAGAGGCTGGGGTAGAGGTTTAGTTTTTATGTCCCATTTTTTAACTAAACCCCAATCCATAAGACTTTCGTCCGCCCCTGAGTCAATGAGAACACCATGAGTAACTACATTGTCTCTGATTTTTACCTGGATCCGGGTCAGGGTGCGAGGAGGAAAGTCAGAGGAAGAGATCCGGCTCACCAACGTACTCCTCTTCATTGGTGAGCCTCCTCTTTTACCGGACAAGCCGCTTGTGGGTGTCCGCGCTGCCCGCAGTAGAAACACAGACCTTCCCTGAATCGACGCTGACGTTCTGCCAGCGACAGCTTGGCGCGGCCCAACTGCATTGGCTCCTCCACGGAGCCAGGGGGCGCTGTTGTCCGGAACGCAGGTGGTGAGGGGTGACGGGGCCTCCAAGAAGAAGTAATATCCAGCGGCGAGCGTCTCCTCTGGAGAGGTGGATCAACCGCATCCTTGGATTTATTCCTTCTCCTCTCCGTCAAACGATTGTCTATACGTAAAGCCATGGATATGACAGAGTCCAAATCAGCGGGCAGATCGAGAGGCGCCAGCTGGTCTTGTAAAGAATCCGAGAGACCGCTGACGAAAGCGTCAAACAATGCAGCGGAGTTCCAGCCGCTGTCGGCTGCCTTAGTCCGGAACTCGATGGCGTAGTCAGCCACACTCCGCTGATGTTGTCGCAGCTTGATCAGAGCCCGAGCTGCTTCCCTGCCCGGCGTGGTTTGATCGAAGGTCTTCCTCATAGTGTCTATGAAGTTTTCCAGAGACCCGCAGATAGGCGAGCCTCGGGACCATTCTGCCGTGGCCCACGCTGCTGCTCGGCCGGAGAGATGAGAGATCATAAAAGCCACTTTGGAAATGTCCGTGGGAAAAACAGCCGGTTGGTGGTGATAGTGTAACTCACACTGCACGATGAACGGCCGGCAGCCTTCTGAGTCCCCGGAGTACCTTTCGGGTGGAGCCAGACGCATGGAAGCACTGTGCGGCTCAGTAACCCGGTTGGGATCGAATCCGGTCACCGCTGGAACCGGAGGAGTCGTAGGAGAAGAAACAGCCTGCAGGTGAGTGAGCACACGCTGAACCTCTGCTGCCAGTAGATTAACTTGGGTCGTCAACGATGTTTGTAGTTCCCCCTGGCTGCTGGTTAGATCCTGCACTCCCTGCTGCATGGTGGCCATACGCTCCTCTTGTTGCCCAAGACGTTGGCCCTGAGAACGGATAGCGTTCTTAATCTGATCTGAGTCGGCTGAGTTCATTTTGATGGTCAGTTCGTACTGTCAAGGGGAGAACACTGAGGCATGAACTCAATTGCACGACTCAAAACTCAGACTCAGATAGCGTTTCAAAATAAAGACTTTACTGGAATTTGCACAGTAATAAAACAAGGAAAACAAAACCACTCTTTCGAGGAAAACTATAATGCGATCTATAGCATAGGTCCGTGAAAGGTCCGTGGAAAGGTCCGTGAGGTAAGCCGATACGTGGTCTTCGAGAGACAACGAACTGACAATTAACAGGAGGGAGCTAACACAATATATACACAGGTAAAGGGGACACAGTTGGAAACAATCAGGGCGGGGAAAATAATCAAGGACGCAGGAGACAGAAAAGGGGCGGGGAGCGTGGAGGCCTGAAATGAGAGGAAGAAATAATTAAGGGTATAGACATAAAGCACAAGACAAAGGGACATGACAACTCTAACATAACGAATAAACTTTCACAATAAGTTTCTTGGACATGACAATCGCTGTAAAAATGGACTGTAGTGACGTCAGGGTATGTGCTCTTCACATGGTCAAGCACTTGGGACAAGTGCTGCCAGATAGCTGGCGGGCCCTTTACTCTTGATGGAGATATTGAGCAGAAGGACACCGGACTGGGGGTGGCATGTACATAAAGCACGCCTGTGTGCAATGTTGCCTGCTGGTGTGAGGCTCCAAAGTGGACAGCTTGGATCTCAGCACTGTACTTGCACAAGTAGTTCTCAGAAAAGTCTACATGAATTACACATTCATGGGCTTTCAAACCATTTCTCAGTGCCCTGTAATGGATGTACTGATTTCCGATGTTAAACGCATGCCTTGTGAACCTATGCAGCTGGATGTTAAGCTGGTCCAGGAGGTTGGCAAGAGTGGTCTGGAACTCCTTCTTCAGGGTGACCTTTGATGACTTGTCTGGGTCGTTCTTATGTTCCCTCTCCACTGTCGCCCACTGCAGGTAAGTTACCCCACTCTCTGCTGACACTAATTCTGACACTGGGCAAGAGAGGTCTTTGCATTCTGAACATTCACCATACATGCATTTGATGTTTTCAGGGTCACATGTGATGGATTTCACCAGCTCGTCCAAGTTGACGGTGTTGATGACCCTGAGTTGGTGAAGCTTCTGAACGATGAATGTCAAATTCTCATGCATCTTGCACATGCATGTGTCCCGATCACTCAGTGTTGGCGCCACAACCCAGAATGGACGAAGGGAACAAAAAAGGGAATAGGAGATGGATCTCTCTTCGGCCAGAAATTTTAGGTGCAAGTTCTTCATGGTATCGGAAAGGAACCGTTTTTGCTTTTTCGTTTTCTTAAGAGTGATGGTCTGCTTTTTCCCAGTGGTAATTCGGCTTACATCATCTCTATCGTAGAAAGCCCTCACGCTATCCACCAGAGAATTCCCTACCCTTCTGTTTCGCCTTCGTTTGTAGGTGTAGCCGTCGGTCACATTCAACCACCTTGACTTAGAAAAACCAAGCGAATTCTGGAGAAGTCGTTGCAGTTTGTACTTCCTCAGAACCTTCCCCATTAGGACTTTTGAAATGATTTGCCTTTCCCTCTCCCCCTGTGCATTTTTTAACTTGTTCCTAATGTTGTCAATCAAAGCATGATGAAAAAAGAGAGTCTTTCGAATGGTCGCAGATGGAAGCTCTCTAATCTTTCTTTTGAGTTTTGTTCGTGGAGACTCATTTTTCCCTTTCAACCGTTGTACTTGTTTTCTATATTTTTCCTTTCTTCTTGTTTCTTGAGTCAGAAGACCCTGTAACTCTTCAATTTGTTTTTCTAATTTATATTTGGTTCTCCTGGTCCTTCGCCGTCCTTCATCCCGTTGTCTAAAACACAAGTTCATCACAATAAATACACATTGCATGTTAGCTTGAATGTTTCCATTGCCTACTTTGTAACTATACTGTAATAACTGGTTATGCGTAGCACTGTAAGAAAGATACACAGATACACAACACACATAAACAAATGAAAACTAAACCTTGAGGAGCTGGGCTGCACATCTACAGCTTGTGCTGGCTCAGGGCTGTGTGGAGGAGTGACAAGGTCCTGCAGTGCCCCTTTTCTCTCTTTCACCCTACGATACGTCTCCCTCCACTTTCTGCGAACATTCCGCTGCTCTCTGGCACTGACATCACCAATGTTCTTCCTTATGCCTGATTTTAGGTCTGACCTGTACTTTTTCTTTTCCTTCTCTAAATATCTTGCCTTCCTCTCTGGATCTGCGTCACGTCGTGCGCGATAGCGCCGCTGCTTTTCAGCAGCACTCAATGGTTGATTGGGTCCCTGAAATTATGATTTACATTATAAACTGATCTCAGATGACAAAATAATAGTTAGGCTTATTAATATTAATTCATTCATTATACTCTTTACATTCATGCATTCTTTTAATTCATATAAAAGAGGGCACTACTCATTGCTGTTACCGCCACTCAGTGCTGTTATTTTTTTTGGGTAACAGCAATGAGGGTAACAGCAATGAGTTTTTAGCATTAAATTAGCAATTGTGAAATCTAGCTACATAGCATCTATGCTAATAGCTTGAGCACACAGAGGACATTCTTAAGATTTAACTGAATATTTCTCTTTTTTTTCAACAAATACCATCTTACAGATAATTTAGGTAACAGGACATAACTCTGAGACTTACCGTCTCTGACACAGCTACAATATCATTACATTTAAGGAAAAATGAATGAGAGAACTTACTTTTGATCTTCCCATGATTTTCAAATGATCCAAATGATGTCACTTCCTGCTGAACATGAGAGCGATGGAATGTTCCAACATTTTCAGAGGGGGAAATGTGTTTAGGTAACAGCACTGAGTGAAAACCTTGGGACGCGACTAAAATGTGAATTTTAACCAAAATTGAATTAAGTTTTTATAAGAAATGTTTTTTTAAAGTGTAGATAGAGTATGTAGTCACACTTAAATGCAAAAAAAAAAAGATTTTGGAAGGATTTTATTCATTATGCATTGAGGTAAAATGTAGCGTTTGGCTGTGGGGACAGGCAACAAAGGCTATGTTTCGAGGTGTTTTGGATGCCTTTTTATAATAAAAAAATTATAAATCTTTAATTTCTACAAGGATTCATGTGTATGGTGATTTGTTTAATAATAAAATGTAATTTATTTTATATTATTACTTGTTTTTATACATTTAATATGCTGGGGACGGAAATGGTCACCATTCGGCGGAATCACGAGATCTAGCCTGCTAAAAAGAGAACCAGCGTCGTAGGACCGGAAACCCAGAGTTTTCCCTGAAGTTAGCCGGCTAAGCGAAAATCCTGCTTCGTAGTACAGGCCTCTGGACAGGGCGTCTACGAGCAGCAAGCTTTCAACAGTGAAAGCTAAATGGGTGGCGGTAGCTACAGCTTGCAGGACAATTAACATTGTGGAGGACGAGGGGCTGCGTTAGATAATTCGGATTGCATCCAACGTGTCGACTGCACATCACAGTGCATTATTCTTACACACAGTGGGAACTTCAGTCTCATGCTTTGACTGTTATGAAGACAGAGGAGCGGCATTTCGCCGACAACTGTAAACAGGCTTGTCTGTTTGAGCAACTGGCTCAGTGCAGAGAAGTACACAGGGTTGGGAGCGAGTGTAAGAGAGAGAGAGAGGTTCCAGGTTGTTGTATTGAGAATATTCAGGAGAATATTTGTCATTGTTCCAATGATAATAAACAAACATTTGCATAAAGCATATTTGTACACTCATATATTACAAACTTCGAAAATATTCCTCTAAGGTACATTTAGAAAAGATAAAAAATGTGCGATTAATTTGCGATTAATCGCGATTAATTATGGACATCATGCGAGTAATCGCGATTAAATATTTTAATTGACTGACAGCCCTACATTTTTTATGTATTTAGTTTTGTTTATTATTTGCTAGCTGTTTTCCTCTCATCATCATCATCATAAACCATGTTTTGCTTTTCAAGTACATTTTCAGGTCAGGTATAATTACTGTTATGTCAAAGCCAGTTGTTCAACTTAAGCCCCCATGAGGCACTGACGTTCAGTTAAGTCTCTGTAGTATAACTTGCTATTTCAACAGTTTTACACAACTGATTTGATTCTTATGTTTTGAACATTGTAGTAACCACAACATTCCTGTACCAAATAGCTGGAGAGAGAAGGGTTCAGTAAGTAGGGTGTGCAAGAGATCTTAGGTCTTTTAGGTCTAGATTGGTGAAATCATTTTAAGGCATGCCACCATCTTTCCTGCTGTATGCCTGAAGCAACTTCTTTGGGAAGGGCTACAGCCTTCAATAGAATTACAATGAGTTATTTGACAATCTGGCTTAAGTGACCAACATATGAGAGAGAAAAACCAGATCTGATAACATGAATGACTAGCCTATTTCAATCAGTAAAGTTATTTTACTTGGTTTGAACTTCAAAAAGTCAATTGGTCAATTTACCCCCAGATGGCTCAATTTAGCAGGCTTTTTTCTGTCAGCAAAGCATCCACACATTTTAAAATCTATTGAAGCATGGAATATATACAGGTAATCTAATATGGTATTCCTATGTGGTTGGCATAATTGATAATTCTCCACATCAACCAAAGTTTTTTAATTGGCAAGGCATGCATTTGTGATGTACTGCTGCTCTACCGGAAATATGTGCCAGGAAGAATGGCATATCATTTTCACAACCAATTAAATGTTGAAAAACTCCATTATACAAATTCTACTGTCTGTATCCAAGCAAAACAGCTGACATATTAGTTATTAATTTATATCTATTCAGCGTTGCATTAATTTGTGCAGAAGGTAAAACAAAGCATATGGCTGTAAATGACAATGTCTTCTGGTCCTGTTCCAAATCCTCTTTTGCAGGCGAACGCAGCCTCAGTTATTAAATGATGCTACATAGTTACAATGTGCAAATATACACAAGTAGTAACCTATTTATACTGAACTAAATGTATGTTTTTTTGTTATAGATTAGTTCTACAGTGATAGCTGGTTTATTTAAAGCAAAACCATTACCATTAACCTTTTACTGTATCTATAAAGCGAAGTTCAGGAGTAGATAAAAGCAGTTTATTCCACATATAATTGGTGTGGTATGGTGGTATCATGTGAAAGCTGGGAATAAGGGGCTGTATTATAGAAACTTTGTTTTTAAGTTATTGGTTAATATTTAGGTATTATAAAAGCTAATTCTAATTAAGGAATAATATCATATTTTACTTATTCCTTTCTTATCTCCTAAATACGCAATCAAACATCGGTTATCAACTTTTACGTTTGCCACCGAGGCCAAGCCAAGCTGAATATTACACATTCAAATTTTCAATGTATCGCATTTTAACTAGGGCTGTGAAACGATTACAATTTTTAATCAGATTAATCACAACTTAAAAATTAATCAATCATGATTAATCACCATCCGAACTATGTCCAAAATATGCCATTTCTTTATGTATATTGTCTCTTCGTTTGGTCGGTCTTTTTTCTTCTTCTTATTTGACATAAGAACCACACAACTGCATTAGCGGCCGCTGTCGCCCTCTGTCGGCCGTCAGCGCAACTTAAATGATGACGTTAAACACATTTTTTTTAAAGGCCTTGACGACCGGCCGTTCTGTGGTTCTCCAGATTCTACAGGTGGCCAGTCCGCCCCTGGGTTTCAGCCATATTTCAATATTTTTACGACGACCTCAGTCTTACCAAGCCCCCAGGAAGTGCGCCGGAGTCTGATGAGAATATTCGTTGTGGCCAAACGGTGGTACTACACTTCCGTTTGGTTGCTGGTCCCGGAAACACTTTTTCCCATTGACTTACATTGGGAAAGAGTGGTCTGTAACTCGTTGGATAATTTTTTTTAAACTAAATAAACCACCCAGTATGAACACTTGTATAGCCCTTATTAAAAACATTCGTTCCTCAAGTCGTACAAATGTGCTAATAACGTTATTCTGAGAGTTATATCCCTCTGCATTATGAACGCGCATCCAACCCACGGGACCGCGCCGCCCGGCACTTTCATGTTACGTGTTCAGCAGGTTCAGCATTACATGCGTTTATCTTTACCCATGGATGCACAATAACAACGGACCCATATCGTCTCACTGCCATCCCACGGAGCTGTAATAATGGATATATTGCACATGTTTGCTGTAATTCATCATTTGTAAAATATTATACTACATGGGCTGTATGATTAAATCTTGTACCGTAAATGTTGTATTAAATAAAGTTAATATAACCGACGTTAGATTAACGTCCCTGTAGCTTTTTATTGCACTAAGAAGCTTATTGCACTGTATATATATATATATATATATATATATTAATATATATATATGCAGTGCAATAATTCTTTCATGCTAAATGAAGCTCTGTTGCTTGGATATCACTAGATCCCGTTACAGCGTAATATAAGTACATAACGATTGATGTGCACATTAGCATAATTACTAGGGAGCCGCTAGCTGCTAACTGCCGCCTCGTTAATATCAAATCCATCATAAAAACAAGCCATTACCATGCTGTCATGAACGTGCGGTGCTGTTACGTGTACGCAAATTGACGTGCTTGATGTGAACGAGCATTTTGGTTAAAGTTGCGCATGCGCTATGAGCGCACATACGGGTACTTCTCAGGCATGCCGGGTAATCTGTGACGTTTCGCTCTCTCAAAAGTTGGGCCATTTTATCATTATGTGCCAATGAGCAACTCCCATAGGAATGAATGAGGCCCCACCTCCCACGCTGTATCCAGTTCTTATTATACATCCATGAGTCTTACAGTAGTGTGGTCTAGCAACAGCTAAAGCCTGGTACTGCATGATATTTAGCTTAAGCTAGTTAGCAGCAAAATGCCTCTGTTCTCTACAGATTACTTCCACAAACTTCTACAGAAAATGGCTGTGTTATGTGGGGTTCCTCAAGGCTCCATCTTGGGGTTCTTCTCTTTAAAGGTCCCATGCCATGCTTTTCCGGTTATATCTCTCACAGGCTCCGCCCTCTACTGGACTACGTTATCCTGCGAGCATTCTCCCACTGAGACTTCTATAGACGTAGCCGACCTTGGGGCGGGCCTACCTGAATGCGCCCGCATCTCACTGTATAAAAGGAGGCCTCGCCTCCTGACTATCATCCTTTTCTCTTCAGCAGCGGAAGTGATTCCACTGAGCTTTTAGACGAGAGAAAAAAGAGAGCAATGGAGTCAGTTCTTGACCACAGGACCTGCCCGAAATGTCCAAACCTGATCGCGGGGGCTGATCCGCACCCCTTCTGTTTTTTGTGTATGGGGCCTGACCACGCCGTGAGCGGTATGGACCCAGCGCCGGCATGTTCAGCCTGCCAGATGCTTCTGCTTTTCCTGTCGAGGGAGGCCCCGCAGGAGGAGGTGGAGGATTCAGGATCTCGACGTCGTCGAGATGGGCGATTCAGGAGACGAGGAAGCGCAGTACCGGTCCTCCCTTCCGTGGGGCCAGACGACCCCGATTCCGGAGGAAGAGGACGAGGACGCCTTGATGTCTGGAGGTCCGACTCTCAGGTCTGCGCGGATGGATTTTCCTACCGCCTACCGCTCCCCCCACCGCTGCCACCGAGGCCTGCAAGCCGCCTGAGACAGGGGTTTTACGGCCCGGTGAATCCAGCGCAGCCGACTTTCGTTTCTCCCCAGCTGCCAGATATATGGCGGTGTGTGGAGGTGATATGGCAGCAACCATTTAAAACGAAGGCCCCAGTAGCCGCTATGGCAGGCATAATCATCGGACACGACATGTCCGGGTGTGCCCCCCCTTGTTGAGAACCTGGTGGCCCATCTGCTTTCACGGGCGGCTGGTTGGGCGGGGGGTAAACGACCCCTGCCCCCGCTGCCACAGGACCGAGACACCCTACAATAGCTAGACAAGATGTTCAAGCTCGGTACGCAGATGGCATCTGCAGCTAATAATCTCGGCGTGTTGGGCGTCTCCCTGATCCCCCCTCAAGCAGACGCCCCCGCCCTCCTGTCTCAGGACGGGAGCGATTATCCGGACCGCGCTATTGGTCGGATGAATAATCGGATTCATGGCGTGGCCGCTGCAGCAGGGCGGGTGATTTCCTTGGCCACAGTGGCGTCTCGCCATGTGTGGTTAGGACTCACTGCCCTATCTAAGAAAGACCGAGAAGATCTCCTCGGAGCCCCCGTGTCCACGGAGGGGCTCTTTGGGTCGATCTCCTCGGTTACCCAGCGCTTCAGCCGCCTGGAGGAGGAGAGAATCCAGCGTATCCACATGCTACCGCTGGCCCCTCCTCCGGCCCCGCTACGCTCTCCTCCACGGGTTTCCATGCAGGTGAGGGAGCACAGTGCGACAGTGAAGCGGAGGGAGAGGCGCCGGCACAGGGTTTCCGTGACCGCGGTGCCCTCCACCTCTTCGGCCCATCCCGTGGTATCGACGTATCGGCAGCCGCGGGCTGCGCCGTCTGCCCGGGGCTGACTGGCAGGGGGAGGTAGCTATCATAGTGCTATGCGCGTACAGAGGCATTACGGCCGGCGTATTGCTGTTAGGGAACACACTAAGCCTGGGGCTAAGACGCCAATTAATACAGTTTACCATAGTGGTAAGAGCTGCATTATGGCAGCGCCTGGGTCCCGGGAACAGGCAATGTTTTGCACAGCGCGATTGATCACACACTTGACCAAATTGGGTTTTGCGATCAAAAAGCACCCTCATACCTCACCAACGGGCGTTGTATTTGGGTGTGCTGCTCGATGCAGGCTCGTTGCGCTCCACCCTGTCAGAGAGCAGACGTGCGTCCCTTCTCCGGGCCGTTCAGAGGCTGCGACAGGGGGCGACAGTGACAGCTTTTACTGTCGTGCAGACTCTGGGTCTCATGGCGGGTGCTCACATGGTGGTCCCGTTAGGGTTACTACCAGTGTTCGAAATGGGGGGTGAGTCAGGGGGAGCTTGGCTCCCCTAAAGAGGGGGGGAGCTCCCCTGAAGGCTGACTTTGAGATAAATAGGGGGAGCCCAAAAAAATCGTGCATATTTACACACAGATTAGAAATGTTGAGTTTCTGTAAATACAAGTTCTTGAAATAAATAATAGTCATTGTTCATTACAGTTTCTGAATATTTGTTTAATATTTGTGAATATTTCTGGGTGTTGCCATCTGTACGTGGCGACGCTGCATTCTTTACGCTACTTACGTTGCTATGGTTACGGTGGCGATGCCAACGCAGTATTTTACATTTTCATATTGATATTTGTTTAACTCTGGCTTTGTAATAAAAAAATATGGCGAAACGAAAACAGCCAAGCCTCGCAGCTTTTGGATTCACAAGCAAAGAAGCAAAGGTGTATAAAAATGACAACGTGAACAGCCGGCTTTAAGCGGCGTTAGGGTCAAGTTTGACAGCTCCACACGGAGGTAGAGGCCTGCCGATGCGGAGCCTGAAGAGGCTTCAACAACGGCCACAGCTGCTGGCGCTACCTGCATTAGCAAACCTGACTATGCCCATGACCTGCATTTTAACTAGAAACAAAAGAAAAAAAAGAAAAAAAAAGATGGAGTGACTGGAATGAAAGGTATCCATGGCTTTTCATAAAATTAAAATAAATGTGGATGGGAGATTTGCAAAGAGGCAAAACGTTTATTGATCTCCCTGCCGCTCGCAGAAAAATCCACGGAGTGCACCTTTCACAATAATGGATTCAGGGAAAAGTCAGAAGTGATCAACAGAATAACCTGCGGAAAAAGATTTATAAGCACCATAAGAGCCAGGCAGACCAAAAAGCGATCAAGGTTTTGGAGATGAGAAAAAAAGATGTCCTACCAAACAAGGTAGGCCTATTGGCAATCAATATTGATTTAATTCAGGAAACATACATCTTTCGGTCAACAGAGCGTGCGTGTGACATATTTAGTAGCAGGATGTGCAATGAAAAATAGGGTTCCCCCGAAAGCAAATGGGTAATTAGAACACTGGTTACTACATATGCGCCACATGCAGAGGTGGTTCTCCAGCCTGTGCTTGGATCCCAAGAGGCACAAACGGCGGCTGGTAACCATCCCCCCCTCAGTGGAGGGCAACCTCCGGTTTTGGGGGTCGCCGGATCACCTCCATAGGGGTTCTCCACTGGGACGGGTGACCTCCTACATCACAATTTTCACGGAAGCATCCAGAACAGGATGGGGAGGGACCTGCCTGAAGAGGGCTATAGGTGGGCGCTGGGCTCTAACAGAGTCTCGGCACAGCAACCCCCTAGAGCTACGGGCGGTAGTGTTAGTCCTCCAGCATTTCATTCCCCTAATTCAAGGGAGACATGTAATGTTCAGGAGCGACAACAGCACCACAGTGGCTTATATCAACAGGCAGGGCGGAGTCCGCTCCGCCGCCTTGTTGGCCACAGCGGGGAGGCTGTGGTTATTGGCTTCAGAGGTGGTGTTATCTCTGAGAGCTCTCCATATCCCGGGACTGGAGAACAGAGGGGCCGACCTCATGTCGAGGGGCAGGCGAGTGGGTACTTCACCCGGAGGTGGTGAAGCAGATCTGGGCCTAGTTCGGGAGAGCGGAAGTGGATCTGTTCGCCAGCCGGCGAAACAGCCACTGTGCCCTGTGGTTCTCCATTGCCCTGGGCGAGGACCCGCCCTTGGGGGTGGACGCGTTTGCACACGAGCCATGGCCAAGGAAGCTGCTATACGCCTTTCCACCGCTGCGTCTCATTCTCCCTCTCCTGGGGAGAGTGAGGCGAGAACGTCTGTCAGTCATCCTAGTGGCTCCGGACCACGTTGGGGCGCCGTGGTACTCAGAGATGACACAGATGAAGGTGGGCCAGCCCTGGGCGGTTCCCCAGTTCTGGGGGGCGATGTCTCAAGAGGCAGGTGCAATCGGGGCGTTACCCGCTCTCGGCCAACCTCTCCAGGATTGGCTCCTGAGAGGGACAGGCTGAGATAGGGTGGATTATCAGACAGTGTTATTCAGTCTATCCAGGCAGCTAGAGCTGGATCCACCACAGCCTGTTACAGGCCAAAGTGGCTAGGATTCCAGCGATGGTGTGAGGAGGGGAGAATAGAGCAGTGTTAATTTTGTCAACGAAAACTATGACGAAAAATGTTCACCAACGACCTTTTTGACATGATTAAGACGAGACGACGATGAGCTAAAAATAGATTCTTGATAACGAAAACTATGACGAAATGTATATTTAGTTTTCGTTGACGAAATGAGACGGGACAAAGGTGTTAATTGTGGACTATCGGACATTCAAAATGCAGCATATTTTCCCCCAAGTGTCCGTCTTGTCTGTCAAAATGCACCTTACGTTTCTAACTTGCAATATCATTATTTCCGCTCTCTTCACCTCCAGAAGAGCGATCTCCCTGTGTCTCTCTGTGTGCGGGGGGCGGGGCCTAACAGACACGCTGCAGCGGACACAGAGATCTGCCGGGGACGGAGCGTTCAGAGAGTATAGAGACAAAAAGTGCGTTCAGGTCGAGGGCTATTCAGTTAGGGGTTTTTAGTCTTCCCCCACCCATGGTGGGGCCAGGGAAGCTAAACTGCACGTCCTCTGGGAGCTCGCGAGTGTGTGTTTGTGTAATTTTGCGTTTGTGTGTATTGTACTTGTTTCCCGGGGAAAACACTTACGAGAAACACCAGCTGTTGTTATGCCTGCTGTGACGTCAAGTTACTCCGTTCTCCGCTTGTAATTATGCCGTTACAAGCTTCAAAGTTATATTTATCATCTGAATTTGCTGAAACAAGTTTAATATTCTGAAAGCCATGACTTTGTTTATTTGAAATCAGATGAAAACAAACTGTAACAGACCCTGCCGTGTTATCTATGATTACTATACACCTTACATTCATAATTTCCGCTGGAGGGAGGGGGAGCAGCGCTGCGGAACAGCAGAGTGGCGAGTGAGAGCTGTCATCTTCTGTTTACAAGCTTCAAAAATGCATTTATCGTGTGATTTTGGAAATAAAAGTTTCATATTCTGAAAGCCAAGACTTTGTTTATTTTAAATCAAACAAAACACCCAAACCCCGAACAACTATTTTTATACGCAAATCCACGTTTATTTTGAAATGAGCCGTTGCGACTTCCGACTAATTTCGATAGAGCGGGTCACATGTAGAATCATAATTTACATGAATGATATTACCAGATCAGCAGCTCTTTGAATAGCCTCTAATGTTTCCCCCTTAGCCTTATTAGCAGAAGCGATTGACAGCTCTGAGATTAGTAGGTCGTGGAAGGATGATATCCATTTCTTAATAAATAAAGTATGTGGGGGTTTCCATCGTATTACATCTTTTTTTTTGGCTGCTGTTAGACCAGCGAAAAAAGCACCCTTTTCTGATGGTTCTGTTGGTCAAGAGAAGAATCGTCATTCCACAATACAATATTTGGGAGACAGGGTATGTGAACTCCAATAATCTCAGATACAATGGCAATAACTTGTTTCCAGAACGTACTTACTGCAGTACATTCACAAACCATGTGTACATATGTGCCGATGGTCTTTTGGTTACAGAGAAGGCATATGGGGCTTGGAATCGTCCTTAATTGACAGCATTTTCTGGTTGACAGGTAATATCTGTGTATCAATTGGTGATTGTGGTTACGCAATGTTAAGGAGATATTATTCCATATTCTCTTCCAATCAATAGTCTGTGTGTCATAGATCTGCGTTCCATACTGCAGAGATGCCAATATATCCGGTTAATTTATCTTGCAGCTTTTTATATATATATGAAGTAGTGCCGCTCACACTGTTTGGACTTAATATGACCTTAACTAATTGATGTGTTGGCAGAGGTTGATTCCAAGGAACTCCATATGTGCGCAGGGCAGTACGTAGTTGCAAATAGAAAAAGAAAGAAGAGCCAGGCACATTATACGTGTCTTTCAATTCTTGGAAGGACATCAAGCCGTTGTCGTTGGTTATGTCAGAAAGATAATGTATTCCTCGGGTTCACCATTGTGGGAATTTGATTGCTTTTTTCCAATACGTAGTAACAGGTTATGAAGAAATGGTATGTTACTATGCCAATCTACAGACCAATTGCACTATTTCTCTACATGTTTCCACACTTTCACAGCTTGGCCAATAATTGGTCCAATTGTTTGCATAGAGTCATATGGCGACATGGCAGAAAATAAGACATCACCAAGTTTAAGGGGATAGACTATACTTCTTTCAATTTTAATCCAAGGTACATTGGTGCTTTCATCAATCCACTTTTTCAAGGCTCGAAGCGTGAAGGAATAATAATAGAGCTCGAGATTGCGAACATTAAGGCCTCCACTGTTTTTGTCATATTGTATAACTTTGTATCTGATTCTTGGGTATTGGTTTTTCCAAATATATTTTGAAATCCTATTCTGAAGTTTGTCCCAAAAACCGTCTGGTGGAGATAAAGTTAACATACCAGCTAAGAAATTGATCTTGTAACCAGATATTGAACTAAATTGGGAAAATATATTTAACAGCTTAAGAAGCGTAGTTGGTACCTCGTCCAAGTACAGTAGTAGATCATCCGCATATAAGGAAATGTTGTGGTCTGTCTCTTTTACAACTATCTGTTTTACTTCTTTGGATAGTCTTATTTTCTGTGCAAGCGGTTCTAGAGAAATTGCAAACAGAAGCGCAGTGTAAGAGTTGGTGAGGGCTGCTCATTTATTCCGGGAAATTACTCAGACCTACTAATTGACCTAACAGAAGTTATTGAGTCTATAGCTGTGTCCCAATTCAGAGGCTGGGTCCTCCGCGGACTGCGAAATGAGACGTTCTACGGAGCATGTCCTTGTACGTCACCGGCAGTTACCCCTACATTTTGCCGCCCCCGTCACCTAGCAACCAGCTGCAGTCACAAGTGCCGGTAATAATTTCTGAAACTAGGCAAAATATTTTCAAACTGTTTTCAAACTGTTTTCAAACTGTTTTCAAAACTGTTTTCAAAACTGTTTTCAAAATTGTTCAATATGGAGTCAGATCTAGCTTTACTTATTTTGGTGTTATGTTTAAATTATTTTCCCGAGGTCGCAACAGGCCCCCATGAAGAGGGCTTCATTCTCCCCGCGCATCTGGATAAATTGCGCAGTCTGCTCCTTGCTCCCTATCAAAACAAAATTGTTGCAGTAAGATTTGTATAACAAAAGCAGTTAAATAAATAAATTAGCTTTATAATGAATCCCAACAATATGAAAACCAAACAGGGTTTAGAAATACTTTCACTTCATATTATTTTATGTATGTAATATAAAGAAGACATCTCCAATTGTCCGTATATTTAAATACAGAAATTAAATAGGTTTACTTTTCTTTCATGTCGTTTACTATTTGGGTGAGTACATTTAAAAATGAATCCAGCTGAAACCTTTGTAGCCGTTGATGGGACGTTACAAGCCTTATTTTTTTTTAAAAACTCATTCGTCACCGTCACCCGTTGCATCCTGGGATATGGTAGACCGCGGAGTGTACATCAGATTTATCCTCTAAATCTGGGGAAAGAAGGCTGCATTTGCGGGCCGCATTCAGAGGAGTCTTGTCTTTTTTTTTAATTGGGACAGCCTTCGTTTGGCGGAAGTGACGTATGCGGACTCCGAATGCATCCTCAGGAGGATGCGGCCGCTGAATTGGGACACAGCTTATGTAAGTTTACTGCTTGGCTCAGATCCACCAACGTCAGCAAGATCTCCCCTCTATTAACTTCCCGAAGAACCAGGTTCAATTAACTGCTGTTTCAATTCAGACAACTCTCTTAAATCTGTTTAAGCGATCCCGAAGGATTTTGATATCAGTAAATGAGGTGTGGCCCTACCTAAGTGTGAGTGTGGCAGGGTGCAATCTTAACTCTGAAGCAGGAGAGGAGAGTGTGGATGTCTTTTAAGTTGTCCCAATCCAAAAGGTGGGATCAGTTTATTTGAAGAAAAATAGGTCCAAACTAATACAGGGTTTTGACCTTCTCTCTTTACAACATTATAATCATACTAAACCTATCATGCTGTGATCATGTTCAAATATGAAACTTTAACTCACAGTTTTACATTTATTACCATAAATTGTAACTTCAACTGCCCAATTCAGTTGTGATTTTTATAGAATTTAGAGGTCTTACCTCATAAAAGACAATAATGATTATGAAAAGCACATTCAAACTTTCACTTTCACCCAATCAATTCACATCAATTTCATACCTTTTTTCCGACACAGATGGCGGGAATAACATTAAAAAACCCATACCTATCCGCATGAATTCGGAGGAAGATTCCTCACAGGTAGCGGGCCTAATATTCATACACGTTTTTCCGACACAGATGGCGGGAATAACATTCAAAAACCAATACCTATCTGCAAGAATTCGGAGGATAATGTCATAATTGGTCATTTCAGAAATTATTTATGAAAGTGATTCAAAGAACGTAGGTTCATATGAGTTAGGTGCATAGCATGCAATCAAAGCTATCTTTCTATTGCAAATGACTCCTTGAAGATAAGCAATTCTTCCTTCTTGTTCTTTGTTAACAATATGTCATTTTAAATTATTGCGAATTAAAATGATTACTCCTTTAGTTTTACTGTTTGAAGATGAATAAGCCACAACTTTATAAATATTATTCCCAACTTTATGAATATCTTCAGCTAATATGTGGGTTTCTTGAAGAAATGCAATATCAGCCTTTTTTCGACCCAAGACATCAAAACATTTTGTAATCTTTAGATTGGAGTTAAGACTGGGTACGTTTCATGAGAGAACAATTAATCTAGTCATATGCATCAAACCAAATATACTTTGTGGACTAAGTTATGCATATTTAACGTAATTTACAATGTCATATAGCAAACCCTGATTAGGATTTCGCAAGGTTGCCTCCATTCCCTTTATTCCCAACTTTCCTCCCTTCTCCTCACCCCAAACAAAAAACGTCATTGTTGAAGTGTTTTCTTCAAAGCAGACCGGCCATTCCCATACAGCTAGCAGCTCCAAACAGGTCCAAACATCGCTGTACATTTTCAAATATACGCTTTTGGGTAATTTGTGTTACGTCCCCACTAAGGTCTAGGGGACCTGGAGACAGTAACACACAACAACCAATAAAATGAGGGAGTCATCGTAAACGTTAACAAAAGTGTATTCCTTGTACAACAAATAACTGACCATAAATGCTCTTTAAGTGAGGACATGGGAATTCTGGAGAATGAAATAACGCAAACTGACTGGTTTGATTTGACCTATGGAGAAAATTGTGAGGGGGCCTGTGATAATTTGAAACATACCTTAAAACAAACCGTAGCTAAATATACAAAAACAATGCCTCAAAAGCGTATTGGCAAACAACTGTTACCATGGTTTAACACTGCTCTATTGGAATTCATGAAAAAAAGGGATGTAGCTCTAAAGAAATCTTTAAAATCGGGACTAGAAACAGATCGCTTAATATACAAAAGTCTTAGAAATAAAGTTACAGTTCAATTAAGAAAGGCAAGGGCAAATTACTTTTTAGATACTATTCGACAGGCAAAGGGGAATTCTTAAAAACTATGGAAAACCATTGACATACTTATTGGAAAAGATCACTCAAAAAATTATAATACTGAAATTATGATAAACGGAACCCTACAACAGGATAGCCTAGCCGTGGCCAACCATTTTAATACTTTCTTTATTGAGTCTGTTTCAGAATTGGCCCACAGTTTCAATGTAACAGAACCGCTTCTTGCATTAGCTGACGATACAAAACTGCTCAAACTCAACTGTACAAATGAGACTAATGTGAATACAATTATTTCCACCTTATCAAATTCTAAGGCAAAAGATCACTGGGGACTAGACACAGTATTTATAAAAAAACATAAAAAGAACTTAGCTAGCTCCATCACCTATATTACAAATCAATCATTAAAAGAAAATACATTTCAATCAGCTCTTAAAACTGCTATTGTAACACCAATTTTAAATGTGGCGACAAGAAAGAAGGAGGCAACTATAGACCCATCAGCCTTCTACCTGTTGTGTCCAAAGTAGTTGAAAAAGTAGTCGCGGAGCAGCTGGTATCACACCTAAGCTTCAACAACCGACTCCATCCTATGCAGTTTGGTTTTAGGACCAATTATTCTACTGAGACTGCATGCTGCTATTTAGTGGAAGGAATCAAGGCTAAGTCAGACAAAGGAGGGATAGTTTGAGCAGTGTTCCTTGACCTGCGAAAAGCATTTGACACAGTAAACCATACCAAACTTTTATCAAAACTCAACAATTTCAACCTGTCAGTTAGCACAATACAATGGGTCAGGTCTTATTTAGCTGGTCGTTCTCAATGTGTCCGTATAAATGATAAACTGTCAGAAACTAAGCCATGATCAATCGGAGTGCCACAAGGCTCAATTCTTGGACCGCTGTTGTTCAGCATATATATTAATGATCTCCCATCTGTTTGTGAGGATGTGGACGTCCAGATGTATGCTGACGACACAGTGGTTTAGACTCATGGGAAAGATGCTGAACAGGTTGCCTCTAAGCTCTCGTCGACGCTGCACAAAGTTGCTCAATGGTTAAATGACTCGTGTCTTACTTTAAACACTAACAAAACAGTGACAATGTATTTCACGAATAATAAAAAAACAACCACGCATCCACAGCTTCGTGTGAATGGTAAAATAATTGAAAATGTCAATGAGGTCAAATACTTGGGAGTGATCTTGGATGCCAGTTTGACTTTTGAAAGCCATATTAGAAGCATGACTAGAAAGCTGAAACATAAAATTTTCAAATTTAAACATATTAGGAACTCATTAACCACAGAAGCATCGAAAACCTTTTTTCATGCCATGATACTATCACATTTTCACTACTGTATAACCTGCTGGTCCCAAGCAACTAAGACTGCTATAAGACCACTTGAGGTTCTTTATAAACAAGCCTTAAAAGTTATGGATAGAAAGTCATTACAACACCATCATTGCAATATACTGTCCAAATACAAACTTTTCAGTTTTGATAGTCTTGTTCTATTTTCCCGAGTTCGATTGGTATTCAGAATCATTCACAATTCTACAACACCACCGTTGAGGGGCTTTTTTCAGTTTCGCCATGAGCAGAGTTGCAGAAACTCCAGATCTTCATCAAATGCAGATCTAACCATGTCATGTCCAAGAAACTTATTGTGAAAGTTTATTCTTTATGTTAGATTTGTCATGTCCCTTTGTCTTGTGCTTTATGTCTATACCCTTAATTATTTCTTCCTCTCATTTCAGGCCTCCACGCTCCCCGCCCCTTTTCTGTCTCCTGCGTCCTTGATTATTTTCCCCGCCCTGATTGTTTCCAACTGTGTCCCCTTTACCTGTGTATATATTGTGTTAGCTCCCTCCTGTTAATTGTCAGTTCCTTGTCTCTCGAAGACCACGTATCGGCTTACCTCACGGACCTTTTCACGGACCTATGCTATAGATCGCATTATAGTTTTCCTCGAAAGAGTGGTTTTGTTTTCCTTGTTTTAGTACTGTGCAAATTCCAGTAAAGTCTTTATTTTGAAACGCTATCTGAGTCTGAGTTTTGAGTCGTGCAATTGAGTTCATGCCTCAGTGTTCTCCCCTTGACAAACCATCCCTCTGAGGCGCACTGCCTTTGGACAATCAGCATTTTCGTTTACGGCCATCAAGCACTGGAATACTCTTCCAGTTGAACTTAAAACCTGTAATGATTTTAACTCGTTTTCCCATGGTGCAAAAATGATATTAAGCAACCAGTCATGCCAACATTAATCACACTGTAATCTGATTTTTTTTTAAAATAAAATTATTTGAACTGTATTGTCATATCTTAGATATTTTATTTTATTTAAGTGTATTTGAAGTGTACTAAGTATTATGTTCGTAACCTGTATTTAAATCAGGCTTTGTAATTATTTGAGTGACCGAGATAATGTAAGTGTACTATGTATTAATTTATTGAGCAGTACTTAAATCAGGTTTTACAATTATTTGACTGATAGAGGTCATGCAATGTTATTATTTGTATTGATTGTTATGAACCTGTCTGAGGACCACAGATGGAAATTAGCTATTAGCTATAATCTGGCATATTGCATCTCTTCTCTTTGCTGAGATTAATGTGTTTGTATGCATGGTCCTTCGATAAATAAATAGAGAATAGGAGGAGGAGGAGGAGGAGGAGACAAAGGAGATTGTGCCAAACAAAAGATATAAGTATAACAAAACCAGGCCTATCTCTACATCTATCCTCTGAACCCAAAACTCAAACAAAAACCCTCACTATCTGAACTACTAAGAAATGGACAAAGCAAAATACAGGGGTGGCAACAATCCGCTAACCTAGTGTGTCTAACATTTGCTACATACGAGATGAAATGTAAAGGGTATCCTAAAACTACCTAACTCCTCCACCTCCCACCACACACACATTCACAAAGTTCGGAAAACAGAGTCCATCACATATTGTTAATGGAGATGGTTATTTCCTTGCCTGAAAAACTGTGTTGACTTAATAACAGTTAATGCAAAAGCTTACAAACTGTTCCTTTGGCAAGTAAAGGTTGATAAAGCTGGTGATGCTATATGCAATAACAATTACATTCTAACCGGAAGTGCCAAGACATTGCCGGCAAAGCACGAGGTGAATGAGCATGCAAGTATGTAAAAATATCTTAGAATAACATCTCGCTCTGCTTATTATATTGTCCTTCCTTGTTTTTATCTTCTATTTATTATACTTTGCACTATTATTTTCTAAATACAATGTCTGATTCTGATTCTGATTATTCTTACACATTTCTTTGATTTTACTTACAAATGATCCAATTATCAAGGTTTTAAAAAGGTAGTAGGCTAGCTTAATTGACTTATTGTTTGGCACAGAATCGAAATAGTGTGTACTTTGACTACAACACATAATTGTGGTTTGTTAATTGAAAGGTCAATGATCATGATTTTCCATCCACCAATTTATTTCTCAAACTCATATCCCTAACGCTTCTTTATCAATCCTTTTTCCCTCCCTTTTTCCTTTTATCTCTATTAATTCCTCTTATCACTCAATTTATCAACTCTTCTTCCATCCATCTCCTCCATTCACCTTTCCCTCCCTTCCACTTGCCTGCTCTCAACCACTCCTCCCATCCTCTCTCCACCTGTCTCTCCCTCTATGCCTCCCTCCATCCGTCTCTCTATTTCCTTCCCTCCCCTCCTGTTCTCTGACTTTCAGAGAACAGAAGCCAGCTTAGAGGGGGAGAGGCAAGAAATCAATAAGGCATGATTTATAGATCACTAAAAATGATGGCGCTCATTAGCCCCCCAAAGGGACCTCAGCGTTAAGCAGATGACAAAATGTCACCAGTCCTCACTCCACCACACCTGGTCACCCCACAAAAAAAATGATCTCTGGCCTACACCAACAGGCTCTTTCTCTCCCCTCCACCGGCAGCAGATTCTAATTTCTCTGGTGTCTATACGAGCACAGGTTACCTTTCAACTTTGAGCTTTTATTTCAACTTTTGTACAAATGTGAACTACTTTTGTTGTTGGCAAATCAGCCAACTTGCCCGAATAGTTCAAGATCTGATTGTGACCAACTTATGAAAAATGGGCCTCACTTTTCCCTTACCTGAGTAAAAAATCACACGTCTGCCTAGTTGGCCTATACAGTTTATGGATCATTAATTCCAATTCAATTAATTTTTGAAACAATACACTGCTGACTTTTTAACATTATGGGAGTGACAACATGCTAACAGGCTTTGTTGTACGCCAACAACAATTTCAGAACATAGCTTAATGCACATTAGCATCCTGTAGCATCCTGTTGCATCCTGTAGCATTGTGTCTTGATAACAGTCATCATGTTTTATGATAATCTTTTTGGGCTCAATATTTTGCCAGCTAAAACAATGAGGATTTCATTGGAAATCTAAGAATCTTCTCTTCCCAATAGTGTGTTCAACTCGAAATGTATGTTAGGGTCCAAGTGAAAATAGGAGGTCACATATGTGTTAAACAAATTACATGGCAACATTTAAAAAAAGCCTATCTAACGATTATATGAAAGCCAGCCGAATTACCTTTGATACTGCAAGGAGACGTATTGTGTGAAGAGAAATTGAAGATGTTGTTTAATTGCTGATAT